>NC_058521.1:159770367-160112034 GCF_904849725.1 Hordeum vulgare subsp. vulgare | reverse complement strand
AGCTTCACTGCCTCGACTTTTTCATCGCCAGAATCACGCCGGAGTCGGACCATCTTCGTCCGCCGCCGCCGTAGACGTCCTCTGCCGCCAAGTTAGGGTGCATTGGACAGTCGAACGAAGAGCCTATCCAACACTACTTTCTGTGTTCTTCGTACGCACCTTCCAGGGTAAATATATCCCATTCTTACAGCAGATTAGATCTAAAATTTTACATCTTCTATGTGAAATCTGTTTTTCCTCAAGATACGATGCGCACATGATTCCTCAAACACTACCTATCACCGCAATCATTGATGAACTACCTAAGCATCTAGGATTTTCACGAGATTCCTCAATTGTGCAAATTTTTGGATTTGTACAACTCTGGAACCCAAGAACAGTATGCTTAGGCAAATTCCTCAACCACTTGTTATATTCCTCAAACTGTCAAACTTTTTCATTTTCTTCAAATCTGAGAACGCATATGACCTCTCCAAATTCCTCGCAACTATACTCTGTTCACAGGTACACACATGTCAGCTGATGAATCTCTCGGTTCTCATCACATTAACTCATTTGCAGCGTTTCTGGAAGAAACTCTTCAAGTCTCTTAAGAATCCTCAAGAGTTCAAAATCATCAGCAAAGTCCTCAACTGAAGAAAATGGAGGAAGAGAGAAAACAGACGGGAGGAAAGAAACTGGAGCAGAACACAGCTGCTGATATCCCTGAGGACATATACTTGGACTATTGTATGCCTGATGAACATGAGACAATGGCCAAGAGAAAGATAAGGCTGCAGAAGATTGAACGCCGATGGGCGAAGGAATGGAAGGAGTACAGGTTTGTGACTCCCAAATATGCGAAGAAATTCGCTTTGAAGCCTCCTGGCAGAAGGGCCCCACTTGAGGATCATCAAGTAGCTCATCCATCAAGCCTCAAGACCATTGATGACTATCCAGATGAAAAGGAAAAGCATCTGGCCAAGCTCAAGAAGCAAGCAGAAGCTGTAGTGAGGAAATTTAATGAATCCTCAGCTGCTGCCTCTGGTGCTACTAATTTCTCAGCGGCAGAAACCTCAGGCTCAGAAATTCCTCACACGCAGTCTGTGCCATCAAAGCAAAGGGCTCCAAAGCCTCAAGAGAAGTCTGTTCAGGCTTCTGTCACAAAACCCTCAGCTCCAAAACCCTCAGTTCTAAAACCCTCATTACCAAAACCTTCAACACCAAAACCATCAGCACCAAAACCCTCTGCACCAATCTCCTCAGCACCAAAATCCTCAGCTCCACCTCCAAAGCCTCAAGAAAAACCAGTACAGAAGCATGTCCTGAAACCTACGACCGCCAGCTCCAGCTCCTCACTCCCAGCTGCAACTAGCTCGGAGACAAAGTCTTCAACACCACTTTTGAAGACTTTGGCAGCTACTGAACGTGCACCTCTGCCCATCCCCAGCAAAATCATCGCAGTCCCGTCTGCATCAGAGGGGATTGATGAATATGATGATGAAACCCTGCAAGCCATCATCAGAAACAAGCAAGAAAGGGTTGATCAAGCATCAGGCAGTGCTATTCCTCTGGCCATGGACCCCAAGGTCCTCCTTGACTACATCAATATCTGGTATGAGGATCCAAACACTCCCATTGATGATTTGAAACTTCCTCCTGGCATCAGCCACATGGTGGCCAGCTTCATAAATGAAGCCAAGTGGAAAGAACAGCAGGCCCGGCAGGCAAAGGTTGCAAAGGACAAAAAGGAGAAATTCCTCAGGCAGAATCTCCTCAAGCTAACTCCTGATGCACTGGTGTCAACCCAGGCAGAGCTGCAAGTATTGACTGACAAGTATGACAAGCTATCAGATCGCAAAAGCATCAAGCGCAATTTCATCAAGCTAGCCACTAGTGCTGTTGATGACTACAACAAGAGAAAAGCACCACCAGCACCAACTCCTCAGCCCCTGGTTGAGCAGCCAGCAGATGCATCTCCTGATGAGGAGGAAACTCCTCAAGCTGAGGAAGAACACCAAGAGCGCCATGTTGATGAACCGGCCAGTGAAGAAATCATCACGGAAACTGCAACTGATGAAATTGCAACCACTGATGAGACTGCTCCTGATCCAGCTGCTTCATCAAAGCAGCCTGATGACTCTGTTCCAGCTGGTTCCTCACTACCAGCTGAAGAATCTGCAGAAAGAACACCTTCACCAAAAGCTTCAAAGGTGAAGAAGATAACTCCGTCTGCATCAGACGTGAAGAAAACAAGGGCTGCTGAAAAGGAAGCAAAGAAGAGAAAAGCCTCCTCAGCAGTGGAAGAGACAGAGGCAAAGCACCACAAAGAAACTGAAGAATCTGCCCCTCTGGACCCGGTGCCTCTAAATGTCGCACCTTCATATGAAATGGTCGTCATTGATGACCCAGCTACAAGGGGAGATGAGGAAATGAAGGACGTCGCCTCTGAGGAACACACTGATGAGGAAATCCAGATTGATGACAGTCCTCAACCTCTTATTCCTCAGACCGAGACTGCTCAAGCATCAGCTGCACCAGCTCATGAAACTGCTTCTGCCACAAAGCCAACTGAAGAAAAACAAGCTGAGGAAAATGTACATTCTGAGCAGACTCCTCAAGATGAGGAACAGGCTGACCCAACTCCTCAAAATGAGAAAGAAGCAGAAATTCCTCAGCCTGAAGCTCAACCAGAGCAAGCATCATCTCCCGAGCAAGAAGTACCAGCTGATGAAATTCCTCAACTTGAGGAAAATTCTGAAGAAAATGTACCCGCCCAAGACAATGAATTCATTGTGCTGAACCCAGAGACTGCCATGGTTGTCTCCTCCCCCATTCCTCAGCAAAATCTCAAGCCATTTCAGCGCCAGCCATTCTCCAAGCGTCCAAAGTTTCAGAAAGAAGATTTCTTTGAAGAACGCATGTATTTCATCGGCGAGAACCCTTATGACAAGCCTCAAATGAGGCATCTGAAGTTTTGGACAAGGACTCAGATGAACTACTATGTGTTGGAATTATGCCCTAGAGGCAATGATAAATGTATAGTTATTATTATAATTCCTGTATCAAGATAATAGTTTATTATCCATGCTATAATTGTATTGAATGAAGACTCATTTACATGTGTGGATACATAGACAAAACACAATCCCTAGCATGCCTCTAGTTGGCTAGCCAGTTGATCGATGATAGTGAGTGTCTTCTGATTATGAACAAGGTGTTGTTGCTTGATAACTGGATCACGTCATTGGGAGAATCACGTGATGGACTAGACCCAAACTAATAGACGTAGCATGTTGATCGTGTCATTTTGTTGCTACTGTTTTCTGGGTGTCAAGTATTTATTCCTATGACCATGAGATCATATAACTCACTGACACCGGAGGAATGCTTTGTGTGTATCAAACGTCGCAACGTAACTGGGTGACTATAAAGATGCTCTACAGGTATCTCCGAAGGTGTTAGTTGAGTTAGTATGGATCAAGACTGGGATTTGTCACTCCGTGTGACGGAGAGGTATCTCGGGGCCCACTCGGTAATACAACATCACACACAAGCCTTGCAAGCAATGTAACTTAGTGTAAGTTGCGGGATCTTGTATTACGGAACGAGTAAAGAGACTTGCCGATAAACGAGATTGAAATAGTTATGCGGATACTAACGATCGAATCTCGGGCAAGTAACATACCGAAGGACAAAGGGAATGACATACGGGATTATACGAATCCTTGGCACTGAGGTTCAAACGATAAGATCTTCGTAGAAAATGTAGGATCCAATATGGGCATCCAGGTCCCGGTATTGGATATTGACCGAGGAGTCTCTCGGGTCATGTCTACATAGTTCTCGAACCCGCAGGGTCTGCACACTTAAGGTTCGACGTTGTTTTATGCGTATTTGAGTTATATGGTTGGTTACCGAATGTTGTTCGGAGTCCCGGATGAGATCACGGACGTCACGAGGGTTTCCGGAATGGTCTGGAAACGAAGATTGATATATAGGATGACCTCATTTGATTACCGGAAGGTTTTCGGAGTTACCGGGAATGTACCGGGAATGACGAATGGGTTCCGGGAGTTCACCGGAGGGGGGCAACCCACTCCGGGGAAGCCCATAGGCTTTTGGGGGACACACCAGCCCTTAGTGGGCTGGTGGGACAGCCCCAAGGGAGCCTATGCGCCAATATAAGAAAATCAAAGGAAAATAAAAAAAAAAGAGGGAAGAAGTGGGAAGGGAGGGGGACTCCTCCCACCAAACCAAGTCCAACTCGGTTTGGGGGGGGAGTCCTCCCCCCCTTGGCTCGGCCGACCCCTTGGGAGTCCCTTGGACCCCAAGGCAAGGTCCCCCTCCCTCCTCCTATATATATGGGGCTTTTAGGGCAGATTTGAGACGACTTTCTCACGGCTGCCCGACCACATACCTCCATAGTTTTTCCTCTAGATCGTGTTTCTGCGGAGCTCGGGCGGAGCCCTGCTGAGACAAGATCATCACCAACCTCCGGAGCGCCGTCACGCTGCCGGAGAACTCTTCTACCTCTCCGTCTCTCTTGCTGGATCAAGAAGGCCGAGATCATCGTCGAGCTGTACGTGTGCTGAACGCGGAGGTGCCGTCCGTTCGGTACTAGATCGTGGGACTGATCGCGGGATTGTTCGCGGGGCAGATCGAGGGACGTGAGGACGTTCCACTACATCAACCGCGTTCTCTAACGCTTCTACTGTGCGATCTACAAGGGTACGTAGATCACTCATCCCCTCTCGTAGATGGACATCACCATGATAGGTCTTCGTGCGCGTAGGAAAATTTTTGTTTCCCATGCGACGTTCCCCAACACTATGCCTCTGTGCTCTGTGGACGAAACAAGATATTCCAGCACATGCCTATTCCTCATGTTGATCTTGAAGCAATACCCTGCCTGGAACCAGTCCTCAATGTACTACACGATGTAGGTTTGCTCCCTATGTGCTCAGACATATCAGACTGGAATAGTGAGCTTATTCTTCAGTTCTATGCCACTCTGCACATATCTGGAAACGCTGATGACATCAACACTTGGGTGTTTGACTGGATGTCCCAAAATACTCACTACAAAGCTCCTGCTTCTGAACTCCTCAGAGAACTGCCCGTACCAATTCCCTCAGATGGGGTAGTGAAGCTTTATGGTGAGCGTGAGCTGCCAAATGGAATGATGGAAGTCCTCATGAAGCCTTTGGCTGCAGGAAAACCCTCAAGAACCTCATTCCTCGTCCATGAGCTCAAGTACACACCCCGGTCTGTCTACAGAATCCTCTGCAGTGTGCTCGTGCCAATCAAAGGCCATGACGATGAAGAAGATGTTGTAGGCCTCATGAAGAATAGCCTGTTCAACATCATTCACGGTATTCCTATAAATATCCATGATTTCTTCTTGAGGACTTTGGCCGACAATGCAATGTGCCCCTATGATCATAAGATTTATGCCCCGTGGATCATGAGATTCATCAGGACAAGGACATGCATCAACTTCCATGCTAATTTCCAAAACCACATGGGTTATATGCCTCCTATCCGGGTCAACAAGAAGACTTTCGAGCCCATCAAAGGAAAAGGAAAATCTGTGATTGAAGAAGGCAGCAGGCCCCTTGATGGCCAGTTCAAAGAGCTAGAAGCATATTCTTCATGGGACGATACTAAGACTCGTCTATCAAGCCCTGTTCCTCCTCGCGTGCTGAACACCAGAGAGCTCCTCCTCAGTCTTCACCAGAAGGTGGATCACAACCACAAATGGGTCAAACGCCAGTTTGGTGCCATTGTGAAAACCCTCACTGAAACTCAGAATGCTGTGAAGCTTAATCATCACTATCTGCATGAGGTTTTCGATCGCACCTGGGCTACACTTGCACATCTGAAGACCCAGACTGAGCTTGAAGAAATGAACTTTGAGTAGGACTTTGACTGGTCGTGGCCTCCCAAGAGAAAGTTCAGGCCCATTCCAGTGCCAGACCTTGAAGATAGCTCCTTTTCTTCATTCCACACTGCTGAATCTGATGAGGAACAACTCGACACAGCAACCGGCCCAAGGAAGAAGACTACCCCCAAGAAGCGTCACGGCTCTTCATCAACCGCCAAGAAATGAAGTCTTCACGAGCGTTAGTCCTCATTTTGTCCCTTTTTGTCACTTGATGACAAAGGGGGAGAAACTCGAGAGTTAGTCTTCAAGCAGGATATTTTTGGGGCTTATGAACTATATTTAAGTTACAAACTCTTGGCTCTTCTGAAGTTTTTATGTAATGAGTTGTAACTTAAGCCCGATGGTACTCTGACGCTTTTGAACGTTTTTCTTCGCATGCTTATTCCTCAAGTTTTAATGCGCGCATGCTGGAATTCGTCAGATACCATTTGCCATCATGCATCTTCATTTTCTTCATATGATATGTTATTTGTATGCATGATTTACAAGACTCAGGGGGAGATCTCCATGATATAAATCATCAATGTGCATCTGTTATAAAAGCAAAATCCTCAAGGTATGCACATCTTCAGGGGGAGTCTCTCTGAATCTTGTTTTCAAATTCCTCAAATGAGTATTTACACTTCATATTTTTGATCCCTGTTGAAGACTTAACCTAATTGTCACCAACCACCAAAAAGGGGGAGATTGTAAGTGCATCTAGTACCCCTTAGTGATTTTGGTGGTTTGAAGACTTATAGGTTAAGTATTTAATGTGTTTATGAGTATACACAGGATCTATAAGTCATTGAGGAGTTTGATATATTTGAAGAATATCGACCCCTAAAAATGTATATCTTCAGTTGAAGAACTTGGTTTGAAGCTGAAGAAATGAATCGCGAGGAATCTGCGATGAAATTGATATTCCTCATGAAGATACTGATATTGAGAAGACCGGTGGTTCGTGAAGAAAATCATTCTGAAGAAATTGAAGCGTGAAGATTTACATTTTCTTTTTTTACTTTCTTCGCATTTGATGAACAGGAACACCGTACTGTTAAAGGGGGGTCAAAGTAACACTATGGAATGGATTTCCTCATGATGCTCTACCCAAGCCTAATCCTTCCAAAAGCCTCAAGTGAGGAATATGAGTGACATGAGGACTCTCAAAGCTGAGGGTTCCGACCATTTAGATAGCCACGCCAAGTCACTGGTGTTATCCACTCCAACGGTCATATTATTTAAGGGCATTAGTGTCAAATCATGTCGGGATGCTCCCAGGCTATAAATAGCCACCCCCCACAACCACTAGCTGGTTGGCTGCTCCGTTAGAAACTGACACTTGTCATAAGAGCAACCCAAATTCCTCAAAGCTTTCGAGAGTAATTCATCAGTGAGGAAATACCCCATACACCGAAACCACAAACCAAACCTAGTGATTGAGCATCACTGAAGAAGTTGTTCCTATGTGGGACTGAAGCCTTTTACCTTTGAGGACTGTGCATCCTCCAAACGGTTAGGCGTCATGGTTTAGAGCAATCCAGCAGTCAATTGTGGATCGCCGGGTGACCAAGTTTGTGAGGGTTTGGAAGTTTGCCCTGAAGACTTACCACGAGTGTTGGGCGAGGACTGTGTGTCCTTAGCTCAAGGAGAATACGATAGGGACTGTGTGTCCTCGGACTGGGTGTCCTTTGGTTTCAATACCAAGCTGCTCCAAACCAGATGTACAACTGTCACAGCAGTTGGTACTGGGTCATCAACAACTGTCTTCACTGAGAAACGGGTTCTAATTCCTCAACTCTTTACTTTCCTTGTATTGTGTGTTGATGACTTTCACTGTGACTGTTTGAAGAATTTGCTGAAGACTTTCTATGAATTTCCTCAACCTCAAATTCTTCACGATAATTAATCATCATCTGTATTCTGCGTGCCTGCTTATTGTGCAATTTGTTTTCACATTCTTCACTCTGAAATACTGCTATTGTGAATGTTTGCACGTCTGATCCTTTACTGTTTCCGCTGTAAGTTAGTCATCAGTGAGGAATTTCCTCAGTGTTGAAATTCTAAAAATCTCCTATTCACCCCCTCTAGTCGATATAACGCACTTTCAGATCCATCCAATCTAATAGGCTTTGCATGTGAATTATCCTATTCCTCAGATGAGTCATTTGACTCCAACTATAAACTGTTCAAAAATCAATCTGGTGAAGTTTTTGCTTGATATGTTGGAACTAACTGCTGGAATGGACCACCTGTGAGGAAACTCTGGGTCCCCAAAAGTTGCCTTGAAATTTTTCAGGTGAATGTCCTCATGACACCACGTATGAAGAATCTGAACCCCAGATCAAATTCCTCAGGAGGACCAAAGTCTTCAAGAGGATCAAAATCCTCAACTGGTCACAACTATGCTCGTACCCGTGCTAATGCTTCTAACATGCAGGGAAATTATAAGGAATATGAATATGAGCGTTATTATTCAAATCATTAGATTCATAAATCCTCGAAGAAATTCTCTGCATATTCATTTGAGTACTTTAACCCCCAACTGTTAAGAGAAGTGCATTAGCTTCAATGCCCCCTTTCTCATATGGTGCTCGCAGGATGATGAATGCTTTACCACCCCTTCAGATGTGGGTGGTGAAGAAATTGAACTAATCACTTCTGCAGGTGAGGTCTCCAGATGAAAATCACCATCTGAAGAATTTGCCGGAGACTTGAGGAAAATGCTTGATAGGATGCAAGCTAATATTGATGAAATTAAAATATTTCACACGTCCTAATAATTACTGTTTATGATGAAATTCCTATCTGATGAAATTGATATCATATTCTTCAAGTCTGAAGCATATGCGATGGTAAGCTGTACTAATTCATCTGCAGGATGACAAACTCAAGAGTACTGAGTGGGTTCTTAATAGTGGTTGCACACATCACATGACTGGTGACAAAATCTTCCTGATGAATATGCCACTAACTCCATAACCCCTGAAGCAAATCACTTATGCTGATAAAGGTAAAAGCAAGGTATTGGGACTTGGCAAAGTGGCTATTTCCAAGGACAGGCACATGGACAAAGTGATGCTTGTTGAATCCCTTGGGTTTAACCTCATGTCAGTCTCAATGCTTTGTGATCTTGATATGGTTGTTATCTTTAGAAGATATAGATGTGTTGTCATCAAGGAATCTGATTGTTCCAAAGTCTTCGAAGGTGTTAGAAGGATTTGTAAATTGTTGATTTCTCTACAGGTCCTCAACCAGCCACTTCTTACTAGCAAAAACCTCAGAAGGGTGGCTATGGCATCGAAGACTTGGTCATGTAGGCATGAGTAATTTGCACACACTGACGAAGAAGAAGCATGTCATTGGCATCGAAGGAGTCAAATTCCTCAAGGACCACCTCTCCGGTGCTTGTGAATCTGCGAAAATGACCAGATCCAAGCGCCCCTCGAAGACTATCATGACCACTACTTGTCCATTTGAATTGCTTTACATGGATCTATTTGGACCTACTCATTATGCCACTAACAAATGTTGCATCTTTATATTGCTTTGTCATAGTTGATGATTATTCCAGATACACTTGGGTGCATATCATTCTGTATAAAACCGAAGTGCAGGAAGTCTTCAAACGATTTTCCTCAAGGGCCTTGACGAACTTCGGCGTCAAGATAAAACACATCAAAAGTGATAATGGAACAAAATTCAAAAACACTGGTCTTGATAATTATCTTGATGAACTTGGTATTAGTCACGAATTGTTTGCTCCATATACTCCTCAACAGAATGGCGTCGTCGAAAGAAAGAACATGACTCCGGTTGAGATGGCACGAACCATGTTGAAGAATATCAAACTCCTAGTAATTTCTGCCCTGAAGCAATCAACACTACTTACCATATCATCAACAGGGTATATCTTTACAAATTCCTCAAGAAAACCTCATATGAACTCCTCACTGACAAGAAACCAATGTAAGCTATTTCAAAGTCTTCGGTGCAAAATGCTGGATTAGAGATCATCACCATAGCTCAAAGTTTGCAACTAAGGCACATGAGGATTTTTATGCTTGGTTATGGAAAGGACTCGCACACCTATAGAGTCTTCAACACCTATCACAACAAGGTTGTTGAAACTGTAGATGTGCGGTTCGATGAAACTAATGGCTCGCAAAGAGAGCAATTGCCTCCTGATCGAGATAAGCTGTCTCCTGAGGAAGCAATAAAGCTCAAAGCTACTGAAGACATTGTCCCTACTAAGGAAATTACTGAAGAAATCATTCCCAACACTGATGAAAATCAAGAAGATGCTCCTGAGGAAATTGCTCCAGAACCAATTCCTTAGCCCAGACGAAAACCTCAACCAGCTCATCCAAGGATTGCAAATGAAGTAGAACTTGACAAAATCCTCGATGTCATCAATGCGCCAGGTCCTCTCACTCGCTCAAAGTCTTCACACTTAGTTAACTTTTGTGGGCATTCTTCTTTTGTGTCTATCACAGAACCTTCAAAAGTTGTTGTGCTTTCATGGAACGGGAGTGGATTCAAGCCATGCAAGACGAACTTCTTCAATTCAAGCTGAATGACGTATGGGAGCTCGTCAAACGACGAGATCCTCGCAAGCACAATATCATCGGCACCAAGTGGATTTTCCAAAACAAGCAAGATGAGGATGGTAAAGTGGTGAGGAATAAGGCACGACTTGTAGCCCAAGCCTACACACAGGTTGAAGGAATTGATTTCGATGAAACTTTTGCACCTGTTGCTAGACTTGAAGCTATTTGAATACTACTAGCTTATGCTAGTCATCATAACATTATCTTACATAAAATGGATGTGAAAAGTACAGTCCTGAATGGTAAGCTTGAGGAAGAAGTATATGTTGCTCGGCCCCCAAGTTTTGAGGATCCAAAGAATCCGTACAAAATCTTCAGACTCAAAAAGACGCTCTATGGTCTCAAGCAAGCCCCTCAGGCGTGGTACAATAAATTGAAGGAATTCCTCATGAAGAAAGGCTTCAAACCTGGTTCACTCGATCCAACTCTTTTCACAAAATCCTATGATAATGAACTATTTGTCTGCCAGATATATATCGATGACATTATATTTGGCTGTACCGACAAATGTTACAGTGATGAATTTTCTTACATTATGAGTGAAGAATATCAGATGTCTATGATGGGGGAGCTGAAATTATTCTTAGGTCTTCAAATTCGTCAACAACACAATGGGATCTTCAGATCACAGGAGAAATACCTCAAGGATGTTCTAAGGAAATTCGACATGCATGAATGCAAAGGTGCCAAGACTCCCATGCCTACCAACGGCCACCTCTGCACTGACGAAAATGGTAAGGAATTCGATTAGAAGGTATATCGCTCCATGATTGGCTGTTTACTATATTTGTTTGCATCTAGGCGAGATATAATGCTTAGTGTTTGCATGTGTGCACATTTTCAAGCAAAACCAAAGGAATCACACCACAAGGGTGTGAAGCATATTCTTCGATACTTAGCTCACACACCAACACTAGGATTATGGTACTCCAAGGGCTCAAATCTTCATCTTGTGGGATATTCTGATTCTGACTATGCTGGTGACCGTGTGGATCGCAAGTCAACTTATGGCACATGTCATTTCCTCGGAAGATCATTAGTCTGCTGGTCCTCAAAGAAGCAGAACTACTGAAGTTGAGTACATTGCTGCTGGGTCATGCTGTGCTCAATTGCTATGGATGAAGCAAACCCTCAAGGACTACGGCATCAACATGAAGAATGTGCCTCTTTACTGCGACAATGAGAGTGCAATCAAGATTGCATACAACCTAGTACAACACTCGAAGACTAAGCACATCCAGATTCTTCATCATTTTCTTCGGGACCATGTCCTCAACGGCAATATCCTCATCAACCATGTGAAGACTGACGATCAACTAGCAGATATCTTCACTAAGCCCTTGGATGAGAAAAGGTTTTGCAAATTGCGGTGTGAGCTAAATATCATAGAATCTTCAAACGTTTTGTAAAAACATGCACACATTCTAACACTTACGAAAAATTGATGACTTAGATGTGCAACATACAAAGAATCAATTTTCTTCAACCAATGAAGAATATCACTCTTAGTGTGAGGAAATTAATGAAGAAATTAGTTCTCAAGGCCCTACGACAATTGTACGCGGCGCCTGAAATCATCATTCTTACACGGTGGGTCACGCCACCACCCAACTTTGAAATTCCTCAAGTTGATTTTCTTCAAAGTTGTTTTTCCTCAAAGTTGATGATCTTCAAAGTTGATGTTCTTCAAACTTGTTTTTCTTCAAAGCTAAAAATCATCAACACGACGCTTTGTCACAAAATCCTCAAGTTAATCAAAATCTTCAAAAACACTTGATGATTTTCATTTGCCTATATATATATATATAGAGAGAGAGAGAGCGAGAGAGTGAGAGAGAGAGACTATGACTTCAAAGTCCTCAACAACATTCACTTATAGCTATTTCTTCAACTTGATATTTCATCTAAGTGAATGTGATCGGACCCTTCTTCCCCTCTATGCTATACTCACCGAGTCTATTCAATTCTTCATATGCGTTCTACTTCAAACTTTGTTCAAAATACTCACTACATCCTTGTCAACTGATGATTTTGTAACAAAATCCTCAAATCCTCAAAAATGATTTTTATATTGTTACACAGTAACTGATCCCCACTTCCCATGATTAGATAAGCACGATCTCCACTGCTTTAAACGGTTGCTACAGGTGTCCTGCGGAGACGAAAGGGTAGGGGTAGTTCGGTCCGAAAGAATCGACCCGACAGTTGTCACCTGAGATATAAATATGTCATTACCCCCTCCGGTCAAAACTCTTTGTTCTCTCTCTCAACCTCCTCTCCGCTACTACAAAGACCTAGCGCCACCGCTAGAAGCTTCGTCGTTAGCGAGGAACAACTTCACTGCCTCGACCTCTCCGCCATAGAAATCACGCCGGAACCGGACCGTCTTCGTCCGCCGCCGCCGTAGCCGTCTTCTGTCGCCAAGTTAGGGCGGAGTGGACTCGCTACGAAGAGCATCTACTGCTACTTCTTCTATTCTTCGTGCATGCTATATAGGGTAAATAAACCCTATTTTTAGAGTCCCTTTCAATCTAATATTTTCCTTAGATTAGTGGAATCTGTCTTCCTCAGTGTCTATCGATCTCTATTCCTCATACACTGCTTATTCCTCAAACTGTTAATGAATTTCACTAAGCAACTAAAAGTCGTCACGAGATTCCTCAATTGTGCAAATTTTCGAATCTGTAGAACTCTGGAACCCAAGATCAGAGTGCTTAGACAAATTCCTCAACTTTATTTTTTTTAATTTCTTCAAATATGAGAATGCATATGACCTGTCCAAATTCCTCGCAACTATACTATGTTCATAGGTACAATAATGTCAGCTGATGAATCTCTAGGTTATCATCAACTTAACTCATTTGCAGCGTTTCTTGAAGAAAATCTCCGAGTGTCATCAGAATCCTCAAGAGTTCAATTTCCTCAGCAAAAGCCTGAGCTGAAGAAAATGGAAGATGACAGGAAGCAAAAGGGTGGCAAGAAGCTCGAACAAAACACTGCCATTGATATCCCTGAGGATATATACTTGGAATACTGCACACTAGATGAGCAAGAAACAATGCCCAAGAGGAAATAAGGCTCCAAAAGATAGAACGCCGGTGGGCTAAGGAGTGGAAGGAATACCGATTTGTCACTCCAAAGTACGCGAAGAAATTCACTCTTACGCCACCTGGAAAAAGGCCTCCACTTGAGGATCATCAGGATGCCCATCCTTCAAGCCTCAAGACGATTAATGATTATCCTGAGGAAAAGACCAAACACTTCTCAAAGCTTCAGAAGCAAGCAGAAGCCGTTGTGAGGAAATTCAATGAAGAATTTGTTGCTGCTGCTACCGCAGCCACCTCCTCAGCTGCTGAAACTTCTGGCACGACCATTCCTCAAGTGAAGCCTGTGCCACAGAAATCAAAGGCTTCAAAGCCTCAGGAGAAATTGCTTCAGAAGGCTGCGCCTGCGTCTGCACCAAAACCCTCAACAACCAAACAAGCCTCAAAGCCTGAACACAAGCAGATTGTGAAGAAACTGCCTACTGTCTCCAGCTCCTCTGTTCCTTCTGCAACGAGCTCAGAGACAAAGTCATCACCAACAACATTGAATACTAAGATGACTGCTGGAAGAGGAAACAGACCCAGCCCAAGCAAAGTCATCAAAGTCCCTTCTGCATCAGAAGGAAGTGATGAATATGATGATGAGACACTGCAAGCAATCATCAGAAACAAGCAGGAGCGGGTCGCTCAAGCTTCAGGCAGCGCCATTCCTCTCGCCATGGACCGAAAAGTCCTGTTGGACTACATCAATGTTTGGTATAATGACCCCAACACACCCATTGATGACTTGAAGCTTCCCCCGGGCATCAGCCATATGGTGGCCACATACATCAGCGAGGCCAAGTGGAAGGAGACGCAAGACAAACAAGGAAAGGCTGCAAAGCTGAAGAAGGAGAAATTCCTGAGACAAAATCTCCTCAGCCTGATGCCTGATGCTCTTGTGTCAACCCAGGTAGAACTAAAGACTTTGATAGACAAGTATACCAAGCTATCTGATCGTCAAAATCTGAAGAACAATTTCATCAAGTTTGCAACCAGCACAGTTGATGACTACAACAAAAAGGCTGCTCCTCCAGCGAAACCACAAAAGCCTGAGATAGAGGAAGAACAAGCAACACCTGCTTAGGAAATGCCTCAAGAAAGTCGTGCTGATGCACCGGCTATTGAGGAAATTGGTGAGGATATTCCAGCTGATGCATCTAAGCCAGCTGATGAATCTGCTCCAGCTGAAGAAAATGCTTCAGCTGAGGAAACTGGCAGGACGGATACGGCTCCGCCTCCTGAAGAGAAAATACCTTCACCAAAATCCTCAAAGGTGAAGAAAATGACTCCGTCTACATCAGACTTGAAGAAAAATGATACGTCTCCAACGTATCTGTAATTTTTTATGATTTCATGCTATTATCTTGTCAAACTTTGGATGTTATGCATGACTTTTATATATTTTTTGGGACTAACTTATTAACTCAGTGCCAAGTGCGAGTTCCTATTTTTTCCATGTTTTTGACCCCTTTCAGAGGAGATTTTGAAACGGAGTCCAAATGGAAGAAAATCCCCGAAAAGATTATTTTCCGTAACGGAAGAAGATCAGGAAGCTTGAGAGCCAAGGCAGGGGGCCCCAGGGGCCCCACAAGCCCTCACCCCGCGGCCAGGGGGGAGGCCGCGGCACACCGGCTTGTGGGCCCCCTGGACGCCCTCTGCCCTAGGGGTTGCTCCTATATATTCCCAAAAAATCCCAAAAAAAATCAGGAGATCATCGAAAGTACTTTTCCTCCGCCGCAAGCTTTTGTCTCCGCAAGATCCCATCTGGGGCATGTTCTGGTGCCCTGCCGAAGGGGGATTCGTATACGGAGGGCTTCTTCATCAACACCATGACCTCTCCGATGATGCGTGAGTAGTTCACCATAGACCTACGGGTACATAGTTATTATCTAGATGGCTTCTTCTCTCTCTTGGATCTTCAATACAAAGTTCTCCATGATCTTCATGGAGATCTATCTGATGTAATCTTCTTTTGCGGTGTGTTTGTCGAGATCCAATGAATTATGGATTTATGATCAGATTATCTATGAATCTTATTTGAGTTTCTTCTGATCTCTCTTATGCATGATTTCATATCCTTGTAATTCTCTTCGAGTTGTGGGTTTTGTCTGGCCAACAAGATCTATGATTCTTGCAATGGGATAAGTGCTTGGTTTTGGGTTCATCCCGTGCGGTGACCTCACGCAGTGACAGAAGGGGTAGCGAGGCACGCATCGTGTTGTTGCCATCAAGGGTAAAAAGATGGGGTTTTCATCATTGGTTTGAGATTATCCCTCTACATCATGTCATCTTGCTTAAGGCGTTACTCTGTTCGTCATGAACTCAATACACTAGATGCACGCTGGATAGCGGTCGATGTGTGGAGTAATAGTAGTAGATGCAGAAAGTATCGGTCTACTTGTCTCGGACGTGATGCCTATATATACGATCATTGCTTAGATATCGTCATGACTTTGCACGGTTCTATCAATTGCTCGACAGTAATTTGTTCACCCACCGTGATATTTGCTATTTTGAGAGAAGCCTCTAGTGAACACTATGGCCCTCGGGTCTACAGCACACCATATTTTCAGCCTTACACTTTTTACTTCTTTACACTTTCCGCCTTCAGATCTCACTTTGCAAACAATCTTGAAGGGATTGACAACCCCTTTGAAGCGTTGGGTGCAAGCTTGTTTGTGTTTGCGCAGGTACTCTGGACTTGACGAGACCCTCCTTCTGGATCGATACCTTGGTTCTCAAACTGAGGGAAATACTTACTGCTCTTGTGCTGCATCACCCTTTTCTCTTCAGGGGAAAACCAACGCAAGCCCAATCTCCGTCAACGTGTCAATTTCTGGCACTGTTGTTTGAGAAGTAGCAAAAACCAGGGTTGCAGAAAAAGAACCTAAGAAAAGAAAAGCTTCTTCAACACCAGAATCAACAGAGGCAAGCGCCTCAAATCTCTTGATGAAAATGCTCCTTTGGATGTTATGCCTCTCAAGATTGCTCCATCCTATGCCATGATTCCCTTCGGGAGCGAAGATAAGGAGCATCTGACTGATGAGGACATGAAGACTACTGAGTCTGAGGAACACACTGATGAAAAAATTCAAATTGATGATAGTCCTCAGACATTCATTCCTCCTGAAGAAGCTGCTCAAGGATCAGCTGCAACAGCTGAAGAATTTGGCTCCTCCTCCAAGAAAATTCCTGAAGCTGGGGAAAACCAAGGAGAAGATCCTCAGCCTAAAGAAAATCCAAATCCTGAGCAAAACCCTCAACCTGAGTCTCAACATGAAGAGATTCCTCATCCTGACAAAAACCCTCAACCTGAGGCTCAGGCTGAAGAAAATACTCAACCTGAGCAAAATCCTCAACCTGAGGCACAGGCTGATGAAATTCCTCATCCTGAGGAACATGCTGAAGAAAATGCCCCTGCGCCAAATACATAAACTGCTATTGTGGTTGTCAATCCAGAGACTGCCATGATCGTCTCTCCTCAAGGGAAGCATCAAAATCTTCAGCCTATGCAGCATCAACCCTTCTCCAAGAGGCCAAAGTTTTAGAAGGAAGCGTTCTATGAAGAACGCATGTATTTCATCGGGGAAAATCCTTATGAAAAGCCTCGCATTAGGCACATGAAGTTTTGGACAAGCACTCAGCTCAACTATTATGCATCTGTGCTCTATGGAAGAAACAAAATATTTCAGCACAGACATATTCCTCATGTTGAGATTGAAGAAATTCCTTGCTTTGCCCCAGTCCTCAACATTCTTCATGAAGCAGGACTGCTGCCACTTTGCACTGATATCTGCGATTGGAACATCAACATCGTTCTTCAATTCTATGCAACTTTGCACATCTCTGGAGATCCAACAGATATCAACACTTGGGTGCTGGATTGGATGACGCATCACACACACTTCAAGGCCCCTGCAAATGAGCTGCTGTGAGTACTTCCTGTGTCAATTCCTTCAGAACATGTCGTGAAGATGTATGATGAATGGGAGTTGCCCAATAAGCTGATGGAAGTCCTAATGAAGTGTTTGGCCAAGGATCAACCACCAAGAACGACTTTCCTGGTCCAAGATCTGAAGTATGAACCCAGGACTGTCTACAGGATTCTGTGCAGTGTCCTTGCTCCAATCAAGGGCCATGATGATGAAGAAGATGTTGTAGGCATCATGAAGAATATCCTCTTCAACATCATCCATGACATCCCCATAAACCTTCACGACTTCTTCTTGAGGACTCTAGCTGAAAATGCTATGTCACCTTTTGAGCTGAAGATTTACGCTCCATGGATCATGAGATTCATCAGACATAGGTTAGGCTCAACTATCATGCTGATTTCAATAATCACATTGGATATATGCCTCTAATCAGAGTCAACAAGAATACTTTCGAGCCAGTTGAAGGAAAGGGCAAGTCTGTGATCGATGAAGGAAGTCAGCCCCTTGATGGCCAGTTTCTAGAACCAGATGCATATTCTTCATGGGATGATACTGAAACACAGCCGCCTAGCTCAGTTTCCCCACGGGTGAGGAATAACAGAGAGCTACTCCTCAATCTTCATCAGAAGGTCGATCGCAATCACAAGTGGGTCGAACGCCAATTCGGTGCCATTTTGAAAACCCTCAATGAGACTCAGAATGCAGTGAAGATTAATCATCACTATCTTCATGAGGTTTTTGATCGCACCTGGGACACACTGGCTCATTTGAAGACTCCAGCAGAACTTGAAGAATTGGAGTTTACACAGGACTTTGACTGGTCATGGCCACCAAAGAAGAAATTCAGGCCGATTCCAGTTCCAGACCTTGAGGACAGCTCTTTTTCTTCATTCCACACTATAGAATCTGATGAAGACCAAGAAGACACTGCCACTGGTCCAAGGAGCAAGCCCGCACCCAAGAATCCTCACACGTCTTCCTCAACTGCCAAGAAGTGAAAGTCTTCAAGGGGCGTTAGACCTCAGTTTTGTCCCTTTTTGTCACTTGATGACAAAGGGGGGGGAATCTGAGAGTTAGTCTTCACACGGGATATATTTTGGGGCTTATGAACTTTATTAAGTTACAAACTCTTGCCTCTTCTGAAGTGTTTTATGTAATGAGTTGTAACTTAAGCCCGATGGTACTCTGACGCTTTTGACATTTTTCTTCAAATGCCTATTCCTCAAAATATTAATGCACACATGCTGGAATTTGTCAGATACCATTTATCATCACGTATTCTCAAATTCTTCATATTATATATTACTAGCAAAAGGGCCCGTGCATTGCAACAGGAGAAAGAAATACCACACGCTCTTAATTTATAAAAAATAGTCTATAATCTGAGAATTTAGAGTTACGGCACAAACAAAGATGGTTTTATCCTACAAAAGTGCAGTTCAAAATTTCACAGGTCTTCTATTTTAACACGGCTTGCATGTAGATTTAATACGTACAAAGAATCAGTCAAGTGACCTTCAGTTTCATCTTCAATCCTGATTTTGTTGACGTGTTCATCCCCAACCCGGATGAATACCGGTATGAAAGAAAGACGAATAATGACTTATTTATTAAGATTGCACCCTAGATAGTATTTTTATTGAACGTTTAACAGATAAAATAATATCATATTTAAATTCTACATATTTTTCTAATCAAATTCCATATATAATATGTTAAATTTGGAGTTACGGTTTAAAAGATATGAGTATTTTTAAAAACATTTAATATATACTACAAGTTTAATGTTAAAAACATCAAGGGGTTTTCTATAAAATATCATGACGGACTAAGAATACATATTTCTTTTATTAGTAGGTATAGATTGATGTAAAGAGTGCAATGGGTTTAGTCCCACATCAGGTGCTGGATCCTGACCCCATCCATCTCTCCCCGATGTCCGCCACTTCCCCGCCTCCCGGAGCGATGCCGCCGTCGTCCTGCATCCCGATTGGATCGGGAGCCGCCGCTTGATCTGAAGCCAAACGTGCACAGAGGCGAAGCAATGACGCCTGGGGTGGGATCCGATGGGAATGGGTCCGTGGCGGCCGTATCTGGGCGAGGGAGTACGGATCTGAGCGGCGGCGCGCTGGAGATGCGACTACGAGCTCGAGCGTCCATGGCGGTTCCTGGTAGAGAGAAAATGGTGAGGTGGAAGAAAGAAAAGAGGGAAGAAGAAGGGGTGGGCGGCGCTGCTGGCCTGGGTCGCCGGCGAGGCTCCGTCCGAAGTTGGTCGACGACGCGAGGTCGACGGGGTCGGGCTACGACGGAGGGAGCTTGGGGGTGTAGTCAAGATCGGGAGCTCCTCTTACAAATTCTTACAAATGTAGGGTTTTTTTGAAAACATGAAGCGTTTTCTTAGATCCACTTATGAAGGGACTACGGGTTGAATGTCATAAATAGCAAGGGATTTTTTGTAAAATCACCTCGGTGGGTTTTCCGATGGAAGCGATAGCCTCTTTATTATTAGGTAAAGATATGTATGCATGATTTACAAGACTCAGGGGGAGAACTCCATGATATAAGTCATCAATGTGCATTTGCTGTGAAAAGCAAAATCCTCAAGATATGCACGTCTTCAGGGGGAGTCTCTCTGTATCTTGATTTCAAATTCCTCAAATGAGTATTTACACTTCATATTTTTATCCCCGTTGAAGACTTAACCTAATTGTCATCAACCACCAAAAAGGGGGAGATTGCAAGTGCATCTAGTGCCCCTTAGTGATTTTGGTGGTTTGAACACTTATAGGTTAAGTATCTAATGTGTTCATAAGTGTACACAGGTTCTATAATTCACTAAGGAGTTTGAAAAATTCGATGAATATCGACCCCTAAAAATGTATATCTTCGGCTGAAGAAATTGGTCTTCTGCTGAAGAATTGAATCGCGAAGAAATTGCGATGAAATTGATATTCCTCGTGAAGATATTGAAGATGAGGAATTCGGTGTGTCCTGAAGAAAATTAATCTGAAGACTTTGAAGCATGAAGTTTTATTCTTTCTGTTTTATTTTCTTCACTCTTGAGTCATAGGAACACCGTACTGTTAAAGGGGGTCGAGGTTACACTTTGCCATGAATTTCCTCATGATGCTCAACCCAAGCCTAATTCTACCAAAAGCCTGATGTGAGGAATATGAGTGACATGAGGACTCTCACAGTTGAGGGTCCCGATCGTTACCGCAATTCACGCCACATCACTGATCTTATCCACACCAACGGTCATATTATTTTAGGGCATTAATGTCAAATCATGTTGGGATGCTCCTAGGCTATAAATAGCCGCCCCCACGACCATTAGCTGGTTGGATGCTCCGTTAGAAACTGACACTTGTCATAAGAGCAACCCCAATTCCTCAGAGTCTTCGAAAGTAATTCATCAGTGAGGAAATACCCCAAACACCAAACCACAAACCAAAAACCAAGTGATTGAGCATCACTGAAGAAGTTGTTCCTGTGTGGGACTGAAGCCTTTTACCTTTGAGGACTGTGCATCCTCCAGACGATTAGGCGTCATGGTCTAGAGCAATCTAGCAGTCAATTATGGATCGCCGGGTGACCAAGTTTGTGAGGGTTTGGAAGTCTGCCCTGAAGACTTACCACGAGTGTTAGGCGAGGACTCTGTGTTCTTAGCTCAAGGAGAATACGGTAGTGACTGTGTGTCCCGGGACTGTGTGTCTTTTGGTTTCAATAACAAGCCGCTCCAAACCAGATGTACAACTGTCACTGCAGTAGGAACTAGGTCATCAACCATTGCTTCACTGTGAAACGGGTTCTATTTATTCAACTCTTTCAATTCCTCATACTGTATGTTGAAGATTTTCATTGTCACTGTTTGAAGAATTTGCTGAAGACTTTCTCTGAAATTCCTCAACACAATATTCTTCACGCGAGTTAATCCTCACCTGTTTTCTCCATGCCTGCATACTGTGCAAACTACTTTTCATATTCTTCAGCTTGAAAACTGCTGTAGTGATACTTTGCACCCCATATCCTTTGTTGTTTCCGCTGCAAGTTACTCATCGGTGAGGAATTTCCTAAAAAGGAATTTCCTCACTGATGAAATTCTAAAATATCCTAATCACCAGCCATCTAGTCGATATAACGCACTTTCAAAGAGCCAATATTACGATGTCTCCTCCTTTGTTTACAACTGCCATGTAGATTCTAGCTTAGTCCATGCCATCCTTGCACTTTTTTTATTACCCCATCAATTGGCCATGCAAGTGAAAGGCAATAATGATGATATTTGATTAAGTGATCGCGGCAAAGGAAATGAGTATGAACTCTTCTTGGTTTCGTTTTTGTAAATATGTTGGCTCCTTCGATCTTGATTTAGTATATCGTGAGTGAACATGTTTGCGATGACAATTAGAGATCAGAGCTTTTCATGCCATGCTTAAATATCTAGGAGTTGATAATGATTTACCATGTGTGTCAACATGCATTAAAATGGTTATGATGTGATATGGCAGTATGGTATTTTCATGTGAGTAATTCGAGTGGTTGACTTGGCCCATGTGTGAACATGTACTTGATTCAAAACCGATGCAGACTTCACGATATTTAAAATTCCGAATGTTTATATCCTACTCATGCTTTGTCCAAAGTTGATTGTTTTCAATGCATGTTCATGACTGTTGTTGCTCTCTAGCTGGTCGCTTCTCAACCTATTTCTAGCCTTCACCATTACTAAGCGGGAATGCTACTTGTGCATCCAATATCCTAAAACCAAGTTATTCCACATGAGTCAAACATACCTAACTATATAAGGTACCACCCTGCCGTTCCAAGTAAATTTGCATGTGCCACCTATAAAACTTTCAAATAAACATCTATTTTGTGCACTTGTACCGCTCATAGAGCGACGGGACAATCAGTATCTTCAATGCTAAGTAAGTTACTCTCAGGACATGCGTTTATTTGTCATCATTGCATGAGGGAGGTTGGTAACAATGGTGCCCAACCGTGCTTAATCAAAACTAAATTAAAACAAAACTCATTGGGCAAGATGATATGTGGGAGGGCACCCATGCATTCGGCTAGCCATGGTTGTGTATGGATGGTGGATGGGACTGAAACTTTAAATTCCGTTTGGGAACCACCTATAATGAGTTTAGCATGGAATATGCTGAAACATTTGTCGTGACGTTGATAGTAAAGAACACCACTCGAAAACTAATCCTACTCTGCTTTAAAATTTGAGCTCTGGCACCACTTCAAAACAATGCTTCCCTCTGCGAACGGCCTATATGTTTACCATTTCATGTTGAGTTATCACCCTCTTACTAAACGCACCCGACGAGAGAGCACTATTGTCATTTTTATGCAATGAGTTTAGTCAATGTTGGTTATGAGTATGACTAGGATCTTTCCTATTCTGAATTATAATATTTAGTCACTCTTTGAATCTCAGAGGTCCTCTGCATTTATGTTTTGCGGTCTTAGAAAGGGCTAGTGATACGTCCATTTTGCATCATGTTTTGTTGTTTTTATTTACATTGTTTTTATGAATTTTGCCACTTGTTACAGTAATTATAATGCCTTTTCTCTCATAATATGCAATGTATACATCAAGTGGGAGAATGCCGGCAGATGGAATTCTGGACCTGAAAAAGCTACATGAGTGATACCTACACATATCTAATTGGGCCGAAACTTTATGGAGATTTATTTTATAATAAATAAAAAATACTGGAGCGAAGAAGTACGAGAGGGGGGCTACCAGGCGTCCACTAGACACCACGACGCGCTAGCCCCCTCGCGAGACCTGATGTCTAGTGGCCCCCCTGGCCCACCTATAGCGATCATCTTCTTATATAAATCCCTTTTACCCTGAAAACATAAAAGGGAGGACTTTGAGGACGAAGCGCCGCAGTCTCGAGCGGAACCTCGGCAGGAGCACTTTTGCCCTCCGACGGAGCTATTCCGCCGGAGGAGCTTCCCTCGCGAAGGAGGAAATCCATGCCATCGTCATCACCAACAACCCTCTCATCTTGGGGAAGCCAATCTTCATGAACATCTTCATCATCACCATCTCCTCTCAAAACCCTAGTTCAGCTCTTGTGCTCAACCTTGTACTGGAACCTCGGATTGGTACCTAGTGTTGATTACATCTTGTAGTTGATGTTTTATTTGTTTATTTGGTGGAATACCATATGTTCAGATCCAATATACTATTTAATACCTGTCTAATCATGAACATGTTTATCACTTGTGAGTATTCACTTTTGTTCTTGAGGCCACGGGAAAAATCATGTTGCAAGTAGTCATGTGAAGTTGATATTCGTTCGGTATTTTGATGATATGAATGTTGTGATTCCCTTTGTAGTGTTCTGTGAATGCCGACTACATAACACTTCACCATCTTTGGGCCTAAGGGAATGCATTGAGGAGTAGTAATTAGAGGGTGGGTGGCGAGAGTGATAGAAACTTAAACCCTAGTCTATGCACTACTTCGTAAGGGGCTGATTTGGATCCCTATGTTTAATGATATGGTTAGGATTTATTCTTAATACTTTTCTTGTAGTTGTGGATTCTTGTAGGAGGGTTAATCATAAGTGGGAGGTTTCTTCAAGTAATTATAGCACCCAAGCACTGGTACACGCACATATCAAATTATCAGAATATGGAACGCTAATTAACCCAAAATGACGAAAGTGACTAGATGAAATTCGTGTGTGCCCGCAAGAACGCTTTGCCTATTATAAGAATTTGTTTTAGCATGTCCTTTGACACAAAAGGATTAGGCTATCTTGCTGCACCTATTTTTACTATTGCTACTTGTCACTTGTTACAATTATCTTGCGATCAAACAACTTGTTACCGCTATTTCACTGCTTGTAGAAATTACCTTGCTGAAAACCGCTTGTCATTTCCTTCCTCTCCTCATTGGGTTTGACACTCTTAATTATCGAAAGGACTATGATTGACCCCCTATACTTGTGGGTCATCAAGACTCTTTTTTGGAGCCATTCCCGGGAGTGAAGCACCTTTGGTAAGCGAAATTTGGTAAGGGGAAATTTCTATTACGTGCTAAAATTTACTGTTACTTGTCACTATGGAAAGTAATCCTCTGAGGGGCTTGTTTCGGGTATCTTCACCTTGATCGAAAACACCAAGAGTTGTCCCTCAACCTGCTGAACCTACTAAAAATGTTTTCTATGAAATTCCTTTGGGTATGATAGAGAAACTGCTAGCTAATCCTTATGGACGAGATGGAACAAAACATCCAGATATGCACCTAATCTATGTTGATGAAGTTTGTGCATTGTTTAAGCTTGCAGGTTTATCCGAAGATGAAGTCAAGAAGAAGGTTTTCCCTTTATCTTTGGGAGGGAAAACATTGACATGGTATAGGCTATGTGATGATACAGTATCTTGGAACCGTAATCGACTGCAATTGGAATTCTACCAAAAAAATTATCCTATGCATCTTGTTCATCGTGATCGGAATTTTATCTATAATTCTTGGCCTTGTGAAGGAGAAAGTATCGCTCTAGCTTGTGAGAGGCTGAAGTCAATGTTATATTCATGGCCCAATCATGATCTCCCGAGAGAAATCATTATTCATATTTTTTATGCTCGGCTTTCTCGTAATGATCAAACCATGCTCAATACTTCTTGCCTTGGTTCTTTTATGAAGAAGACTATTGAATTCAGGTGGGTTCTTTTAGAAAGAATTAAACGCAATTCTAAAGATTGGGAACTCGAGAAGGTAAAGAGTCAGGTATAAAACTTAAGTTTGATTGTGTTAAATCTTTTATGAATATCGATGCTATGAATGATTTTAGCACTAAGTATGGACTTGACTCTAAGATAGTAGCCTCATTTTGTGAAACCTTTGCTGCTCGTGTTGATCTCCCTAAAGAAAAATGGTTTAAATATCATGCACCTATTAAAGAAAAAGTTGAAGAACTAATTAAAGTTGAGGATGAAACTATCATTTACAATGTTTACCTAGTTGTGCCTACTACTTATATTGAGAAACCACCTTTCCGTGTTAGGATAAAGGAACATGCTAAAGCTTCAACTGTGGTTAACAAAACATATGTTAGAACAACCAAACCCTATGAGAAAATCAATATAGAGCCTAGTACTACTATGGTTAAAGATCTCTTGGTTGACAATATTGATGGGCATGTTGTTTATTTCTGTAATGAAGCCTCTAGAATTGCCAAAACTGATACTAAAGATAAGAATAGACATGTTGTTGGCATGCATGTCGTTTGAGTCAAAATAGGAGATCATTGCTATCATGGTTTATGTGATATGGGTGCTAGTATTAGTGTTATTCCCTTTACCTTATATCAAGAATATATGCATGAGATAGCACCCGCTGAAATAGAAGACATAGATGTTACTATGATACTTGCTAATAGAGACACCATCACACCACTTGGGATTGTTAGAGATGTTGAAGTCTTGTGTGGAAAAGTAAAATACCCTACTGATTTTCTAGTACTTGGATCAATACAAGATAATTTTTGTCCCATAATATTTGGTAGACCCTTCTTGAACATTGTCAATGCTCAAATAGATTGCAAAAAGGAAACTATCAATGTTAATTATGGTGGTATGTCTCATTAGTTTCATTTCTCCAAGTTATTAAGCAACCCCATGATAAATAATGGCCTAGTAAAGATGAACTAGTTGGTCTTGATTCTTTTGACATTCCTCCTATGGACCCATTAGAACAATATCTGCTAGACCATGAAAATGATATGCCTATGCATGAAAGAAATGAACTAGATAATATGTTCTTTGAGAAAAAGCCTATCCTTAAACATAACTTGCCCGTTGAAACTCTAGGAGGTCCTCCTCCACCCAAGGGTGATCATGTGTTTGAATTAAAGCAATTACCTTACACTTTGAAATATGATTATATTGATGAAAAGAAAACGTATCCTATTATTATCATTGCTAATGTTAGAGAGCACGAAGAAGATAGAATGTTAAAAACTTTAAGGAAGCACCGAGCTGCTATTGGGTATACTCTTGATGATCTTAAGGGCATTAGTCCCACTCTGTGTGAGCACAAGATTAATATGGAACCAAACGCTCAACCCGTTGTTGAGCACCAACGAAGACTGAATCCCAAAATGAAAGAAGTGGTAAGAAATGAAATATTAAAGCTTCTAGAAGCAGGTATAATTTATCCCATAGCTGATAGTAGATGGGTAAGTCTCGTTCATTGTGTTCCTAAGAAAGGAGGTATTACTATTGTTCCTAATAATAAAAATGAACTCATTCCACAAAGAATTGTGACCGGCTATAGAATGGTAATTGATTTTAGAAAATTAAACAAGGCTACTAGAAAATATAATTATCCTTTACCTTTCATAGACCAAATGCTATTAGATTATCGAAGCACACACATTTTTGCTTTCTAGATGGTTATTCTGGTTTCTCTCAGATACCCGTGTCACAACCTGATCAAGAGAAAACCACCTTTACTTTCCCTTTTGGAACATATGGCTTATAGATGTAAGCCTTTTGGATTATGCAATGCACCTGCTACCTTTAAAAGATGTATGACTCCTCTATTCTCTGATTTTTGTGAAAAGATTGTTGAGGTCTTCATGGACGATTTTTCCATTTACGGAACTTGTTTTGATGATTGCTTCAGCAACATTGATCGAGTTTTGGGGATATGTGAGCAAACTAACCTTGTCTTGAATTGGGAGAAGTGCCACTTTATGGTAAACAAAGGTATTCTCTTGGGCCATAAAGTTTCCGAATGAGGTATTGAGGTGGATAAGGCTAAAGTTGATGCAATTGATAAGATGCCATGTGCTAAAGATACTAAAGGTATTCATAGTTTCCTTTGTCATGTTGGTTTCTATAGGAGGTTTATTAAATACTTCTCTAAAATTTATAGGCCTCTTAATAATTTATTACAAAAGGATGTTCCTTTCGTTTATGATGATGTTTGTGTAGAAGCCTTTGAGACACTTAAGAAAGCCTTAACTTCTGCACCTACTGTTCAACCACCTTATTGGAACTTGCCTTTTGAAATTATGTGTGATGCTAGTGATTATGTTGTTGGTGCTATTCTAGGACAAAGAGTTGTTAAGAAATTAAATGTTATTCATTATGCTAATAAAACTCTAGACATTTCCGAGAGAAATTATGCTACCACTAAAAAAGAATTCTTAGCAGTTGTATTTACTTGTGATAAATTCAGATCTTACATTATTGATCCTTAGTAATTATTCGCACTGATCATGCTGCTATTAAATATCTTATGGAAAAGAAAGATGCTAAGCCTAAACTTACTGGTGGGTTCTCTTGCTAGGTTAGAAAATGTTCGTGATAACCCACTACCTATTGATGATAGCTTTCCTGGAAGCACTAGCTATGGTCAATGTTTCTCATAACACACCGTGGTTTGCTAATAAGCTAATTAGATTGTTGCTAAATACATACCACCTAGGTTCACCTATCAACAAAAGAAAAAATTCTTCTTTGATTTAAGACATTACTTTTGCGATGACCCACATATTTATAAAGACGGAGTAGATGTTATTATTAGACATTGTATACCCGAGAATGCACATGAACAAATCCTTCGGAAGTGTTAGTCCGAAGCTTATGGAGTACACCATGCGGGAGATAGAACTACACACAAGGTATTACAGTCTAGATTTTATTGGCCTACTCTTTTCAAAGATGCTCGTAAGTTTGTCCTTCTTATGATGAATTTCAAAGAGGTCGTAATGTTGGAAATATGCCCTAGAGGCAATAATAAATTAGTTATTATTATAATTCCTTGTTCATGATAATCGTTTATTATCCATGCTATAATTGTATTGATTGGAAAGTGAAATACATGTGTGGATACATAGACAAAACATTGTCCCTAGTAAGCCTCTAGTTGACTAGCTCGTTGATCAAAGATGTTCAAGGTTTCCTAACCACAGACAAGTGTTTTCACTTGATAATGGGATCACATCATTAGGGGAATCATGTGATGGACAAGACCCAGACTATGAACGTAGCATATTGATCGTGTCGTTTTATTGCTATTGTTTTCTGCGTGTCAAGTATTTGTTCCTATGACCATGAGATCATATAACTCACTGGCACCGGAGGAATACCTTGTGTGCATCAAACGTCACAACGTAACTGGGTGACTATAAAGGTGTTCTACAGGTATCTCCGAAGGTGTCCGTTGAGTTAGTGTGGATCAAGACTGGGATTTTTCACTCCGTGTGACGGATAGGTATCTCGGGGCGCACTCGGAAATACAACATCACACACAAGCCTTGCAA
Source organism: Hordeum vulgare subsp. vulgare (assembly GCF_904849725.1). NCBI lineage: Eukaryota > Viridiplantae > Streptophyta > Magnoliopsida > Poales > Poaceae > Hordeum > Hordeum vulgare. The sequence continues at coordinate 160,083,189 of NC_058521.1, read as the reverse complement.
GCAATGTGACTAAGTGTAAGTCACGTGATATTGTATTACGGAATGAGTAAAGAGACTTGCGGGTAACGAGATTGAAATAGGTATGCGGATACCGATGATCAAATCTCGGCCAAGTAACATACCGAAGGACAAAGGGAATGACATACGGGATTATATGAATCCTTGACACTGAGGTTCAACCGATAAGATCTTCGGAGAATATGTAGGATCCAATATGGGCATCCAGATCCCGCTATTGGATATTGACCGAGGAGTGTCTTGGGTCATGTCTACATAGTTCTCGAACCCGCAGGGTCTGCACACTTAAGGTTCGCTGATGTTTCGATATAGTTGAGTTATAGGTGTTGGTAATCGAAAGTTGTTCGGAGTCCCAGATGAGGTCCAGGACGTCACGAGGAGCTCCGGAATGGTCCTCAGGTAAAGATTGATATATAGGAAGTCCTGTTTTGGTCACCGGAAAAGTTTCGGGCTCATCGGTAGTGTACCGGGAGTGCCGGGAGGGGTGCGGGGGACCATCGGGAGGGGTGTCATGCCCCAAGGGGTCTCATGGGTTATGGTAAGAGATAAACTAGCCCCTAGTGGGCTGGAATAAGTTCCCACTAAGGCCCATAAGGTAAGAGAAGGAAAAAACACAAGGTGGAAAGAGTTTCCAAGTGGGAAGGTGGAATCCTACTCCAAGTAGGATTGGAGTAGGAATCCTCCACCTCCAATTTCTGCCAAACCTTGAGGGTTTGAGGCTGCCTCCTCCCCTCCCTCCCTCCTATATATACTATAGGTATTGAGGGTTTTTGAGACATAACTTTTCCACGTGCTGCTCGACCCTATACCACGCAGTTTCTTCTCTAGATCGTATTTCTGCGGAGCTTAGGCGAAGCCCTGCCGGAGCAGATCATCACCACCACCGGCGCACCGTCACGCTGCCGGAGAACTCTTCTACCTCTTCGCCCCCTCTTGCTGGATCAAGGAGGTGGAGACCGTCATCGATCTGTACGTGTGCTGAACGCGGAGGTGCCGTCCGTTCGGCACTAGATCGGGAAGGATCGTGACGAAGTTCGTGGGACGCATCCTGATGAAGTTCGCGGGACGGATCGTGATGAGATAGTACGACTAAGGCGATCTGAATCGTGGAAAAGTTCCACTACATCAACCGTGTTATATACGCTTCCGCTTAGCGATCTACAAGGGTACGTAGATCCAATCTCCGTCTCGTAGATGATCATCACCTTGATAGGTCTTCGTGCGCGTAGGAAATTTTTTGTTTCCCATGCGACGTTCCCCAACAGTGGCATCATGAGCTAGGTTCATGCGTAGATGTTATCTCTAGTAGAACACAAAGGGTTTTGTGGACGGTGATGTTCGATTTTCTGCCCTCCTTAGTCTTTTCTCGATTCGGCGGTATTGTTGGATTGAAGCGGCCCGGACCGACATTATTTGTACGCTTACGAAAGACTGGTTTCATCGATTGACATGCAACCTCGTTGCATAAAGATGACTGGCGGGTGTTGGTTCTTCAACTTTAGTTGAATTGGTTTTGACCGAGGCGGTCCTTGGAGAGGTTAATTAGCAATTTGCACATCTCCTTGTGGTTTTTGCGTAAGTAAGATGCGATCATACTAGATACCCATAGCAGCCACGTAAAACATGCAACAACAAATTAGAGGACGTCTAACTTGTTTTTGCAGGGTATGCTTGTGATATGATATGGCCAATGACGTGATGTGATATATTGGATGTATGAGATGATCATGTTATAATAGTTAATATTGGCTTTCACGTCGATGATACGACAACCGGCAGGAGCCATAGGGTTGTCTTTAAACTAACGTTTGTGTTTGTAGATGCGTTTACTATCTTGCTAGGACGTAGCTTTAGTAGTAATAGCATAAGTAGCACGACAACCCCGATGGCGACACGTTTATGGAGATCATGATGATGGAGATCATGGTGTGGCGCCGGTGACAAGGAGATCGTGCCGGTGCTTTGGTGATGGAGATCAAGAAGCACATGATGATGGCCATATCATGTCACTTATGAATTGCATGTGATGTTAATCTTTTTATGCACCTTATTTTGCTTAGAACGATGGTAGCATTATGAGGTGATCTCTCACTAAAATTTCAAAACGAAATTGTGTTCTCCCCCACTATGCACCGTTGCTACACTTCGTCGTTTCGGGACACCACGTGATGATCGGGTGTGATAGACTCAACGTGCACATACAACAGGTGCAAAACTGTTGCACACGCGGAACACTCGGGTTAAGCTTGACGAGCCTAGCATGTGCAGACATGGCCTCGAAACACATGAGACCGAAAGGTCGAGCATGAATCATATAGTTGATATGATTATCATAGAGATGCTTACCACTGAAACTATTCTCAACTCACGTGATGATCGTACTTGAGTTAGTAGATTTGGATCATGTACCACTCAAATGACTAGAGAGATGTACTTTTTGAGTCGGAGTTCTTAAGTAATATGATTAACTGAACTAATTATCATGAACATAGTCTAATGGTTTTTGCGAATTATGATGTAGCTTGCACTATAGCTCTACTATTTTTTATATGTTCCTAGAGAAAAATTTAGTTGAAAGTTGATAGTAGGAACTTTGCGGACTGAGTCCATAAAACTGAGGATTGTCCTCATTCCTGTGTAGAAGGCTTATCTACTTAATGCACCACTCGGTGTGCTACACCTGGAGCATCGTCTGCGGATGTTGCGAACATCTGACGTACACGTTTTTGATGACTACGTGATAGTTCAGTACGTAATACTTAATGGCTCAGAAGCAAGGCACCAAAGACGTTTTGAAACGTCGCGGAACATAAGAGATGTTCTAAAAGATGAAATTGAGATTTCATGCTCGTGCCCTTGTTAAGAGGTATGAGACCTCCGACAAGATTCTTTGTCTACAAAGTAAAGGAGAAAAGCTCAAATCGTTGAGCATGTTCTCAGATTGTCTGAGTACAACTATCGCTTGAATCAAGTGGGTGGTAATCTTCCAGATGAGATAGTGATGGTTCTTCAAAGTCACTGCCACTAGGCTGCTAGAGCTTCGTGATGAACTATAACATATCAAGGACAGATATGATGATCCTTGAGCAATTCGCAATGTTTGACACTGCGAAATTAGAAATCAAGAAGAAGCATCAATTGTGGATGGTTAGTAAAACCACTAGTTTCAAGAAGGGCAAGGGCTAGAAGGGATACTTCATGAAATGGCAAACCAGTTGCTGCTATAATGAAGAAACCCAAGATTAAACCCCAACCCGAGACTAAGTGCTTTTATTATGAGGGGAACGGTCACTGAGGCAGAGCTACCCTAGATACATGGTAGATAAGAAGGCTCGCAAAGTCGACAGATGTATATTTGATATACATGACATTGATGTGTACTTTACTAGTACTCCTAGTAGCACGAGGGTATTAGATACCAGTTCGATTGCTAAAGTGATTAGTAACTCAAAGTAAAAGCTACGGAATAAACGGAGACTAGCTAAAGGCAAGGTGACGATAAGTGTTGGAAGTGTTTCCAAGGTTGATGTGATCAAACATCGCACGCTCCCTCTACCATCGGGATTGGTGTTAAACCTAAATGATTGTTATTTGGTGTTTGCGTTGATCATGAACATGATTGGATCGTGTTTGTTGCAATACGATTATTCATTTAAGGAGAACAATGGTGATTCTATTTGCTTGAATAATTACCTTCAATGGTTTATTGAATCTCGATCGTAGTGTTACACATGTTCATAATATTGGTGCCAAAATATACAAAGTAATAACGGTAGTACCACTTACTTGTGGCACTGCCGCTTGAGTCATGACGGTATAAAATGCATGAAGAAGCTCCATGCTGATGGATATTTGCACTCACTCATTTTTGAAATATTTGGGACATGCAAACCATACCTGTTGGTTTTAACGCATGAAGAAACTCCATGCAGATGGATCGTTTGGACTCGCTTGATTTTGAATCACTTGAGACATGCAAAACATACCATATGGAACAAGAGAGTAACTTGTTGGGAGTGATACATTTTTTATGTGTGCAGTCCAATGAGTGCTGAGGCACGTAGTGGATATCGTTATGTTCTTACTTCACTGATGATTTGAGTGATACAGGAATATTTACTTGATGAATCACAAGTCTAAAATATTGAAAAGTTCAAAGCTATTTCAGAGTGAAGATCATCGTGGCAAGAGGATAAACTGTCTACGATATGATCATAGAGATGAATATCTGAGTTGCGAGTTTTTGGTACACAGTTAAGACAATGTGGAAATTGTTTCACAATTTATGCCACCTAGAACACCATAGTGTGATGGTGTGTCAGAACGTCATAGCCGCGCCCTATTTGATATGGTGCATACTATGATGTCTCTTATCGAATTACCACTATCGTTTATGGGTTATGCATTAGGGACAACCGCATTCACTTTAAATAGGGCACCGCGTATTTCCGTTGAGATGACACAGTATAGATTATGGTTTGCAGAAACCTAAGTTGTCATTTCTTGAAAGTTTGGGGCTGCGATGCTTATGTGAAAAAGTTTCAGTCTGATAAGCTCGAACCCAAAGCGGATAAATGCATTTTCATAGGATATCCAAAACAGTTGGATACATCTCCTATCTCAGATCCGGAAGCAAAGTGTTTGTTTCTAGAAACGGGTACTTTCTCGAGGAAAGGTTTCTCTCAAAAGAATTGAGTGGGAGGGTGGTGGAACTTGATGAGGTTAGCAAACCGTCACTTCAAACAGTGTGTAGCAGGGCGCAGGAAGATGTTCCTGTGGCGCCTACACCAATTGAAGTGGAAACTTATGATGGTGATCATTGAGCTTCAAATCTAGTTACTACAAACCTCGTAGGTCGAAAAAGGTCGCCTACTACTACAAAGTGGTATGGTAACCCTGTCTTGGAGGTCATGTTTTTGAACAACAATGAACCTACGAGCTATGGAGAAGCGATGGTGGGGACGGATTCCGACAAATGACTCGAGGCCATGAAATTAGAGAGAGGATCCATGAAAGAAAACAAAGTGTAGACTTTGGAAGAACTACTTGATGGTCATAGGACTATTAAGTAAAGATGGATCTTTAAAAGGAAGACAGACGATGATGGTAAAAAGTCACCATTAAGAAAAGCTCGACTTGTTGCAAAGATGTTTCCGACAATATCAAAGAGTTGACTATGATGAGACTTTCTCACTCGTAGCGATGTTATAAGTCTGTTGGAATTATGTTAGTAGTTGCTGCATTATTTGTGAAATTTTTGCACATAGGATGCCAAAACATTGTTTCCTCGACGGTTTCCTGGAGGAAAGGTTGTATGTGATACAACCAGAAGGTTTTGTCGATCCTAAGGATACTAACAAGTAGGCAAGCTCCAGCGGTCCTTCAATGGACTGGTGCAAGCATCTCGGAGTTGGAATATACACTTTGATGAGATGATCAAAGCTTTTGGGTTTGTACAAGGTTTATGAGAAACTTGTACTTCCAAAGAAGTGAGTGGGAGCACTATAGTATTTCTGATAAAGTATATGTGGTTGACATATTGTTGATCGGAAGTAATGTAGAATTTCTGTAAAGCATAAAGGTTGTTTGAAAGGGGTTTTTCAAAGGAAGACCTGGGTAAAGCTACTTGAACATTGAGCATCAAGATCTATGGACATAGATCAAAATGCTAAGTAGAACTTTCAGATGAAATGCATGCCTTGAAAAGTTTTTGAAGGAGTTCAAAATAGATTAGCAAAGAAAGAGTTCTTGGCTGTGTTATAAGATGTGAATATGAGTAAGACTCAAAAGCTTGACCACGGCAGAAGAAAGAGAAAGGACGAAGGTCGTCCCCTATGCCTTAGCCGTAGACTCTACAGTATGCCATGTTGTTTACCTTACCTAATGTGTGCCTTGCCACAAGTCTGTTAAGAGGTACAGATAGTGATCCAGGATTGAATCACTGAACAGCAGTCAAAGTTATCCTTAGTAACTAATGGACTAAGGAATTTTTCTTGATTATGGAGGTGGTTAAAGAGTTCGTCGTAAAGTGTTACGTCGATGCAAGCTTTGACACTAATCTGAATAACTATTAGTTGTAAAATGGATTCGTATAGTAGAGTAGATATTTTTAGTATTTCCGAATAGCACATATTAGAAGCATCTATAAGATGACATAAAAATTGTAAAGCACACACGGATCTGAAAGTTTCAGAACCGTTGACTAAAACCTCTCTCACGAGCAAGACGTGATCAGACCCCAGAACTATATGGGTGTTGGATTCGTTAAAATCACACTGTGATGTGAACTAGATTATTGACTCTAATGCAAGTGGGAGACTGTTGGAAATATGCATTAGAGGCAATAATAAATTAGTTATTATTATATTTCTTTGTTCGTGATAATCCTTTATTATCCATGCTATAACTGTATTGATTGGAAACTCAAATACATGTGTGGATACATAGACAAAACACTGTCCCTAGTAAGCCTCTAGTTGACTAGCTCGTTGATCAAAGATGGTCAAGGTTTCCTAACCATAGACAAGTGTTGTCACTTGATAATAGGATCACATCATTAGGATAATCATGTAATGGACAAGACCGAAACTATGAACATAGCATATTGATCGTGTCGTTTTATTGCTATTGTGTTTTGCGTGTCAAGTACTTGTTCCTATGACCATGAGATCATATAACTCTCTGGCACCGGAGGAATACCTTGTGTGCATCAAACGTCAGAACGTAACTGGGTGACTATAAAGGTGTTCTACAGGTATCTCTGAAGGTGTCCAGTGAGTTAGTATGGATCAAGACTGGGATTTGTCACTACGTGTGACGGAGAGGTATCTTGGGGCCCACTCGGTAATACAACATCACACACAAGCCTTGCAAGCAATGTGACTAAGTGTAATTCACGAGATCTTGTATTACAGAACAAGTAAAGAGACTTGCCGGTAACGCGATTGAAATAGGTATGCGGATACCGACGATCAAATCTCGGGCAAGTAACATACCGAAGGACAAAGGGAATGACATACGTGATTATATGAATCCTTGACACTGAGGTTCAACCGATAAGATCTTCGGAGAATATGTAGGATCCAATATGGGCATCCAGGTCCCGCTATTGGATATTGACCTAGGAGTGTCTCGGGTCATGTCTACATAGTTCTCGAACCCGCAGGGTATGCACACTTAAGGTTCGACGACGTTTCAATATAGTTGAGTTATAGGTGTTAGTAACCGAAAGTTGATCGGAGTCCCAGATGAGGTCCAGGACGTCACGAGGAGCTCCGGAATGGTCCGGAGGTAAAGATTGATATATAGGAAGTCCTGTTTTGGTTACCGAAAAAGTTTCGGGCTCATCGTTAGTGTACCGGGAGTGCCGGAAGGGGTGCTGGGGAGCACCGGGAGGGGTGTCACACCCCAAGGGGTCTCATGGGCTATGGGAAGAGATAAACCAGCCCCTAGTGGGCTGGAATAAGTTCCCACTAAGGCCCATAAGGTTTAGAAGGAAAAAACACAAGGTGGAAAGAGTTTCCAAGTGGGAAGGTGGAATCCTACTCCAAGTAGGATTGGAGTAGGACTCCTCCACCTCCAATTTCGGCCAAACCTTGAGGGTTTGAGGTTGCCTCCTCCCCTCCCTCCCTCCCATATATACTATAGGTATTGAGGGTTTTTGAGGCACAACTTTGCCACGTGCTGCTCGACCCTATACCACACAGTTTCTCCTCTAGATCGTATTTCTGCGGAGCTTAGGCGAAGCCCTGCCGGAGTAGGTCATCACCACCACTGGCGCATCGTCACGTTGCCGGAGAAATCTTCTACCTCTCCACCCCCTCTTGATGGATCAAGAAGGTGGAGATCGTCATCGAGCTGTATGTGTGCTGAACGCGGAGGTGCCGCCCGTTCGGCACTAGATCGTGAAGGATCGTGATGAAGTTCGCGGGACAGATCATGATGAATCTCGCGGGACGGATCGTGATAAGATAGTATGACTATGGCGATCTGAATCACGGAAACGTTCCACTAAATCAACCGCGTTATATACGCTTCCACTTAGCGATCTACAAGGGTATGTAGATCCAATCTCCCTCTCGTAGATGATCATCTCCATGATAGGTCTTCGTGCGCGTAGGAGTTTTTTTGTTTCCCATGCGACGTTCCCCAACAGGTAATATATGTAGACTTCACGAAATGCCTATGAATTATTCACTTGTTATTGAACCATTTGATGTTTGGGGATTTGACTATATGGGACCTTTTTCTTCCTCTAATGGGTATTCACATGTTTTGGTTGTTATTGATTATGTCACTAAATGGGTAGAAGCTATTCCAACCAATAATGCTGATCATAACACCTCTATTAAGATGCTTAAGGAAGTTATTTTCCCATGTTTTGGAGTCCTAAATACTTAATGACTCATGGTGGTTCACACTTTATTCATGGTGCTTTTCGTAAGTTGCTTTCTAGATATGATGGTAACCGTAGAATTGCATCTCCCTATCATCCTCAGTCTAGTGGTCAAGTAGAATTAACCTATAGAGAAATAAAATTAATATTACAAAAGACACTCAATATGTCCCAAAAGAATAGGTCTAAGAAATTAGAAGATGCATTGAGGGCCTACATAATAGCTTATAAAAATCCTACGGGTATGTCTCCTTACAAAAAGGTTTATGGGAAAGAATCCCATCTACCTTATGAGTTAGAACATAAATCTTATTAGGAAATTAAAGAACTCAACTATGATTTCACACTTGCTGGTGAAAAGAGGTTATTTGCTCATTAGATGAATGGAGTACCCCAAGCTTATGAAAATGCCAAACTATTCAAATAAAAAGTTAAAAGATGGCATGACAAAAGAATCCAAAAGCAAGAATTCAAAGTTGGTGAATATTTTCTATTGTACAATTCTCATCTTAGATTTTTTGCAGGAAAACTTTTCTCCAAATGGAAGGACCATATATCGTCGAAGAAGTTTACGGGTCTAGAGCTATTAAGATCAATAATCCCGAAGGCACTTACCCAAAGGTGGTTAATGGACAAAGAAAAAATCACTATATATCACGTACCCCAATTAATGTTGAAAGAAATATTATACAAACCATGACACTGGAGGAGCAAATTAAGGAGACCTTTGAGAACACTCCAGAACCCTTAAAAGGAATATGTATGTGATACAGTTAGTAAATGGGCATAGAAATATCTAAAAACATATTTTCTTGTAGTTTTGGAATATTAGAAAAATTAGAAAACCCAGAAACACACGGGAAGGCAACCCACATGCCCACTAGGCACCAGGGCGTGCGAGGCCCCCCTCGCGCGTCCTGATCTCTGGTGGGCCCCTCGGGCACCTTCCTTGTCCTATTTTCTAGTGGAACACGTATTTCCTTGTATAAAAAATTACTATATATATCTCCCGATGTTTTGACCCTAGTACAATGGACAAATACCCTGTTCTGGTTTCATGCTTTTTTTCTGTCAGAACTATCAAGCCAGGCATCATGTCTTCTCCCTCCTCCAACCATGTAGAAGAAGATGCTTGGCTGATGAAGATGGAACTGAAGAAGGAGGAACCGGTGGGAGCCACCAAGGAGAACAAGGGAAAGGAAGTCAAGGGAGATCAAGCTCCAGAAGAAGGGCAGACCATGCCACCAAAAGAAGAGGAAGAAGAAGATTACCTCCAACCCTACTATGAGCATCTCACCCCCATTGAAATCGAAGCCTTTAGAGCCTTCGAAACGGTTCGTGTTTAGAATAAATATCTTACTCATGAGAATATTTTGTTAAAGTACCAAGTCATCAATCTCTGGAGCGTTATTCAACATCTAGAGAACCTTTTGAGGTTACACTGTGACACTACCTCATCATATACACCACGACCTCCATCTTTACCACCAAAGAAGGAGACTTGAGTACACGGGTATGGGCACTCCCCTTGGGCTGTGCCAAGCTTGGGGGAGGTTCCCAGGTATCGTATCACCATCACTCTTATTTATATTTATCCATCTTAGTTTGATCTTTATTTTTTTCATGATTTAGTCAAATAAAAGTTTAGTTTGATCCTTTTCTTTCGAGTGCCAGTTTTGTGATCTATATATCTATCTATGTAATCGAGTGAGAGTTATATAATAAAGTTTAGTTTGAGATTTGCTTCTTTACTTCCTTTCTGCAATCAAAATAAAGGAAAATAATGAAAAATATCATATGCCAATCTTATAGTAAGTAGTGACATCACATAAGGAAAAGTATAAGTGGTAAAATTTGTTGATGGTGTTGACACAAATAGCATGGGTCGGTGATGCAACACATGAAAGAATTAATAAGGGAAGAGAAGATTTACATGAAAAATACACTATCCTTGACATCTTTTATGATTGTGAGCCCCCATTAATTATAATATGCCAAAACTGTTGACATTGGACAAGGAAGATAACGTAATGATTGATGCTTGTTCACATTCACATAGAAGTTATATTGTTATAGATCCTCGAACATGTGGTGCTTGCCCAATACCTTTGCTAGCCAAAACTACGCAATAAGTAGAGATACTACTTGTGCATCCAAAACCTTAAACCCAAATCCATGTTTTAAGATTCCACCATACCTACCTATGGATTGAGTAAGATCCTTCGAGTAAGTTGTCATCGGTGCACAAAGCAATAAAAATTGCTTCTAAACATGTTTGATCATTTAGTGTAAGGGAAATTAAGCGTTGCGCAAACTTGTGATGGCAATAATAAAAGCGACGGACTAAATAATAAAGGTTTCCATCACAAGGGGCAATATAATGTAACATTTCTTTTCACTAAGAGATTGAGCATGCAACCAAAAAAGCGCATGACAACCTCTCATTCCCTCTGCGAAGGGCCTATCTTTTACCTTTATGTATTTACTTTTGTGCAAGAGTCAAAGTATTTTCCTCTACTCCCTTTATCTTCTCTTTGGCGAGCATCATGTGGCGGGGAAAGATCTAGACATATATATCCAGCTGAATGTGGGTGGTCATGAGTTATTATTGTTGACATCACCCTTGAGGTCAATACTTGGGAGGCAACACTAAAATCCCCTATCTTTCTGTGTGTTCGGTTGAAACCTTTTGCTCATATATATGCGGTGAGTGTTAGCAATCATAGAAGACTAAATGATGGTTGAGTATGTAGACTTGTTTAAAAGCTACGCTATGTGACCCTTCCTGAATATATGATAAATTGTTAGTTTTCAATAGAGTTTATGCTTCATACTTCAATGTTGTGATGAATTGCTACTTGTTTATGAGAAGCCTTTACAATAAAAGTTATATGATGAAAATGTTGTGATGAAGTATTTCATAAATTTTTATTTGTTGTTATAATAATGAGCATGATGCTGGTATGTCTGGATTTTATTTTTATCGACACCTCTCTCTCTCAAAGTATGTGGTCATGATTTTTGTTATCGACTTTCGCTTGAGGACAAGCGAGGTCTAAGCTTGGGGGAGTTGATACGTCCATTTGGCATCATGTTCTGTTACTGTTATTTATAGTGTTTTTATGAATTTCGCCACTTGGTAGAGTAATTCTAATGCCTTTTCTCTCATAATATACATGTTTTATGTCAAGTGGGAGAATGCCGATAGATGCTACATCATAGATACCTATTTTGCACATCTCCAATTGGGTTGAAACATTAGGAGATTTGTTTTATAATAAATAAAAAATAATCGAGCAAAGAAGTACCAGAGGGCGGCTACCACGCGTCCACTAGACACGAGGGCACGCCAGGCCCCCCTGGCGCGACCTCATGTATAGTGACCCCCCTGGCGCACCTATCGCAATAATCTTCTGGTATAAATTCCCTTTTACCCTGAAAAAATAAAAGGGAGGACTTTCGGGACAAAGCGCCCCTGTCTCGCGGTGGAATCTGGGCAGGAGCATTTTTGACCTCCGGTGGAGCGATTCCGCTAGAGGAAGTTCCCTCCCAGGGGGAAATCGAGGCCATCATCATCACCAACAACCCTCTTATCTTGGGGAGGCTAATCTTCATCAACATCTTCATCAGCACCATCTCCTCTCAAAACCATAGTTCATCTATTGTGCTCAACCTTGTATCGGAACCTCAGATTGGTACCTGGGGTGTGACTAGTAGTGTTGATTACATCTTGTAGTTGCTTCTTTATGGTTTATTTGGTGGAAGATCATATGTTTGTATCCAATATGCTATTCAATATCTCTCTGATCATGAACATGTTTATCACTTGTGAGTAGTTACTTTTGTTCTTGAGGCCACGAGAGAAATCATGTTGCAAGTAGTCATGTGAGGTTGATATTCGTTCGATATTCTGATGATATTAATGTTGTGATTCCCTTAGTAGTGTTATGTGAACGTCGACTACATAACACTTCACCCTATTTGGGCCTAAAGGAATCCATTGTGGAGTAGTATTTAGAGGGTGGGTTGCGAGAGTGACAAAAACTTAAAGCCAGTCTATGCACTACTTCGCAAGGGGCTGATTTGGATCCGTATGTTTAATGCTATGGTTAGAATCTATTCTTAATAGTTTTCTCATAGTTGCGGATGCTTGCGGGACAGTTAATCATAAGTGGGAGGTTTGTTCAAGTAAGAACAACACCCAAGCACCGGTGCACCCACATATCAAATTACCAAAATACTGAATGTTAATTAACCCAACATGACGAAAGTGACTAGATGTAATTCTTGTGTGCCCTCAAGGACACTTTGCCTATTATAAGAATCTGTTTCGGCCTGTCCTTTGCCAATAAATGATTAGGCTACCTTTCTACGCCTATTTTTGTGGGTCATCAGCTAGCGAGATACCATGTCACCATATTATATCATGATTGTTTTGACAAATTTTTGGCATGTGAGTTATCTTATTATTGCTTACTAGTTAGTTATGTATTGCCATGATTGGATATGATGCTTATATTATCATCATGGATGTCTTTATTTATGATTTATGATGAAAACTTGAACACTAGCTAAGCATGCGTATAATAACGAGAACAAAAAGTTTGGAAAAGTTTTCTTTATTACTTTCAGTTTATCAAGTGAATTGCTTGAGGACAAGCAATAAGTTAAGCTTGGGGGAGTTGAGACGTCTCCAACGTATCTACTTTTCCAAACATTTTTGCTCTGATTTTGGCCTCTAATTTTGATGATTGAATAAAACTAACCAAGATTGACGTTGTTTCCAGCAGAACTACCTTGGTGTTATTTTTTGTGCAGAAATAAAAGTTCTCGGTATCGGACGAAACTTTTTGTGAATTTTTTCTGGCATTTATAAAGATTTATGGAGCGAAGGCCTGTCGAAGGGGAAGTTCCAGGGGGCCATAAGCAAACAGTGTGCCCCCAGGCGGCACCTTGATGGCTTGTGGGCCCTCGAGGCTCCTCCGACCCTAATTCCACTCCTATAGAATCATATTCTCCGAGAAAAATAAGAGAGAAGTTTTTATCACGTTCTACAAGACGGAGCTGCCGCCACCCCTTGTTCTTCCCCCGGAGGGATGATCTGGAGTTCGTTTGGCGCTCCGGAGAGGGGGATTCGTCGTCGTCCTCATCACCAACCCTTCTCCATCAACACCACCATGATGCTCAGCATCAGGAGTGAGTAATTGCTTTTTAGGCTTGCAGGACAACGGTGGGATTGTATGTGATTGATCATGTAATTAAATTAAGTTTGATAGAGCTTGGTCCCTAGTATCCACTATGTTCTAAGATTGATGTTACCATGACTTTGCTATGCTCAATGCTTGTCACTAGGGCCAAAGCGGCCATGATTTCAGATATGAACCTATTATGTTTTCATGAATATAAGACTGATTTGGAACATATCTTGCAAGTTGTAGTTACCTATTATGTGTCTTGATCCACATACCCCAAGGTGACAATAATTGGGATTCTTTCCGGTGATTGCCATAGTTTGAGGAGTTCATGTATTCACTATGTGTTAATGCTTTGTTCTGGTTCTATATTAAAAGGAGGCCTAAGTTCCATATAGGACCCGCTGCCACGGGAGGGTAGGACAAAAGATGTCATGTCAGTTCTTATCGCAAGAAAGTATGACTATATACGGAATACATGCCTACATTATATTGATGAATTGGAGTTAGTTCTATGTTGCCCTAGTGTCTAATTGTTATATGATCACTGTTATCTAAATCATTATTAACTGCTAATCCAAGTGCCTATGCGTTACATATACCGAATCTTGCTAAGTTAATACTATTGCTGCTACTGCCACACCTGCTACGCAATTACTAATGTTACTATCGTTACTACTGTTACGAAAAGTATTGCTATCACTTTTACTATTACTACTATTACTTGGTGTGCTACTAAATATTTTCTGCATAAAGATATCCCAAGTGTGGCTGAATTGGCAACTCAACTATTACGGCCAATAAATATTCTTTGGCTGCCCTTGTGTGGAATTAATAAATTAGGGTGAAATACTACCCATGAAGACTGTCGTGATCCCCTACACTTGTGCGTTACCACGGGACATGCCCTGATGGCTTGTAGCCCCCTCGTGGATCTCCCGACTCCGTCATGTGGTGTATAAATTCCTATCTACCCTAAAAATATCAGGGGAGGTCCTGAAACAGTTTTTACACAGCCGCAAGTCTCTGTTCCGATGGGAGGCCATCTAGAGCTCTGTTGTGGAACTCTACCGGAGGGGGATAGACCACGGAGGGCTTCTTCATCAACATTTTTGCCCTCATGTTGATGTGTGAGTAGTTCACCATAGATCTAGGCATCCATAGCCATTACCTATATGGCAATATCTCTCTCTGTCTTTGATCTTCAATACAATGATCATCGCATCTTCGCTTTGATCCACATGATGTAACTCCGTTGTACGGTGCATTTATTGGGATCCGATGAATTGTGGGTATATGTTCAAATTATTCATGATAAATATTTCAGTCTCATGTGATATATAATATGATTCTTATGTGCATGATTATGATAGCTTCGTAATTCTCTCCGATCTACTGAAATAGTTTGGCCAACTCGATTGATATTTCTCTGGTGAGAGAGGTGTGTTGTAGTAGGTTCAACCTGGCGAGTTTCTATATCCCAGTGACAAAAGGGGACAAGTTGAACCTTCGTGTTGCTGCTACCAAGGGTAAAACGATGGGGTTTATTCATATTTATTGAGTTTACTTTGTCAACATCATGTCATCTTTCTCCAAGTGTTACTTCGTTTGTCATGAACTTAATACATAGAGATGCAAGCATAGAAGCGATCTTAAAGTGAAGTAATAGTAATAGGTACAAGAATGAGTCAACCTATTTGTTTATGGACGTGATGCTCATATTTACATGATCATTGCCATGAAAATCGCATAACTATCCGCTCTTCTATCAATTGCCCAACAGTAATTGTTTTACCCACCGTGTGATATGTTCATGAGAGATGCCATTGGGGAAAACTATGGCCCCCAGGTCTATCCAAAAGATATTGCTAAAACCTCCAATACCTTGCTGCCATTTATTTTCTTTTATCTTATTTTCCATTTTACAATTATCTAGAGCTATCTACACACCTCATTTGCTTGCAAATAACGAGACCAAGGGGATTGACAACCCTCTTAACCGCGTTGGGTGCAAGCTATTTGCTCTTTTGTGTGCAGACGCTCAAGACAGGTGTGGTTGATATTACTATTGGCTCGATAAACCTTGGTTTCATAACTGATGAAATACTTATCCGCATTGTGCTGCAATAACACGTTCCTCGTCACGGAAAACCCAGTGCATATCACAAGTACGACTGCCCCACACCGATCGATACGGGCGAAGCGGGGACGGGCGTCGCGGACTCCACACCAGAGAGCACATTCATTGCACTGTGTGGAGCTCCACAAACCATGATCTATGCCTAGGCATTGAGGACCGGAGGCGACACTTCAGTGGTGGCGAACGTCATGGCAAATACCATGCCTAACGTCATGGCACATCCACTGCGCACTTCGTAAGACCACTGCAACCAATGCCGCACAAGAGGCGACCTCATCTGGCGTGTGAAAAAGACCCCATGCGTACCAATCGCGCAGGGCCAGCATCATTCACACCCCCGTGGTGAGAGTGGATAGGGGCGATGGTGCGGGAAGGTGCTCCTTATGGCATTACCAAGAGTCAGAACGCCACCCACGCCTCGCATCATTTCATGCACAAAACCACGAGGAGTCCTGGCGGAGGCCCAACTCCTGTTGAACTTCCTGCCCGTGCCAAAAAACATGCAAGAATGGAGGATGACCATCCAGAGTCTGTTGAGCTTCACAAATTGCGATAGGCGAAATGCGGCGGAAGCTTCACAGGCGAGTCACATAGTCCTACGAGGCCAACCGCCGAACACGGCGCAGGAGAAGCACCTATGGTGCAGTCACCCCCACAACAGCAACAACCTACCCGCGAGACCAATGTGTAGGACGGGATGGGCACGCCTCGGCGCACCACAGTCGCAAGGAGGATGCACGCACCACTATCGAGAGGTGATGGGAAACACGTCGCTAATCGGACTATCGCACTGATCCACTCATCGACGGGCGAGCGCCAGGAGCACCCGACAACCTACTAATACGTCTCCAACGGACCTATAATTTTTGATTGTTACATGGTGTGATATTATCATTCTTGGATGTTTTAAAATCATTTTGTAGCAACTTTATATCATATTTTGGGACTAACCTATTGACATAGTGCCCAGTGCCAGCTGCTGTTCTTACTTGTTTTTTACTTTGCAGAAAATCAATATCAAACGGAGTCCAAACATCACAAAAAAATTTGGAGATTTTTTTTGACCCAGAAGAGATCTAGGGAGTAAAGGAAGCACACGAGTGGAGGCCCGTGGGCCCACTAGGCACCATGGCATGCCTACCCCCCTAACACACCCTCGTGGGTAGTGGGCACCTCGTGGCCCATCTTGGCATGATTCCAACTCAAAAAAATCCTATAAATACAGAAACCTCCAGAAATAACCCTAGATGAGAAGTTTTGCTGCCGCAAGCCTCTGTAGACACGAAAAATCAACCGGAACCTGTTCCGGCACCCTACCAGAGGGGGAAATCATCTCCGGTGGCCATCTTCATCATTCCAACGGAGTCCATGACGATGAGGGAGTATTTGCTACTTCTCAAACAACAACGCCAGAAATTGACACGTTGACGGAGATTGGGCTTGCATTAGTGTTTCCCTTGATAAGGAAAGGGTGATGCAGCACTGGAGCAGTAAGTATTTCCCTCAGTTTAGGAACCAAGGTATCGATCCAGAAGGAGGGTCTCCTCAAGTCCAGAGTACCTGCACTAACACAAACAAACTTGCACCCACCGCTTCAAAGGGGTTGTCAATCCTTTCAAGACTGTTTGCAAAAGTGAGATCTGAAGGCAGAAAGTGCAACGTAGTAAAGAGTGTAAGGCTGAAAATATGGTGTGGAGTAGATCCTGGGGGCCATAGTGTTCACTAGAGGCTTCTCTCAAAATAGCAAGTATTACGGTGGGTGAACAAATTATTGTCGAGCAATTGATAGAACCGCGCAAAGTCATGACGATATCTAAGGCAATGATCTAGCATATAGGCATCACGTCCGAGACAAGTAGACCGATACTTTCTGCATCTACTACTATTAATCCACACATTGATCGCTATCCAGCATGCATCTAGTGTATTGAGTTCATGACGAACAGAGTAACGCTTTAAGCAAGATGACATGATGTAGAGGGATAATCTCAAACCAATGATGAAAACCCCATGTTTTTACCCTTGATGGCAACAACACTATACGTGCCTCGCTACCCCTTCTGTCACTGGGTGAGGTCACCGCATGGTATGAACCCAAAACCAAGCACTTCTCCCATTGCAAGAATCATAGATCTAGTTGGCCAGACAAAACCCACAACTCGAAGAGAATTACAAGGATATGAAATCATGCATAAGAGAGATCAAAAGAAACTCAAATAAGATTCATAGATAATCTGATCATAAATCCACAATTCGTTGGATCTCGACAAACACACCGCAAAAGAAGATTACATCGGATAGATCTCCATGAAGATCATGGAGAACTTTGTATTGAAGATCCAAGAGAGAGAAGAAGACATCTAGTTACTAGCTATGGACCCCTAGGTCTATGGTGAACTACTCACGCATCATCAGAGAGGTCATGGTGTTGATGGAGAAGCCTTCCGTGTCCGAATGCCCTCTCCGGCAGGGAACCAGGGCGTGCCCGAGCTGCGATCTTGCGGAGACAGAAGCTTGCGGCGGCAGAAAAGTGATTACGATGCTCCCCCGATTTTTTTGGGACTATTTGGGAATTTATAGGCGCAAGATCTAGGTCAGGGGACCTCCAGGGGGCCCACAAGCCTGCATGGTGCACCCCCTGGCCGCGGGGTGGGGGCTTGTGGGGCCCCTGGGGCTGTTCTAGCTTGGCCCCCAAGCTCCCCGATCTTCTTCCGTTCCAAAAAAAATCTTTTCGGGGATTTTCTTCCGTTTGGACCCGTTTCAAAATCTCCTCTGAAATGGGTCAAAAACATGGAAAAAACAGGAACTGGCACTTGGCACTGAGTTAATAAGTTAGTCTCAGAAAATAAATAAAAGGAATGCAAAACATCCAAAGTTTGACAAGATAATATCATGAAACCATCAAAAATTATAGATACGTTGGAGACGTATCAGTAGTCCACCCTCGGGGCTGAGGGTTTGTACCAGTAGCTATGTGTTTAATCTCTCTCTCTCTCGTGTTGTTGAGATGCCATGATCTTGATGTATCGCGGGCTTTGTTAATATAGTGGATCATATGGTGTTTCTCCCTCTCTATCTTGTTGTGATGAGTTGAGTTTTCCCGTTGGGATTTCGTTTTATCGGATTGAATACTTTTATGGATTTGAGAGCACTTGATTTATTTCTTTCTATGAATACCCGTGGTGACAATGGGTTATCATATTGATTCACTCGATATATGTTTTGGCACTCAACTTGCGGATTCGCGAGGTGACATTGAGGTAATTAATGCATAGGGGTTGATGTACGTTCTCGTATTTGTTTCTCTGATAGAAATCTTGGGACACTCTTTGAGGTTCTTTGAGTTGGATTGAGTATTATGAATCTGAATTCGTTATGGTGTTATTTTAGTACAAACTCTTGGATAGATCAAACGGAAATGATAACTTGTTATTTTAGTACAAACTCTTGGAAAGATTGATCAGAAAGAATAACTTTGAGGTGGTTTTGTACCCTACAAACTATGTATTCTTATGTTCTCCGCTAGATAGGAACTTTGGAGTGATTCTTTATCGCACGTTGAGGGATTGTTATGTGATACATTTATATTATCATTGTTGAAAGATTGCACTAGCGAAAGTACGGACCCTAAGCCTCATTTTCAAGCATTGCAATACCGTTTGTGCTACATTTTATGAACTGCTACCTTGATGTTTTTATTTATTCACATTATAAAGATATATTTCTACCATCCATATTGCACTTGTATCACCATCTCTTTGGTGAACTAGTACACCTATACAATTTACCATTGTATTTGGTGTGTTGGGACACAATAGACTTTTTATTATTTGGTTGCAGGGTTGTTTGATAGAGACCATCTTCATCCTACACCTCCCATGGATTGGTAAATCTTAGGTCATCCACTTGAGGGAAATTTGCTACTGTCCTACAAAACTCTATGCTTGGAGGCCCAACACGAGTTTACAAGAACAAGTTGTGTAGTAGACATCAAGCTCTTTTCTCATGCCATTGCTGGGGAGGTTAGTGCTTGAAGGTATATCTTTAGATCTTGCAATTGAATCTTTTAATTTTTTTATCACTAGTTTGGGTTATAAAAATAAAATTACAAAAAATGGAATTTAGGTGGTCTCATATTGTTC
Organism: Hordeum vulgare subsp. vulgare; assembly: GCF_904849725.1. Lineage (NCBI taxonomy): Eukaryota > Viridiplantae > Streptophyta > Magnoliopsida > Poales > Poaceae > Hordeum > Hordeum vulgare. The sequence goes on along the minus strand of NC_058521.1, from coordinate 160,063,302 downwards.
ATATTTATAATGTCTTTCTTGAAAATGATGGAAAGGAAAATTGTGCTCAGTTGAAAGAAGAGGAATTCAATAAAATGTTTGGCATAGAATCTTTGAATGATGAGCATGAATGTAATACTGTTAGTATGAATTCTCTGAATATCTATGATGCTAATGATATGGAAATCCACAAACTTGGGGATGCTATGTTTGATGAAGATGATATATTAGTCCCCCAAGTTTTGATGAGCAAATTTATTATGATGAAAGCATGCCTCCTATTTATGATGATTATATCGATGAAAGTGGGTTTGAAGAGCGTCAACTCTAGGTACTAATGATCCCACCATTTTGGAGGGAGTTGAATCTTTTCATACTTATAAAAGTGGAATTTGAGAGGTCATTACTTTATTAAGTGATGATTCCATTATTTTGGAAGAGGTTCTAATTGATTATGACAACAAAGTTGGTATCTATGATGATTATGGTGATGAAATTTATGCTCTAAATAGTAATAAAAATCATGAAACTTGTCATCATGATTTCAATTTTCAATTGGATTATGCCACTCAAGTATCACATGATAGTCATTTTGTTGAGTTTGCTCCCACTATTATGAATGAGAATAAATTTGCTTATGGGAAGAGTAATAAATTTTCTATGCTTGTGCATCATGAAAATAATTCTCTGTGTGATAGTTATAATTTTGAATTCCTTCATGATGCTACTGAAAATTATTATGAGGGAGAAACATATGCTTGTAGAAATTGCAATGATATCAAGTTTCCTCTCTATGTGTTCAAAGTTTTGAAGTCATGCTTGTTTCGCCTTCCTATGCAAGATGATTGTTGCTACATTAAATTTTTTGCTTGGCAAATTCCTACACATAGGAAGTGGGTTAGTCTTAAATGTGCTTGTCATGTGCTTCATGATTTTCTCTTGCATGTTTCAGTTACCACTTTTTATGTGAGCATCGTTGAAATCATCATGCCTAGCTAAAAGGCATTAAATCAAAGAGCCTGTTGGGAGACAACCCAATTATTATCCTTAATTTTTTTGAGTGTTCACATGATTAAGATATTTTATTAATCATGTTTTATAGCTTTTATTTCAATAAAGTGGCAAGTAAAGCCTTTGTGATAGTGTGGATACTTGCTTGTTTAATTCTGTCCAAAAACAGAAAATTTTATGTCGAGTGCAGAATTTCTCGGATTTTACTGGGGCATCAAAAAATTCTTAAATGTTTATACAGCTTTTTATGCAAATTCTCCGAGCTGTTCTAATTGTTTCAGAATGTTTAGAGTTAGGTAAGCACAATTTTTATTCAAATCTTCAGAGACTGTTCTGTTTTTGATAGATTCTGTGTTGCGTGCATAGTTCGCTTGTTATAGTGTTTCCATAGCTTATATTGAGTGATATAAATTATGGGAATTGTATAATAGAGTAGGTATCATGTGAGAACAATTATGAATCTTGTCTTTTCTTTACCTAAGTGAATGATCTATATTTATCATACTAACCCATCTCACGAACTTCCGTTAAGTTTTGTGTGATTGAAGTTTTCAAGTTTTTGGTGAGATGCCAATATGTGGAGGATAAGGAGCAGAAATAACTCAAGATTGGTGATGCCCAAGTCACCCCAAGGTTCTATCCAAGGACGACTCAAGCGTCTAAGCTTGGGGATGCCATGGTAGGCATCCCCTCTTTCATCTCCAACATTATGAGTATATCTTACTTGGAGCTATATTTTTATTCATCACATGATATGTGTTTTGCTTGGATCGTCATTTTATTTTTTTGTACTATGTTATATGTTATTTATATTCTTCTTTTTTAATAAAAAGTTACAAGAATAGCCATTAGAAGGCTTGAATTGCATGTGTGATGTGTGTTGTACAAAAACAGAAACTTTTGTTGTAGTATTTGAATTATCAGATTTTATTGGAAGGTCAAAAGTTTCTGGATTTTTTACAAATTACTTTTATACAAAACATTTATCATGTACTAAAGTTTCCGAATTTCTGGAGATACATAAATACACTTTTTACCTAGATTTCTACACACTGTTCTGTTTGGGTAGATTGTTGTCATAGTTTCGTGATCTACTTATCATATAGTATTTGTGGCTTATATTGGTAGATACAAATTTTGAAAATGATAATATACAGTACCAAATATTTTAAAATGATTATGCAACTTGTGTTTGCAGTACATAAATAGTTGATTTACTTTTATGTGTACTAACCTATCTCACGAGTCCTTTTCAAGTTTTGTGTGGATGAAGTTTTTGAGACTTAGGTAAAACCATGATATGAGAGGAATTAAGGAGACACAAAATCTCAATATTGGGGATTCCCAATTCACCCCAAGTAAATATTTCAAGAAGTATAAAGTACCTAAGCTTGGGGATGCTACACATCCCACCTTTTTTCATCAACAATTATCGGTTGGCCTATGTTGAGCCTAAATTTTTATTTATCCACATGATATCTGCTATTCATGGAGTATCTTTTGTTTTATTTACTATTAGAAAGAAAATATCATATCTGAAAATCTTTATTGAGAGAGAGTCATCGCATAACTACTTAATTGTTTGACTACTCATCGAGCTTCGCTTATATCTTTTGAGAGTAGTTTGATTAAATTGTTGTGGTACTTCACTTATATATTTTTGAGCATGGTGGTGCTGTTATTTTGAAGAAATATGCTCTCATGATTTATTTATATTATTTTTATAGTTAGTAGAAACTTTGAATAAATCCTCTCTTGCTTCACCTATATTAATTTTAGAGTTGAAAATTTTAAAGAAACTTGTGCTCTCGTTCTTCACTTATATTTGTTTGAGAGCTTGTTATTAGCAATGGCAATTTTCTTTAAAATAAATTTGTTCCAAAGAGATCGATATCTAGGGGAGATATAATAAAAAACTTCATGAAGATCATTGTATATGATAAGTTTGATTCCTTGCAATAGTTTTGCGATATGGAGATAATAATATACGAGTCATGTTGGTGAGTAATTGTGCTTTAGTAAGAATATTGGTGTTAAGGTTTGTGATTCCCTATGCATGCACATGAAGTCAATAACTATGCTATGAACTTACATCCTACTTGTGTTGCATTATTCGGTGTTATTTATGTTTAATGTTCTCTTATGATGGTTTTGTTCCTTGGTTGGGCGCTTCTCAATCTATTTGCTAGCCTTCACTTGTACTAAGCGGGAATGCTGCTTCTGCATACAAATCATGGACCTAAAGTTGTGCGAAATGAGTCCACCATACCTACCTATATGCGGTATTTCATTGTCGTTCCAAGTAAATTTGTATGTGCCAACTATAATATTCAAAATAAACTTCTGTTTTGTGTGCCTGTACCGCTCATGAAACGACAAGGGGTGGCAGATGTCTTCAATGTTAAATAGGTTATTCTCAAGATGAGTGTTTATTCACTTGTCATTGCATGAGAGTATGGTGGTAATAGGGATGCCCAGTCCCAAATGCAAAGAAAATTTATTTTGTGTTGTCTAATAATAAATTCCTTGGAAAGTGTTGGTATGGACGGTACCCGTGGATTCAGCTAGCCGTGGAGTGTGAAAGAATGGTGGAAAAAGGAATAAAATTTATTTTAAGTTTCGGAACCGCCTATGATTTGTTTAGCTTGGAATATACTAGAAACTCTTAGTTATTTTCGTTGACAGGAAAAACATACCACCCAAAATACTTTATCTCTAATTTTTTCACTTGGAGCTCTCGCATGTCTACAAATCCCTGCTTCCCTCTATGAAGGGCCTATCTATTTTCTTTTTGCAATTTTTATTTTGAATTTGAGTCTCATATTCTCTTATAAGTCACCAACTAAGGAACACTATTATCATACTTGAGCATAAGATGTAGCTAATATTTTAGTGTGTTCCATGAATGGATCAATGATTGAGCATGATGGGCTAGGGATACCGTTCTTTAGCGTTGATATTTTGAATGACTTGGTTGCTTGTTGATATCCTTGAGTATTAAAGATTTCATGTCAAATTATGGACTATTGCTTTGAATAATCTACAAGTCCACATGTCCATGCTACAAAAGATAAGAGTATATGATGAATATGATAGGTAGCATTCCACATCAAAAATTCCGTTTTGAATTGCTACTTTATCATGATGAGTTTTATAAGAACAAGTTGCTGCTGTGATTCTAGGAGAAGTGATTGAAATTATCATTGATCAAACTTATGCACTATGGTAGCATTCACACTTCATAAATTATTTCTTTTATAATTTACCTACTCAAGGACAAGTAGGAATTAAGCCTGGGGATGCTGATACGTCTCCAACGTATCGATAATTTATGAAGTATTCATGCCATCACTACTAGGAAAAATCTTATAAACAGAATCTTAGCAGTAGCGCGTGTTAAAACAAAGCAATACTGCTAAATAACAGTAACGCGTGGCGAACGAGCCATCTACTGCTATCCAAATAGCAGTAGCGCGCTCAAATAAAACGCGCTGCTACTATGACTGTTCTAATCATTGCTGGCAGGCTTGTAATAGTAGTAGCGCTCTTCTTAGAACCGCGCTACTACTAAGTTTTACAGCAGCAACGCTTTTTTATATAACGCGCTATAGCTAAGTAGCTATAGCACTTGCTGGGTAAGAGCGCTACTACTAGCGCGCTATAGACCTCCCCTCACACGCGGGCGCCCCTCTCCCCCAATTCCCCATTCTTCCTCGCCGCCCCTGCTCCAACTTCTCCCTCGCCGCCCCTGCTCCCTCATCGCCCTCAACCTCTCCCTCCATCGCCGTCACTGGAGCCGTCACCGGAGCCGTGCACCATCGCCGCCACCTGAGCCGCGCGCCCTCGGAGCTACCCTCGTCCGCTCCTCGGCGCCCCTGCCTCCCTCCCCGTCACCACAGCCGCCTCACCGCCACCGGAGCCACCCTCCGCGCCACCGTCTCCCCTGAGCCACCCTCAACGCCCGTGCCTCTCGGTAAGCCCCACCCCTCCTCTCTAGGTTAATTTAGTTATCAACTCTAAGAATTAACTTAGGTGAACCTTACTTATAAACCCTAGTTAGAGAAATTTATATAGTACTTAAGTTATGTTAGGTTATGTACTTAGTGAAAATGTTAATTATATCATTGTTGTTCATTTGATGTACTTATTGAACAAATAGAATTGATGTTATATGATATGTGTCATTGATGTTCATTTGCATATTCCATTATTGTTGATTATATCTTTTCATTGAAGTGGTTCAATTGTGCCCAACTGGCCTTTTGTTGTTTGCAGGGAACGATTCCGAGTAGCCTATGCTTTGTCGGAATGTTGATTCATTTCCGTTCCGGCAAATTTCAGGCGTTCTATTTGTCCAGTTTGTAGCAAAGGTCATGCCGAAATTTTCCGTGAATTTCGGCATGACTTGTGCTACAAACTAGGAAATATCGAGTGCCCAGGATTTGCCGCAACGGGAATGAATCAACATTCCTGCAAAATATTGGCCTTTTTATGTCATTATTCATTTTATTAGGTCTAGAATTAATTGACTAGATTTAATCGTAGGAAACAAGGCTAGGAATGATGAAGGACAGGGTTCTGGTGATTCTAACGTCTACGCGGCGGAAGACGCCTATTTGAACCTTCTCGATGAGCAACGGCTGTTGCAGGGCCCACCTGTCACATCCGAGCCTGAGACCGATATCGAGATTGGCGCTGAGAATGACATTGGCGCCGAGACTGGCGCAGAGACTGACACCGATGCCGAGACCGGCACCGAGACCGGCGAAGCCCGTATAGAACCAAAACCAAAGAGGCAACGACGCCCAAACCGACTTATCACTACTAGTCTGGTGGTCACGGCGGTGGACGACGGCAATTTTGAGCCAAAAGAGCCTGCGGAAGCGCGCGCGTGCTTCGACAATTAAATATGTTGCATCTTACGGGCAACCGCCACCATCAACGATGCGACACTATGGAAGATACCTGATATGAAGCAGTCCCACCTAACGAAGCTGCACCATGTGTTCTTGTTCCGGGCCGGGATGAAATCAAGTATAAAAATCCAGATAAAGACCCGACGATGAAGAAGATAAACATACGCGCCTTGGGAAAGTTTAGCGGCCCGTTGTCCACCTGGAAAGTAAGGGCAAAAGCAAGGATCATCGACAAAAAGGAACCCTACTCCGAGATTGTAAAGGATAATCCAACAATTACGGAAGAGCAGTTTGAAATATTAAAGGCGGCTTGCGTTGCCGAAGCTACCAAAGAAAAGTCGGAGTACGTGAAGGGGCTTCAGGAGAGGAACATGGGGTGTGGCCACCTCGGAAGCCGTCGTTACGCGGGGAAGAGGTCCATACGGGCCAAGGAGGACGAGGAATGTAAAAGTATGGGCATCCCAGACCCCTTGGCGGAGTTCACCATCTCGCAGGAGCGTGACGTCCTTAGGCCCGGTACCATTGGGACCCAGTGAAGAAGGTTTTCGAGATGGACGCGGTCACGAGGGAGTTCATGAGACTGCTGGTAATTTTTTTTCTTCTGATCAATTTGATTGCACGTTTAGTCATATTTGTGAATGATCCTTGTTCCTTTTCCAGAGAGAGGAGCACAGGATCGCGACCGAAAGTGACTCGCCGTCGGAGGCATTGGCGAGGCCCAAGTGGGGCAACCCATTCTACCGGGCCTTGAACATATTGAAAGGACTCCCGGTGGAAACTTGGTCGTCGTATGGACGTGTGCACGCCGTCGGAGACGGCGCCACATGGAAGAAGTACTACCGTGAGACCACGGAGGAGAGAAAGGAAAGACATAGTTTAAATGAAGAAAACATCGACAAGAAGGTTGCGATTGCGGTCGCAGCAGCAGTAGCTGCCGCAAAACAGGAGATTGCAGCTTCATATGGTGTCTTGGTTCCGGATATCTTCAGTTGGGGTAGGCAAAATCCAAATAAAGAGGCAGTGAACTTTCCCCTTTCCAACTTCTTCGGGAGCAGCTCGACTAGCATTGCACCAGCACCTTCTCCTGCACCAGCTCCTGCACAAGCTCCTGCACCTGCTCCCGCACCAGCTCCTGCACTGGCTCCCGCACCTGCTCATAGCAGCCCGTCCTCCGTCTCGGACGTGCTCGGCGGTGATTCACCTTTGGCTGAGCTCGACGACCTCACGGTACCTTTCACACCAGCCCTCGTCAATAAATGTGTAATCTCCCGTTTTCGTTGCCTTTCGGATGTCTCACGTTGCAGACATGTTTTTGCAGGCCGACGTTACCCTGTGCACCATATTGTACACCATCATGTGCCAGAAGGTGGACATGGCGAAGGCGACGATAGTGAAGCCGAAGGAACAACTGTTCCACAGCGTCCGATCCCCCCGGATGTCTTCAAGGTTTCTATGGCCAGTGTAAACCGGGCCACGAGAATTTGGCTCCTCCGCTACTAGGGGGAGATGACAACGAGACCCCGCGGTGGCTTGGCGACTGCAAGAGGTGTGTCCTGCTTTGGCCAAAGAGTTTGCTTCATCTGGAGGTGGCCGGGAGCACACCCACGACCATGCAGCCTCAGCAAGGTATGAACATCAACACCCTACTTACCCAATTAGCGTCGCCTATCATGCCAGGTGATAGCGGACGGGGTGAGGAAGAGGCTCCATTAGTCGCTGATGACGTCGCCGCCACCAAAAAAGCAATGCATGATATCGATACCATCGATGAGGATGACGATGACACTCTACCATATCTCAATACTGGCGCCTATGACGACGGAGGATTGATGGCTAAGCAGTATGAGTACTTGATACGTCTCAAACGTATCTATAATTTTTGATGGTTTCATGCTGTTATCTTGTCATCTTTGGATGTTTTTTGTACCTTTTATATCTTTTTTGGGACTAACTTGTTAATTTAGTGCCAAGTGCCAGTTCCTATTTTTTCTGTGTTTTTGGCTCTTTTCAGATCTGATTTTGGAATGGAGTCCAAACGGAATAAAATCCCCGAAATGATTTTTTCCTGAACGGAAGAAGATCAGGGGGCCTGTGGGCCAAGCCAGGAGGGCTCCACGGAGCCCACAAGCTCCCACTCCTCCACCAGGGGAGGCGGCGGTGGCAGGGCTTGTGGCCTCCCTGAGCGCCCCCTGACCTAGATCTTTGGCCTATATATTGCCTAAAATACAGCAAAAAATCAGGGGATCAACGAAAATACTTTTCCGTCGCCGCAAGCTTCCGCTTCCGCGAGATCTCATCTGGAGACCCTTCCGGGTGCCCTGCCGGAGGGGACTTTGGAGTTGGAGGTCTTGTTCATCATCATCATCGCCCCTCTAATGACTCGTGAGTAGTTCACTTCAGACTACGGGTCCGTAGTTAGTAGCTAGATGGCTTCTTCTCTCTCTTGGATCTTCAATACAAAGTTCTCCATGATCTTCATGGAGATCTATCCGATTTAATCTTCTTTGGTGGTGTGTCTCACGAGATCCGATGAATTGTGGATTTCTGATCAGATTATCTATGTTATATATTTGAGTCTTTGCTGATTTCTTATATGCATGATTTGATATCCTTGTAAGTCTCTCCGAGTCTTGTGTTTTGTTTGGCCAACTAGATCTATGATTCTTGCAATGGGAGAAGTGCTTGGTTTTGGGTTCTTACCATGTGGTGACCTTTCCCAGTGACAATAGGGGTAGCAAGGCACACATTGAGTAGCTGCCATCAAGGGTAACAAGATGGGCTCTGTCATTGATATGAGATTGTCCATCTACATCATGTCATCTTGCTTAAGGCGTTACTCCGTTCTTTTGGACTTAATACACTAGATGCATGCTGGATAGCGGTCGACGTATGGAATAATAGTAGTAGATGCAGACAATATCGGTCTACTTGTTTTGGACGCGATGCCTATAGATATAATCATTGGCATAGATATCGTCACGACTTTGCGCGGTTCTATCAATTGCTCGACAGTAATTTGTTCACCCACCGTCCACTTGCTTTCGTGAGAGAAGCCACTTGTAAACACTACGGCCTCCGGGTCTATTCACATCTATCGTTTACAACTCCGCTTTTACTTTGCTTTGTTACTTTGTTGCTTTCACTTCTCACTTGGCGAACAATCTATAAGGGATTGACAACCCCTTCATAGCATTGGGAGCAGGTTCTTTGTGTTTGTGCAAGCTCTTGTGATACTCCTTCACTGGATCGATACCTTGGTTCTCAAACTGAGGGAAATACTTACCATCGCTGTGCTACATCACCCTTTCCACTTCAAGGGAACAAAAACGCAAGGCTCCAAGGCCACGGGGGAAATCCTTTGCATATTTGCCTAGGAAGTCCCTTAAGGCCTAGCCGTAGTAGAAGGATTCCTGGTGCCGTCGACACACCTATTTCTGGCGCCATTGGAAGGTCTTTTGTTGCAGTAGCACAACTGACATCAGTACTCAGGGTTTGGGGGTCATGAGTCGGTGACTGAATTGCCGCCTCTGGAGGCTGGACGTATTATAGACGACCTTCTAGTAGCAAAGAAGCATAGGAAGAGAGCGAGGAAAGACAACAAAGCTACTTCTACGATCCAGCCGCCTCCGGAGCCTCAGGTTCAAGACCATATACCTGTCATGGGTGCAGCGAAATACCATATCCCCGGTGAACCAATCCTACCTAAGGAAGCGTTAGAGGCCATATATGATCTCAAGAGACTTCATGATGTTGTGTTGCGAAGAGAGAAAAGGCTGATCGCCTCGCAAAATCCAGGATACCCGCTCTACGTGGTTAACGTGCCGCAACAAAGGTTGTACGTCGACAATTCCCCGCGGAAAAGTTCTTCCTTCGATTTGATTACATCTTCGACATGTTTCACGTGAAAAAGCTGGATTTTACGTTTGTCCGCCTTTTTGCCTTGCACATGAACTACATCATCAGGATTGAGCAGATACCTTATATCTGTGTCGCTGACCCGTACTTCATGCATGAGAGCTTCTTGGAAGTATACAAAGAACACCGTGAATATGCGAGTAACTACATCGCTGGTTTAATGGTCGACAATAAGGACAAGGAGACGATTCCCGTGCCTTATCATCCCATGTAAGTCATCCGCGCGGATATCCTGCCTTTGATTTCAATCATTTCATTTGCATGCGTGGAGGCTAATTTGAGGTGTACTTATTTTGCTCAGTGACGGGCACGCCATCATCATCGTCCTTTACACCCGAGTCTCCCACGCTCTTTACTTGGACTCGTTGAAGAACATGAAGAAAAAGGATTATACCCACATCAAGTCTGTTCTCGACAGTGCTATCTTTACGTATGGCGTACGGGGTGGAGAGATCTCGCATAGGATGACAAGGAACCGCGTGCCCTGCTACGTCCATAAGACTGACTTCTGCTGCATCCAGCAACCGAGTGGTGCTATCAGTGATGGATTCTATGTCCTCCACCTCATGCAGGAGTTCATACGGGATCAACAGAACCTTTGCATGTCACCTAGATCCGACGATGCCCATATTCTCCAATGGGCAAAGAACCTAGGAGATATCTCGGATCATCGACTCCGAGCTGAGTTCTATTACATCCAGCATGAACTTGCCCAAATCTTCATGAAGGAGGTCCTCGATAAAAACGGATGTTCTACGAAGAAGGGAAAATGTCGCGGAAGACGTCCGAACACGGGTAGCCGCTCAGCGTCTCGACCTGAAGCCTTTCACTGCGCTCGGGACTATCTCCCTGACTTGCATGGATGGCACGACATGTTGGAGTGATTGACGATATATGACAATGTGTCCGTTTAGTCCATACTTTCTCTATGACGAAACTTTGAGTTATGCACGTCGAAACTTTATTTGTGATGTAATTAAACCGTCCTCCTCAACTAGCGAAGATCACTCTAGTTAGGGCATTTTGGGTACGATGAACTTTGTATGCTTATGGTATGTTGCTTCTATTTTTGCCAAGTCTGTCTCTTTCTGTTGCTCAACTATATATGTTGCATATCATCAACATGCAAGTGCATAGATCATCGATGGCATAGAGTGCTACGCCAGGAGCATACGACGAGTGGCCGGAGTGTCAGGCCGAGGTGTACCAGTTTCCGGATTCCGAGCGACGGCGAGTAGTTAGTTTAGGTTCATGCTAGTGCGAGGGAGGGATACGAACCGATGCCTCAAGAAGTACTACATTATGTATGATGAGACATGTCATGTAACTTGTATAGCTATATCGTGATTATGACGTGACGACATGATTTGTGTTGGATGATATGATGAGACTATTATGTGTATCATATGATGAGCATATTGCATGTTTATGACATGATTAGAATATTACATGAAACCTGGACAGGAACATCACAAATACGTGGCAAAAAAAAGAGATGAGAAAATATAGTAGTAGCGCTCTTTAGTCCTGGATAGGAAAACGCTTCTGCTAAAGTAACAGTAGCGCATGTCAAAACACGCTACTGATACACATAGCAGTAGCACCGGTACAGAAAGCGCTACTGCTAAGTAGGGATAGCAGCAGCGCGTGTCAAGACGCACTAGTGATAAACATGAGCTGTAGCGCCGTATCAGTAGCGCGGTTACCCGTGCTACTGATACACCAAATACCAGCGCTAGTACTAGGGTTTTCCCTAGTAGTGCATGTTTGCCTATGTTTACAATAATTTTATATGGTTTTGCTACACTTTATATGATTTATATAGAACTAACCTTGTTTTCAGCAGAACTACCATGGTGTTGTTTTTTGTGCAGAAATAAAAGTTCTCTGAATTGGAAGAAATTTTTTGACAATTTTTTGGAAGAAAAGAGAAATACTGGAGCAAAGAACTACAAGAGGTGGGGCTGGTGCCCACTAGGCACTAGGGCCCGCCAGCCCCCTCGCTCACCGTGGTACCTAGTGGGCCACTCGTGGACCATCTTGGCGTGATTCCAATGCCCAAAGATCCTATAAATATAGAAACCTCCAGAAATAACCCTAGATGAGAAGTTTCGCCACCACAAGCCTGTGTAGCCACTAAAAACCAATCGGGAACCCATTCCGGCACCCCGTGGGAGGGGTGTCATCTTCGGTGGCCATCTTCATCATCCCGACGGAGGCCATGACGAGGAGGGAGTAGTCCAACCTCGGGGCTGAGGGTTTGTACAACTATCGATGTGTTCAATCTCTCTCTCTGTCATGTTCTTGAGATGTCATGATCTTGATATATCACGGGCCTTGTTAATATAGTTGGATTATATGGTGTTTGTCCCATGCTATTGTTTTGATGAATTGAGTTTTTCACTTTAAGATCACGTTATGTTGGATTGAATATTCAGGTTTGAGAGCACATGATGTATTTATTGCATGCGGTTACCCATAGTGACATTGGGGTATTCATGTGATTCACTTGATATATGTTGTGGCATCAACTCGCCGATTCCCGGGGTGACATTGGGGTAATCTATGCATAGTGGTTGATTGCACATTTTCATACTATGTTCTATGATAGAAATCTTGGAGTGCTCCTTGAAGTTCTTTGTGTTGGATTGAATATAAAGAATCTGAAATTGTTTGATGCATGTCATATAATTAGCCCACAGATACTTGAGGTGACATTGGAGTATCTAGGTGAAATTAGGGTTGATTGATATGTATCAATGGTGTTATTTTAGTATGAACTCTTGAATAGATAGATTGGAAAGGATAACTTGTTATCTTTGTACGAACTCTTGAAAAGATTGATCGAAAAGAATAACTTTGAGGTGGTTTCGTACCCTAGAAACAATTTCTTCTTATATTCTCCGCTAGATAGGAACTTTTGGGTGATTCTTAATCGCACGTTGAGGGATTGTTATGTGATCCAATTATATTAGCATTGTTGAGAGATTGCACTAGCGAAAGTACGGACCCTAGGCATCATTTTCAAGCATTGCAATACCGTTAGTGCTCACTTTCATTACTTCCTACCTTTATGTTTTTATTTATTCAGATTATAAAAATATATTTCTACCATCCATATTACACTTGTATCACCATCTCTTCGCTGAACTAGTGCACCTATACAATTTACCATCGTATTGGGTGTGTTGGGAACACAAGAGACACTTTGTTATTTGCTTGCAAGGTTGTTTGAGAGAGACCATATTCATCCTACACCACCCACAGATTGATAAACCTTAGGTCATCCACATGAAGGAAATTTGCTAGTGTCCTACAAAACTCTGCGCTTGGAGGCCCGACACGAGTCTACAAGATCAAGTTGTGTAGTAGACATCAAGGGACGCGACAAGAAAGTGCTAGACAACTATGAACCGTAAGAACTGAAGCCCAACATCAGGAGATTGCTGGTGAACTTGTCGGAGTGGTCTATTTCCTCCTGGGCGGACCTATGCAACCAGTTCATTGGTGCCTACCACTAGGGTGACAAGCTTTCGAGGCAGCCCAGTGATTTGCATGTGATCCCTCAGAGATTCGGCGAGACCCTTCAGAAGTATATCCATAGATTCAACCGTGTACACCACAACGTTCCAGACAAACATACGCAATCGCTGGAAACGCGAGGAGATGAGTATCAACAAGATACGGGACGTCGCCGAGCTTTACGCTCTGGCTGACAGATGTGCACATGCTGAGGAAGCAAGAAGGCTTCCCAGGGAGGACGCTGGCACGGAAGTCGACTCAGACAATGATTACAACATTTCCACCTCCAAGGGAAAGGACCGTAAGCGCAACAAGAAGCGCAAGGGCAAGGCAGTTATGGATGTCAAAGGCGCCAACAACTCCACTGCTGACAAATAAGGCCAAGTCCGAGGGGTCTGGCAAAGATGTTGCCGCCTGCTCCGGAGACGGCGAGGCCGTGGTAGGGGAGAAGACCGTAGGAGGTACTGCAAGATTTACCTTCCCAATTGCCACGACATCACCGAGTGCCGCCTAGTAAAGCAGCTTGCGGAGAAGCAGAAGCAAGAGTACGAAAGGCGGGACAAGGAGAAGGGCCAAGATGCTGCAGGTGGATCCGACAAGAAGACCCATGGAAACCGTCACGGCAAGGCCAAGCAGCAGAATGGAAAACCTACTCGAGGCCGAGACAAGAAATCAGACGATGAAGAAGCATATGATGATGAGGACAAAAAAGGATCTGAAGGCGAGGAATTCCAGAAGGTTGTGGATGCTATCTGTGTCGACAGAGGCGCATCTCTGCCCTCCTCCAACAGGCAACTCAAACATTGGGCTTGCGAAATCAATGCAGCATAACTAGCAGCACAGGCAAGTAAACCCCTCAAATGATCCAACGCTCCCATCATCTTTGACACTGAGGATCACCCCGACTGCAGAACAATTGTCGGGTGTGTGCCATTATTCCTCTCGTCAAGAATTCGCGACCTCAAAGTGACAAACGTGTTGGTTGACAGTGGGGCTGGCTGGAACTTGATCTCGCCTGATGGGATCAGGCGGTTGCAAATTCCTGACACATATCTCATGCCGACAAGGTCCCTCCATGGGGACAACCCAGGAAAATTGCATCCCATGGGGAAGATAACTTTTTCGGTGATGTTTGCCAACGAGCTCAACTTGAGGACAAAAATGGTTACCTTCAACGTCACCGACAAGTCCCTACCATATAACGGGATCTTGTACCAACTGGTTCTCGGGAAGTTCATGGCTGTATCCCATGACGCCTACAACACGATCAGGATGCCAGGGCAGATGAGCTTCATCACCATCCATGCTGATAACAAGGACGCGGTCCTTTGCGTCGACAAGCTGTACCGAGAAGATGCTGCAAGGTCTGCTGATAAAGCAATTGATCATGTTGGCGTAACACCCAGGGGGAAGAGGAAGAGCAAGAAATCTAGCAAAGACTCTGACGAGGAATCTAGTAAGCGCGCCCTAGTGTGCTGCACGCCCGTCGACGATTCGCCTAAGACTTCGAATGCCAAGAGCAAGAAAAATAAATTTACCATCCCCAAGATGAAGAAAATGGCCGGACGGGAAGACGTTGTTGGAAATATGCCCTAGAGGCAATAATAAAATAGTTATTATTATATTTCTTGTTTCAAGATAATCGTTTATTATCCATGCTATAACTGTACTGAATGGAAACATAAATGCATGTGTGTATATATAGACAAAACTATGTACCTAGTGAGTCTCTAGTTGATTAGCATGTTGATCAAGGATGGTTAAGGTTTCCTAGCCATAGACAAGTGTTTTCACTTGATGACGGGATCACATCATTAGGAGAATGATGTGATGGACAAGACCCACACTATAAATGTAGCGTATGATCGTGTCATTTTGTTGCTATTGTTTTCTGCATGTCAAGTATTCATTCCTATGACCATGAGATCATGTAACTCACTGACATCAGAGGAATGCCTTGTGTGTATCAAACGTCACAACGTTACTGGGTGACTATAAAGGTACTCTACATGCATCTCCGAAGGTGTCCGTTGAGTTAGCATGGATCAAGACTGGGATTTGTCACTTCGTGCGACAGAGAGGTATCTCGGGGCCCACTCGGTAATACAACATCACAGACAAACCTTGCAAGAAATGTGACAAAAGATTTAGTCACGGGATCTTGTATTACATAACGAGTAAAGAAACTTGTCGATAACGAGATTGAAATAGGTATGGAGATACCGACGATCGAATCTCGGGCAAGTAACATACCGAAGGACAAAGGGAATGGTATACGGGATTATATGAATCCTTGACATAGAGGTTCAACCGATAAGATCTTCATAGAATATGTAGGATCCAATATGGACATCCAGGTCCCGCTATTGGATATAGACTAGAGAGTGTCTCTGGTCATTTCTGCATAGTTCTCGAACCCGTGGGGTCTGCACACTTAAGGTTCGGTGACGTTTCGGTATAGTTGAGTTATATGTGTTGGTAGCCGAAAGTTGTTCGGAGTCCCGGATGAGATCCCGGACGTCACAAGGATCTCCGGAATGGTCCGGAGGTAAAGATTCATATATAGGAAGTCCTGTTTTGGTTACCAGAAAAGTTACGGACTCATCGGTAGTGCATTGGGATTGCCGGGAGGGTACCGGGGACCATCGGGAGGGCTGTCACTCCCCGAGGGGCCTTATGGGCTGTGGGAGGATACAAACTAGCCCCTATTGGGCTGACATAAGCTCCCACTAAGGCGCATGAGCTTTGAGAGGCAAAAAACCCAAAGGTGGAAAAGGTGGAAAGGGTTTCCAAGTGGAAAGGAGGAATCCTACTCCGAGTAGAATTGGAGTAGGACTCGTCCACCTCCAATTTCGGCCAAACCTTTAGGGTTTCTGGCTGCCTACTCCCCTCCATCCCTCCTATATATACTAGAGGTATTGAGGGTTTTTGAGACACAATATTCAGCCACGTGCTACCCTCTCCTCTAGTTCGTAGTTCTTCCTCTATATCGGATTTCTGCAGTGCTTAGGTGAAGCCCTGCAGTAATAGATCACCACCGTCACCAGCGCACCGTCATGCTACCGGAGAACTCATCTACCTCCCCGTCTCTCTTGCTGGATCAATAAGGCGGAGACCGTCATCGAGCTATATGTGTGTTGAACGCGGAGGTGCCGTCCGTTCGGCGCTAGATCAGAACGGATCGTAGGACGGCGACGATTTGGATCGCCAAGACGATCCACTACATCAATCGCTTTTCTTAACGCTTCAAACGCTTAGCGATCTACAAGGGTCTATAGATCCGATCTCCCTCTCATATATGATCATCACCATGATAGGACTTCGTGTGCATAGGAATTTTTTTGTTTGCCATGCAATGTTCCCCAACAAACGCCGAGGGCGGAACTTTCACAGTAAGTGCCTCGGACGCCGTGGTATTTAAGCTACAATAACCACGTGCTAATGATGCTAGGTCATCAAGGTTAACTAAGCTAGATTGTCACTTAATACAATCAAAGCCAAATTTCAATTTAAAAATTAAGTCGAATAAATTATTTCATCAAATTATAAAATAAAAGTGTTGGCCCAGTTGCAAATATTTACTAATGAATTGTTATGTTGAACCCAACATTACCAAACCCACCAATTAACCCCTAAGATATTATAAAGTGGACCATCACGAAAGAAATAGCCTTTTCAAAATAAGCAAATATTTATACTTTTTCAATCGACCTCAAACTTTGTGGGCATCTCCGATATATTGCCTAGCAATTATGTGCCAACTTTAATAACTAACTCAGATCATTTAGTAGTAAAATTAAATGTAAAACTGAGGAGGCAATACAAACAGAAAAAGGGAATGAAAAAGGGAAAAAAAACCTTTCCCCCTGGGCCGAGACCCATTCCCGCTGCCGGCCCACCCTCCAACCTGCCCATCTTCCTCCCTCTCCCACCGGCCTATATAAGACCCCCTCCCCTAACCTAATCCCTTTCTCCCCTCCCCCAGCTCACCCCGACTCGGCGGCGGATCCTCTCTGCAGCCACCTCGATCCGCCACCACCCTCACACCCCCGTCGGTGTCAACCATCGCTGCCGCACTTCCCAAGCCCCTCCTCGCCGGACTCCACATGCCTCGCCGCTCCAACCCTCCTAGAGCGTCGGTGAGCCCCCCGACCACCTATCCCTCCTTCTGCCTCCATCTCGCCCGCCGCTAGTCGCTCGCTCGCCGGACCTCCCATGCACGCTTCGACCCCGTGTCTCCTGGCCCGCAATCGCCCACGCGTGTTGCCTCCACCCCCCCACTGCATGCGCTCGCTACTCCTTCCTCTCCCCTAGCTTCGTCCACCATGGGCCAGTGCTTCGGTCGCCACCGCGAGCTCTTCTTCGGTGAGATCGTCGTCTCGCACCTGCTCGCGACTGCTGAAATGGACGCACGCGAGCATGAACTGCCCATAGAACTGCTCCACATGTCGAACCATGCCCCAAAGCACCGTCCCCGTCGAGACCCGAACACGGCCGCCGCCTCTTCTCAACGACGGCATCGACTTCGGCGGCCTTAGGTCCTCCTAGTGCCCCCACTCGATGCGCCAGGCTCTCTTCGATCGAACAAGGAACTTTGCACACCAAATGGTCCCACGGGGGTGAAACCTGCTACCTCCCATGGCCCACCGCCGTTGTTTCGGCCGCCGGCGACTGAACGCCGGCCGCGCGCCATCGTGACCGCCATGGGGCCACGCCGCGGGCTACTAACCAGTGGGCCCACTAGGTCCGTTGACCAGGTTAACCCACTCAATGCTGGTCATTGGGCAGCCGAGTGCCGCTGACAAATGGGGCCCACCCCACTTATTTAAATAAAACATTTTAAAATTTATTCATTAACCTAATTACACACTGACTAGTGGGCCCTTGTTAGATAATCAACTAATTTAGTTTAACTCTAAAGTCCGTTAGCCTCAAAGTGAATGACACATCGGTCCCGTGCTATTTAATAAATAATCCGAAATATTTGAAAATCGTAGATAACCTTGAGTCAATGGCAGATGGGGCCCACTGGTTAGGTTTAACCAGTAAGCCCCACTATTGACTACTGACGTCATAGTGATGCCATGCCGACATCATAAATACATTTTTGAAATTAAATTATATCTATTTAATTTCATAATAATAATAAAACATTAAAATCAATATAAAATAATCCGTAACTCGGATGAAAATAATTTGTACATTAAAGTTGATCACAAAAACGAGATGAACCCGCATACTCTGTCCGTTCGTGTGTCACATACCCCTAGCATAGCGAACATGGAACTCTTCCCTCATTATCATATGTCTGGTAGTAGGTAGATTCGTTTGTAACGTTTAGTATTGAGTTAGGTCACCACTAGCACGGTGTATTACCTTGTCATGCTTTGTAATGTGTATGATTGCTTGGTTATTTATAGTGCTTCCCCTCTGTTGCTTCCTTTCCGGTAGACCCCAAGACCGATGTTGATCCAGTGATTGACTACTTCACCGTGAAGGATCTGTATTTGTGTGTAGAGAAACCAAGCAAGCAACCCCCTCCCCCTTGATCATTCCTCTATCACCCATTCTTTCTCCCTCATGCTTGGATTAGATTTTTGCTACTATTGTAGATAGCTCCTATTCTAATGCATAACATGTTTTTGATACACTGCTATTATACTCTACTGTACTTTAAAAACTTAGTATAGGTGGCTCAGTGATCCCCATTTTACCCCTTACTCCCAGTTGCCATGAATTTATCGTCAAAGACTCGATCAACTGATCGACGAGCCAAGACCCGTCGCATTAGTCACACACCCCTTGTTGTACGATGCTGTAGAGCTACTATCGAGTATAGAGGGTGACACCTCGTTACGTACTCATGATGTTAGCTCTGTAGTGCAGTTAACCAGCGGTGGTCCATGAAGGGTGGTTCCTCCTTCACCACTTTCAATAACGACTCTGTCGTAGAACCCCTCAAGAATGGATCATTGAGGGTGATTCCCCCTGGGTCGCCCTAACGGTTACACCATTCGGAATCCATCGAGGGCAATACCTTGGATCCCTCTAATGTTACAGCCACATAGTTACTTGACCTTACTAATGGGTACATGAAAGGTGTGTTGCGGGTGGATTCCTGCGTGGATGTGACGACACGTGGTGGGGCATTCTTGGCCCTTGCCACACATCCTTGAGACGGGGCAACGGGACCACATATCATGGATTGTTGATCATCACCATAGTGTTAATTAAAATGCTAATGGGATTTGGGTATTTGATCTGAGTTGGTCATAGACCTTTTCGCACTAGCCTTCATGTGCGAGAAGTTATGGGTACTCAGCGTAGTAGTTTGAGCAGAAGCTCTTCAGACGTCAACAATGGAGCGGCGCGCACCTGAGTGGTCTGCGTAAGCATTGTTCTTGTATAATAGGTGCCAGAACTGACCTTGACCACCCACGCATCATGCAGGAGTGCAAAGGGTGATGGGACCATGACCCCTGCGCGCTTAGGATTTAGACCAGCGGGTTGGCCTCCCTATTGAGCATAGGTAGGGCTACGTCGTGTTGATGTTCCGAGGCCGGGATGACCACGGAAAGTGTGTCCGGTCAGAGTTTATCAAGCATGTTGGGTAATTTGGTGCACCCCTGCATAGATGAAAATCAACTATTCGAATAGCTGTGTCCACGATTACACAATGACTTGGAATTGTATCCCGATCTAATACAACTAGAACTGTTACTTAACTGGAATGTTTGGCTCTGAGATTGCTTTTTTGCAGGGGGACGAGGAAGAATCTTTGGGCGTGACTTAATGAAATTTGCGGCAACAATATGACTATATAATTGTGTTATTGCTCTACTGTTTTCTATTGTTGCAAGGCACTATAGATGGTAGTCTACCATAGGACTAGTCTCATCTCTCTATTCTTGCATTCATGCAGTCAGTCTAGATATAACCCCATTCCCTTGATACTGATGCATACTTAGCATAGTTTAGATGACAGTCTTGCAAGTTCTTTGGATGAGTACTCACAGTTGCTTTGCTCCCCCTTTTCCCCTTGATACAATTGTCGCGACCAGATGATGGAGCCTAGGAGATAGTGTATACCACCGACGACGACTGCTACCCGACGGTGCCTACTACTACGTGGAACCCGTTGATGACCAGGAGTAGTTCAGGAGGCTCCCAGGCAGGAGGCCTTGCCTCTTTTGATCTATGTATATTTTGTGCTAGCCTTCTTTAAGGCACAACTTGTTTCTATGTCTGTACTCAGATATTATTTCTTCTGCTGACTCGTGTGTTTCCCGAGCTTATGTATTCGAGCCCTCGAGGCGCCTAGCTTGTAATATGAAGCTTGTATGTCTTTTATTTTTTGTGTCTAGAGTTGAGTTGTGATATCTTCCCAAGGGTCCCTAATCTTGGTCATACGCATTGTGTGTATGTTTAGCGTACGATCAAAATTAGGGGCGTCACAAGTTGGTATCAGAGCTGGCTACCAGTAGGTAGCCCCCTTTCCAACTCCTTGGCCGTGAGTCTAGTCGTTGATTTTTTTACTAAAATTATTGTGTGGCTTACGGGCCCACATCTTAATCGGATCGTATTAGTATCTTTTACTCCTCTTCCATACTCTAGGTTCTGAACCCTCTTCTCTTTGGGGTTAAAGATTTTTCTAACTCTAACTCTAGGTTGGCGTAAATACTTCCTCCAGTAGATCCCCTCATTCCAGACGATGGCTTGATTCATTAGAAGGCTCCGTTAGTACTCTCCAAAGTTCTCTCGAGAACTTGTGCTCATCGCTTTTGTGATTCCCTTCCTCCTTCAACCCCTATGGACGAATACATACAAATGTTGTCCATACTTTCCTTTCCAGTTCCTCATGTTTTTACAAGGTACAACGAATTATATTACCCGGGATTCGTTCGTCCTCAATTGCCATGGGTTTCTCAAAACCGTTCAAACTGCTATTCGATCTTTCAAAATCCTTAGTAGCCTACTGCTCTTAACTTTTCTCACCTACTTGCATTATGGTAAATTCCATATGTCTAGCAGCATTCATTAAAACCCTTTGTGCTTGTACTTTGATCTTATTGATTCAGCATGTGTGTGAATGCACGCAATCATCATTTGATCCTCATAAAATATCTGTTTGGCTCATTTGTCTTTCCAAACAGGAGTTGGTTCTCGGCCAATCAACCTCGATTGATTGTCCATCTAATTCTAATCAGCTTATTGATCCTTCATCGGAGCATCTGATTCTGATACATCAACCTGGAAATCATAAATCCCTTTGGTATTTAAGGATCAATATTATTCAGATGTTCTATAATCCGACGCCTTGCATTCTAACTTCCTCTGATTGAGTATCGATACTCAGCTCAAGTCCTTTGTGGACTGCTAGACCCGTTGTTGGGTTTATTATCCGATAACATCCTTCACATTTAAAATTCTTGTGCTATTCTTGCCCTGATACATGACGCCATTGGTAAATTGTGTCTTCTCCCTCTGTTAAGTTGTATACTATTTTTTTAGCCATGCTCTTCAAGCATGTATTAATTGCTCTTGAAGTTTGTGGTATAGGTTCATAAGATACCCCCGTTGGGTTGAACCTATGCCTTCCTAAATCGGTCTGGTCCCGAGTTTTTCACGATTCTTACTCTTTTGGTGTTTTGCCAGATAATCCTTCAAAGCTAACACCTCATCAAAGGCGAGAAGTAAATGGCAAGTGATGCATTGATGAAATGGGAGTTGACCTTGAACTTTGTGTTCATGCCAATGGACCTAATGTATGTGTTATCATGGAGGCTTCTCGTTACAATAAAATTCCATGGGTATAATTTGATCCAACATCTGTGATATTGTCCTTTGCAATCGTGGTTCTGGCCATGTCATTCTACTTTGATTTCATTCTTAGAAAAATTATATTTCTTGTCTTCCATAGATCAATACACTAGACTAACCTCTAGTCTCATCTACCTCCGAGTATTATCCTTGGTATATCGAGAATATCACGGAGCTATATAACTTCTTATGAGCTCCTCATCAGGTATGATATTTTGCTGATTCCAGTTTCCTCATGTTTAGAGTGGTTGGACAGTCAAGGACACCGGTGACCAAATCGCATACGCTTTGTGATTCCATAACTCTTAGTAATCTTCTTTGCTTATGTGGTTATACTCGATCAGGTCCATCCAAGTTGTTAGGCTACATTATCATTGTCATGCTAGAGCATGACCATGATATCTATGTCCTTCATCCCTCGAACACAATTCCAACAGTGCACTAAGTTTATATCGGACTTTCAACATCACGTTGGTTGTTTTGAAAGGCAATTTCAATTCTAAGCCAATAGTCTTATCGGTGGTTCCGACAACCTGTCGCTTCAACATTCCTATGCTTGATGTCGTCGCTGATCGATTATATCTTCATGTAACTTCTTGACAAATGTGTCAGGATCATCATCTGCTTTCTGAGCTCTTCCAGGATATCGATCAAAATCATGATGAGAAATGCCATCCTTTCCCCTCGACGATTTATTGCCTTCTCTCCAACACAAACTTGATCATGTTTTGTGTTGTCCCTTGAGTTGCTTGTTATCCAGCTTATGTTATCTTCTATGTTGGAGTATTATAATCTTTTCTGACAAGAATGTTGTGATAATTGTTGCATCTCTTAAGAATTCTTGATACATTGATACTTCTCGCCATCACCACTCATTTCTTGGTCCCCGTAATTTTTCTAACCGAGATACCGACAAGTGAACTCTGATGTGTGGTTCCAATACTTTTGGAAACCCTATTGCTTTGAAGTAAATAATTGATTGTGTCATCCTTAGTGCATTGATTTTTGACCCACCATTTTAGCATTGGTCGTGCTACTTAGTCCGTATTTCTAAGTACATCCTTCGATAAATGTTTAATTGTTGATGTTCCCTCAAGCATACGTCATTTTATCATTTCATTTGGCAAATGCTATCTCCTTGATCTTACAATTTTGGACATTCATCCCTATAGAAAATCTTGAGGGATTGTTGTTGATCCCATCAGCCACACCCTCAACTTCTCCATGGTTCGTGGTGAAGCTTTTGAAAGCATTATCCTTGTGCCTAGGTCATGAAGAATGTGTTTGATAGAAGAAGTGTTTTCCCAAAGTTCATGTGCATTTTTGCCGCCGTGAATATGAGAAAGTTTTGTTTCGCTTCCTATGGAGTCATCCCAAATCATTCATGCATGTCCGAGGTGTTATATGTTTTTAAAATTTGCTATCGTCACTTCATATAACTTCTCTTAGCACCCCTCAACAGTGACTGATTTGAAAATGAGTTCATTCATAAGAGCTAATCCAGGCTTACACAAGGAACTTGATATACTCGATGATTGTTCCCAAATCAGAACTCGGTTTCATTTCATTGTAAGAATTCCATGTAGGCACAAATGTCTTGACATTGTGTTCATGTGTCTTACAATCCAACTCATGATTCAAGACTTGCTTCCATAGTTCATATCCCGAGAATCTTGCATCCAGAGTTTGAGTTGTCCTGACACCAACCACATCTAAATCTCGGGCAGATATGATGGTTGAAACATTTCCCAATAATGATAACTTTGGTCTTTATGTAACCCAGAACGATAATATTTTGTCTAACACACCAAGCCAGGGACCTATTTTATATTATGTTTCTTTATAAGTTGTTCTTGGTGGATCCTTTATGTACCGAATGTTCGATCTTTACCTGATGACCATGTCGATGCTCCCACGGAGCACGAATGTGGTACTTCAAATGTCCACATGATTATCCCAACAATATTGTATTGGTAGACATCATGATTCTCCTTGCCCCTTTTCTAAATAGTTATGTACTTGATGACATATCATGTATACTATGATCTCTTTTCCTTGGGAAAGGTATACTCTAATACTTGTGTAAGGACACATTTTCCTTTCCATTGGTTTGTTTAAACCTTCTTGTAATATAAATTATCTAAGCAGTGGTAAGTCCCTCCTTAGGTAAAAACCTCGGTGTACAACTATGTCAGTAAGACCCTGTTACTATTGTGGATAACATTCCGGTAGCCGCTGGTGGACGAGAACTTTGCCTATTGGTCCGCCTAGTTTCAACGAGAAGGGAAATGGTTCTATTCGTTCCTTGCCCTTGGTACCGACGTTGTTGCCAACATAACTGACAGGCTATCCTGTGACATGTCTTGCTTCATAGACCGTGCAAGATGTCACCGCTCTGCCTACTCTTAGCCTGCATGGTGAGCCCATAACCAACAATTCCATAGGATCGAAACCTGACTCTCCTATACACCTTTGACTCCAAAGTATCCTTTGCACTTGGCTTCAGGTGAAATTCCCAAGCCGCCGTCCAATGTGACGATTTATTCTTGTATCATACGCAATAGTTACTTTCATTGTTCTAAACCCCCCTTTCGTCTCTGTTTAGACATCAAACAATTGCCTTAGCGTTTGAAACCTTGGTACCATCGCACGTTGATCTCAATGAATTCCATGAGTTACAACTTGAGGAATAATCCATGTTCTCTTCCCTCAGTTCGCTGTTAGATACCCAACTTTATGTAGCTACGTTATTCCAAAGTTTTTCCCTAATCCTGAAGATCCTGAAGGAAGGATGACAACTCCATCAGGTCGACCTTAATCAGACTGATGAATACCTCAACAAGAAGGACCAACCCGGTCGATGAGAGCATCGAAGACAAGAAGACTCAATAAAATTTCATAACCAAATGTTTCCCCCTTATCTCCACCTCTTAATTCTTGGGACGAGAACTTCTTCTAGTGGTTGAGGGTTGTGACGCCCCTGTAGTTAAGCTACAGTAACCACACAATAATGATGTGAGGTCATGAAGTTTAGCTAAGCAAGATTGTCACTTAATAAAATCAAAGCCAAATTTTAATTTTAAAATAATGTCAAATAAATTATTGCATCAAATTGTAAAATAAAAATGTTGGCTCAGTTGCAAATATTCACTAAGGATTTGTCATGTTTAACTCAACATTATGTGACCCACCAATTAACCCCTAAGAAATTATGAAGTGGACCATCACCAAACAAAATAGCCTTTTAAAAATAAACAAATATTTCTACTTTTTCAATTGGCCTCAAACTTTGCTGGCCTCTCCAATATATTTCCTAGCAATTATGTGCCAAGTTTCATAACTAACTAATATCATTTAGTAATAAAATTAAATGTAAAACCGAGGAGGCAATACAAACACAAAAACCAAATGAAAAAGGGAAAAGCCCCTTCCCCCCTTGGCCACGGCCCACTCCCCCCAACCGACCCATCTCCCTTCCTCTCCCACCAGCCTATATAAACCCCCCTCCCCTAACCTAATCCCTTGCTATCCCTCCTCCTGCTCATCCTGACCCGACGGCGGATCCTCTCTACAGCCCACTCGACCTGCCGCCACGCCGCTGCTCCAACGCCCCTGCCAACATCAACTGTCACCGCCACACTTCCCTAGCCCCTCCTCGTCGGCCTCATGACACCTCGCAGCCCTAGCCCCCATACCACGCTAGTGCGGCTCACAACCACCTTGCTCTCCCTTTGTCTCCATCTCGCCCGCTGCTAGCCGCCCGCTCGCTGGAGCTCCCACGCGCGCTCTGACCACACGTAGCCACGCATGTCGCCGCATCCACGACTGCCCCGCGTGCGCCGCCCGCACCCCTACACGCGCTCGCTACTACTTCTGCTCCCCCTAGCACCGTCCTAGACGGGCCAGTGCTTCAGCCACCGTCGCGATCTCGTCTTCGGCGAGCTCTTCGTCTCCCGCATGGTGCTGACTGCGGCAATGGACGCACGCGAGCGCCAGCTACCCGTAGAACCGCTCCGCACGTCGAATCGTTCCCCGAAACGTCGTCCCCAATGAGACCCGAACACGGCCGCCACCTCTGCTCATCGCCGGCGCCGAATCCGGCAGCCTCAGCTCCTCCCAGTGCCCTCACTCGACACGTCAGGCCTCTCCCCGATTGAACGAGACACTTCGCGCGCCAAATGGCTGCTGGAGGGCAAAACCTGCGGCCTCCCATGGCCCATCCCCATCGTTTTGGTTGCCGGCGACTGAAAGCCGACCGCGCGCCAACGTGGCCGTCTCGGGGCCACGCCCTCAGCCACTAACCAGTGGGCCTAGTTGGTCCGTTGATCGGGTTGACCGAGTCAGCGCTGCTGACTAGGTGCCCAGTGTCGGTGACAAATGGGGCCCACCCCACTTATTTAAATAAAACAATTTAAAATTTATTAATTAACCTAATTATACAATGACCACTAGGCCCTTGTTAGATAATCAGTTAATTTAGTTTAACTCTAAACTATGTTAGCCTCACAATGAATGACAGGTGGGGCTCGTGTATTTAATAAGTAATTAGAATTATTTTAAAACCCTCGATAACCGTGAGTCAATGGCAGATGGGCCCCACTGGCCAGGTTTACTAGTCAGCCCCACTTTTGACTGTTGACGTCACAGTGATGTCATGCTGACGTCGTAAATACATTTTTTTAATTAAATTAAATATCTTTAATTTTAGAATAATAATAAAACTTAAAAAATTAAAATAAAATAATCCGTAACTCGGATGAAAATAGTTTGGACATGAAAGTTGATCAGAAAAATGAGACGAATCCGGGTACGCTATCCGTTCGTCTCTCACGTGCCCTTAGCATAGCAAACATGGAACTTTTCCATCGTTATCATATGTCTTGTAGTAGCCACAAACCCGAGAAATATTGTCAGATATTTTCCCGGTTCGTGTGTAATGTTCAGTATTGCGGTAGGTCACCCCTACCATTGTGTATTACCTTGTCAAGCTTTGTAATGCGTTTGATTGCTTTGTTATTTATAGTGTTTGCCCTCTGTTGCTTACTTTCTGCTAGACCCTGATACGTCTCAAACGTATCTATAATTTTTGATGGTTTCACGCTGTTATCTTGTCAACTTTGGATGTTTTGTTTACCTTTTTTATCTTTTTTGGGACTAACTTATTAATTCAGTGCCAAGTGCCAGTTCCTGTTCTTTCTGTGTTTTTGACCCTTTTCAGGTCTGATTTTGGAACGGAGTCCAAACGGAATAAAATACCCGAAATAATTTTTTCCAGAATGGAAGAAGATCGGAAGGCTTGAGGGCCAAGGCGGTGGGCCCACAGGGGGGCCACAAGCCCTGTTGCCGCGGCCAGGGGGAGGCCGCGACAACCAAGCTTGTGCCCCCTGGCACTCCCCTGCCCTAGGTCTTTGGCCTATAAATTCCCTAAAAATCCAGGAAAAATCAGGGCATCCACGAAAACACTTTTCCATCCCCGCAAGCTTCCGTTTCCGCGAGATGTCATCTGGAGACCCTTCTCGGTGCCCTGCCGGAGGGGACTTTGGAGTTGGAGGGCTTCTACGTCAACATCATCGCCTCTCCAATGACTCGTGAGTAGTCCACTTCAGACCTACGGGTCCGTAGTTAGTAGCTAGATAGCTTCTTCTCTCTCTTGGATCTTCAATACAAAGTTGTCCATGATCTTCATGGAGATCTATCCGGTGTAATCCTCTTTGGTGGTGTGTTTGTCGAGATCCGATGAATTTTGGATTTGTGATCAGATTATCTATGAATTATATTTGAGTCTTTACTGATTTCTTATATGCATGATTTGATATCCTTGTAAGTCTCTCCGAGTCTTGGGTTTTGTTTGGCCAACTAGATCTATGATTCTTGCAATGGGAGAAGTGCTTGGTTTTGGGTTCATACCGTGTGGTGACCTTTCCCAGTGACAGAAGGGGCAGCAAGGCACGCATCGTGTTGTTGCCATCAAGGGTAACAAGATGGGCTTTTATCGTAAATATGAGATTGTCCATCTACATCATGTCATCTTGCTTAAGGCGTTACTCTGTTCTTTTGGAATTAATACACTAGATGCATGCTGGATAGCGGTCGACATGTGGAGTAATAGTAGTACATGCAGAAAGTATCGGTCTACTTGTTTTGGATGTGATGCCTATAGATATAATCATTGCCTTAGATAACGTCACGACTTTGCGCGGTTCTATCAATTGCTCGACAGTAATTCGTTCATCCACCGTCTACTTGCTATCATGAGAGAATCCACTAGTGAATACTACGGCCCCCGGGTCTATTCACACCTATCTTTTCCACTTTCACTTTTACTTTGCTTGTTTACTTTGTTGCTTTCAGTTCTTACTTTGCAAACAATCTATAAGGGATTGACAACCCCTTCATAGCGTTGGGTGCAAGCTCTTTGTGTTTGTGCAGATACTTGTGACTTGATGAGATCTTCCACTGGTTCGATACCTTGGTTCTCAAAACTGAGGGAAATACTTACGGCCGCTGTGCTACATCACCCTTTCCTCTTCAAGGGAACACCAACGCAAGGCTCCAAGGCCGCAGGGAAATCCTTTGCATATTTTCCAAGGAAGTCCCTAAAGGCATAGCCGTAGTAGCATGATTCCTGGCGCCGTACCAAGGAAGGTCTGTTGTCGCAGTAGCAGAAGGATTTTTGGCGCCGTTGCCGGGGAGGATCAAGTCAAGAATAGTCTCTCGTCAACATGCTGATTTCTGGCGCCGTTGCCGGGGAGGAGATCTATCCAAGTAGGTATCACAAACTCATCTCTTGCATTTACCTTTTTTGCCAGTTGCCTCACGTTTTCCTCTCCCCCACTTCACAATTTTCCTTTTTCATTTGCCTTTCCCGTTCGCCTTTTCGTTCGCCCTTTTTCCCACTTGCTTTTTGTTCGCTTGTGTGCCATGTGCCGTCAATATGCTTGCATCTTCGCTTGCTAAAAATCTAGTAATATGGATCCTCACCCACTTGCTAATCTCTTTAAGAGATCCACTTATGTGGAACCAATTGCTAGTAAGTTGAGTGCACTTGACTTTCTTTATGGAGTTTTGCTTGAGATGCGTGAATCTGAAAATTGTGAGGAAGAAATTTATGAAGTGATTCACGAGGGCTCCTTGGATGAAAGCATGATTGGAATGGTTTCACTATAAATTCTATTAGTGACAATCATGCTAAAAATATGCAAAATCCTAAGCTTGGGGATGCTAGTTTTGCTATGTCCTCTACTTGTTGCAATGATCTTGATTGGGGTGATTATTTTTCTTATGAGCTTGAAAATTTGTTTAAGCCTCATGATGAGTATGACATTTGCAACAATATTGAAAGTGGGTTTGGAGAAGTCATGACTTCCGTTGATGATAATCCCACTATTTTTGAAGAGTGTCAACTTTGCATGCATGTGGATCATGAAAAGAATATCCTTTGTTATAGTTACATGGTTGAATTCGAATATGATCCCACATGTAATTGTTATGAGAGAGGAAAATATTGTGGTAGAAACTTTCATGTTACCAAATTACCTCTCGTTATGTGGAGATTGCTATTGTCTCTTTCTTCTTCCTTGCATATGGCAACTACTGGTTGTCTTGACAATCTATTTTCCTATAAAATGCCTATGCATAGGAAGTATGTTAGACTTAGATGTCATTTTCACATGCTTTATGATGCTCTCGTTGTGCTTCAATTCTTGTCTTTTGTGTGAGCATCATTGATTTATCTATGCCTAGCTAAGGGCGTTAAACAATAGCGCTTGTTGGGAGGCAACCCAACGAATCTATCCTTTTTATTTCTGTTTTGTGTTTTCCACAATCTCATAATTATGTTATGATTGTGGTTTGTGTGTTTCTTTTTGCATTTGTGCCAAGCAAAACGGTTATGATTAGTCTTGGGGATGATCGTTTGGTCATGCTGGAAAAGACAGAAACTTTCTGCTCACGAAAAGAATTTTCATTTTTTTTATGTAAGAGATTTTGAGTTGATTCTTTTTTATGCTGATTTCCACGGAACTTCTTCAGATTGTGGTAATTTGTCAGAATTTTTGAAGTAACAGAAGTATATGGAGTATACAGATTTCTACAGACTGGTCTGCTGTTAACAGATTCTGTTTTTTGTTGAGTTGGTTGCTTATTTTGATGAAACTATGGATAGTATCGGGGGGTATTAGCCATGGAATATTGAAAATACAGTAACCCAACATCAAGATAAGTAGAATTTAAGTTTTCTACAGTACCTAAGGAAGTGGTGGTTTGCTTTCTTATACTTATGTTATCACGAGTTTCTGTTTAAGTTTCGTGTTGTGAAGTTTTCAAGTTTTGGGTGAAGTTCTTATGGACAAAAAGATAAAGAGTGGCAAGAGCTCAAGATTGGGTATGCCCAAGACACCCCAAGTTGATTCAAGGATGCCGTAAAAGCCTAAGCTTGCGGATGCCCCGGGAAAGTATCCCCTCTTTCGTCTTCAATCCATCGGTAACGTTACTTGGGGCTATATTTTTATTCACCACATGTTATGTGTTTTGCTTGGAGCATCTTGTATCGTAGGAGTCTTTTATTTTTGTGGTGTCACAATCATCCTTGCTTCACACCTAGAGAGAGAGAGACATGCACTCACCGTGATTTTGTCAAGCTTCACTTATATCTTTTGGTTAGACAATTCAGCTCACATGTGCTTCACTTATATCTTTTGAGCTAGTTGATTTTGCTCTATGTGCTTCACTTATATCTTTTAGAGCACGGCGGTGCATGGCTTGGTAGTTGATATGCTATGAAAGTAGTCTCAAAAGAGGTAGTTATCCAAAGGGATATGAAAACTTCCACCTTCAGGTGCATTGAATAGTTAGAGAAGTTTGATTCATCTCAACTAGTTTTGAGTTGTGGTTATGGTAATATAGAAGTTATATTAGTAAGGTGTTGTGGATCTGGAAATACTTGTGTTGAAGTTAGTAATTCCCATAGCATGCATGTATGGTGAACCGCTATGTGATGAAGTCTGAGCATGATTAGTCTATTGATTGTCATCCTTTGTGTGGCGGTCTGGACCGCGCGATGGTTTATACCTACCAACCCTTCCCCTAGGAGTATGCGTTGAATGCTTTGTTTCGATTACTACAAAAACTTTTGCAACAAGTATATGAGTTCTTCATGACTAATGTTGAGTCCATGGTTTAGATGCACTTTCACCTTCCACCATCACTATCTTCTTTAGTGTCGTGCAATTTTCCCCGGTGCACAAAACCCACCAATAGCCTCCTTCAAAACAGCCACCAAACCTACCTACTATGGCTTTTTCAAAGCTATTCCGAGATATATTGCCATGCAACTACCACCATGACGTGTGCCACTACTTCTACATTGACATTGCATGATCATAAGATAGCTAGCATGATGTTCCCATTGATGTCTATGCCATGCTAGATCATTGTCACGGTACACTACCGAAGGCATTTCATATAGAGTCATCATTGCTCTAAGTTTTGAGTTGTAAGTGTGATGATCATCATTGATGAAGCATTGTCCCATGTGAGAAAATAAAAGAGGCCAGCGAAGCCCATTTACAAAAATAGGCCAAAGATGCCCACCAAAATAAAAAAAATAAAAAAAGAGGCCAAAGAGCCCACCAAAAAAATATAATGAGAGAAAAAGAGAGAAGGGACAATGCTACTATCTTTCCACACTTGTGCTTATTAAGCACCATGATCTTCATGATTGAGAGTCTCTCGTTTTTTCACCACCATATAGCTAGTGGGAAATTTTCATTATATAACTTGGCTTGTATATTCCAATGATAGGCTTCCTCAAAATTGCCTTAGGTCTTCGTGAGCAAGCAAGTTGGATGCACACCCACTAGTTTTCTTTAAGAGCTTTCACATACTCTTAGCTCTAGTGCATCATTTGTATGGCAATCCCTACTCATTCACGTTCATATCTATTGATGAGCATCTCCATAGCTCACTAATATGCCTAGTCAATGTGACTATCTTCTCCTGGTTTGTCTTAAAACCTCCACCACACTCCACACCACTTATAGTGCTAAAACCATGGCTCACGCTCATGCATTGCGTGAGAATTGAAAAAGTTTGAGAAAGAAAA
Organism: Hordeum vulgare subsp. vulgare; assembly: GCF_904849725.1. Classification (NCBI taxonomy): domain Eukaryota; kingdom Viridiplantae; phylum Streptophyta; class Magnoliopsida; order Poales; family Poaceae; genus Hordeum; species Hordeum vulgare. Next base: position 160,031,037 of record NC_058521.1, on the reverse strand, counting down.
GGTGTGAAAACAATTACTTGGCCAATACCGGGGTTGTGCATGATTTAAATTCGTTGTGCAAGGATGATAGAGCATAGCCATACTATATGATTTTGTAGGGATAACTTTCTTTTGGCCTTGTTATTTTGAAAGTTCATGATTACCTTACTAGTTTGCTTTAATTATTATTGTCTCCACGTCAATAGCAAACTATTGTTTTGAATCTAATGGATCTGAATATTCACGTCACATAAGAGGAGTTACAAAGGACATTTATGTTAGGCAGCATCAAAGCATCAAAAATTCATTCTTTATCCCTTCCCTACTCGAGGAAGAGCAGAATTTAAGCTTGGGGATGCTTGATACGTCTCAAACGTATCTATAATTTTTGATGGTTTCACGCTATTATCTTGTCAACTTTGGATGTTTTGTTTACCTTTTTTTATCTTTTTTGGGACTAACTTATTAATTCAGTGCCAAGTGCCAGTTACTGTTTTTTTTTTTTTCTGTTTTTGACTATTTTCAGATCTGATTTTGGAACGGAGTCCAAACGGAATAAAATCTCCGAAATATTTTTTTCCAAAACGGAAGAAGATCGGGAGGCTTGAGGGCCAAGGTAGTGGGCCCACAGGGGGCCCACAAGCCCTGTTGCCGCGGCCAGGGGGAGGCCATGGCAACCAAGCTTGTGCCCCCCCTGGAGCTCCCCTGCCCTAGGTCTTTGGCCTATAAATTCCCTAAAAATCCAGAAAAAATCAGGGCATCCACTAAAACACTTTTCTGCCGCCGCAAGCTTCCGTTTCCGTGAGATCTCATCTGGAGACCCTTCCCGGTGCCCTGCCGGAGGGGACCTTGGAGTTCTAGGGCTTCTACATCAACATCATCGCCTCTCCAATGACTCGTGACCTACAGGTCCGTAGTTAGTAGCTAGATGGCTTCTTCTCTCTCTTGGATCTTCAATACAAAGTTCTCTATGATCTTCATGGATATCTATCCGATGTAATCCTCTTTGGCGGTGTGTTTGTCGAGATCCGATGAATTGTGCATTTGTGATCAGATTATCTTTGAATTATATTTGAGTCTTTGCTGATTTCTTATATGCATGATTTGATATCCTTGTAAGTCTCTCCGAGTCTTGGGTTTTGTTTGGCCAACTAGATCTATGATTCTTGCAATGGGAGAAGTGCTTGGTTTTGGGTTCATACCGTGTGGTGACCTTTCCCAGTGACAGAAGGGGCAGCAACGCACGCATCCTGTTGTTGCCATCAAGGGTAATAAGATGGGCTTTTATCGTAGATATGAGATTGTCCATCTACATCATGTCATCTTGCTTAAGGCGTTACTCTGTTCTTTTGGACTTAATACACTAGATGCATGCTGGATAGCGGTCGACATGTGGAGTAATAGTAGTAGATGCAGAAAGTATCGATCTACTTGCTTTGGACATGATGCCTATAGATATAATCATTGCCTTAGATAACGTCACGACTTTGGGCGGTTCTATCAATTGCTCGACAGTAATTCGCTCACCCACCGTCTACTTGCTTTCATGAGAAAAGCCACTAGTGAACACTACTTCCCCAGGTCTATTCACACCTATCGTTTGCACTTTCACTTTTACTATGCTTGTTTACTTTGTTGCTTTTAGTTCTCACTTTGCAAACAATCTATAAGGGATTGACAACCCCTTCATAGGGTTGGGTGCAAGCTCTTTGTGTTTGTGCAGGTACTTGTGACTTGACGAGATCTTCCGCTGGTTCGATACCATGGTTCTCAAAACTGAGGGAAATACTTACCACCGATGTGCTACATCACCCTTTCCTCTTCAAGGGAACACCAACGCAAGGCTCCAAGGCCGCGGGGAAATCCTTTGCATATTTGCCGAAGAAGTCCCTAAGGCGTAGCCGTAGCAGGGGGATTCCTGTCACCGTACCAGGGAAGGTTTGTTGTCGCAGTAGCAGACCCCGAGACCGATGTTGATCCAGTGATCGACTATCGAGGATCCGTATATGTGTGCAGAGCAACCAGGCAAGCAACCCCCTTGATCATTCCTATATCGCTCATTCTTTATCCCTCATGCTTGCGTTAGATTTTTTCTACTATTTTAGATAGCTCCTATTAGGATGCATAATCTATACATTAAATGCTTAGTAGGGGTGACTCAGTGATCCCCATTTGACCCCTTAGTCCCATTTGCCCTTGCTTTATCATCGAAGACTCGATCAACTAATCGATGAGCCAAGACCCATCACATCACTCACACCCCCCTTGTCGTACAATGTTGCAGAGCTACTGTCGAGTACCAAGGGTGACACCTCATTACGTACTCCTGATGTTAGCTCTGTAGTGCAGTTAACAAGTGGTGGTCCATGAAGGGTGATTCCTCCTTCACCACTTTCGATAACGACTCTATCGTACAAACCCTCAAGCATGGACCATCGAGGGTGATTCCTCCCTGGTCGCCTTGACGGCTACATCGCTGAGAATCCATCGAGGGAGATTCCTCGGATCACTCTGATGTTACAGCAACATAGTTACTTGACCTGATGAGACGTGGCCGAGTATTCTTGGCCCTTGCCACACATCGTCTAGACGGGGCGACGGGACCACATATCGTGGATTGCTGATCGTCGCTACGGTATTAATTAAAATGATAATGGGATTTGTGTGTTTGATATGAGTTGGTCGTAGACCTTTTCGCACTGACCTTCACGTGGGAAAAGTTATGGGTACTCGGCGTTGTAGTATCAACCGAAGTTCTTCAGACACTAGCAATGGAGCAGCGCACGCCCGAGTGGTCCGTGTAAGCATTGTTCTTGTATAAGAGGTACCAGGACTAACCTCGGCCGCCCATGCATCATGCCAGAGTGCAAATGGTGATGGGCCCACGACCCATGCACTTAGGATTTAGACCGGCGGGTTGGCCACCCTGTCGAGCCTAGGTGGGGTTGCGATGTGTTTATCTTCCGAGGCCGGGCATGACACACGAAAGTGTGTTTGGCCAGAGCTTGTCAAGCATGTTTGGTAATTTGGTACACCCCGGGAAGGATGAAAATTAACTATTCGAATAGCCGTGTCCATGATTCCAGGACGACTTGGAATTATATCCTGATCTAATACTGTTGGGGAATGTCGCATGGGAAACAAAAAAATTCCTACGCACACGAAGACCTATGATGGTGATGATCATCTATGAGGGGAGATCGGATCCACATACCCTTGTAGCTCGCTAAGCGGGAAGCGTTAAGAAATGCGGTTGATTTAGTGGAACGTCTTCACGATCCAAATCACTGTCGGGCCACGATCAGTCCTGATCTAGCGCCGAACGTACAGCACCTCCGCGTTCAGCACACCCACTACTCGACGATGATCTCCACCTTCTTGATCCAGCAAGTGGGGAGGAGAGGTAGATGATTTCTCCGGCAGCGCGACAGTGTGACGACGGTGATGGTGGATCTAGTCCAGCAGGGCTTCACTTAAGCACCACTGAAAACTAGATTAGAGGAGAAACAGATGTAGAGAGAGGGTAGCACGTGGCTAATTGTTGTGTCTCAAAACCCTCAAAAGCTCTAGTATATATAGGAGGAGAGGAGGGAGGACGCCGGCCCTAGGGCTGCCCTTTGGCTCGGCTGACGTGGGAGGAGAGGAGGAGTCCTCCTCCAATCCTACTCCTAGTAGGATTCCCCTTCCACTTGGAAACCTTTTCCACATTTTGTATTTTTCCTTTATTTCCTACTCTAGCCTCATGGGCCCTTAGAATTGGCGTCGGCCAGCCCATCAGGGGTTGGTTTGCCTCCTCTCTTGTCCCATGAAGCCCTAGGGTCACCGCACCACTCCCGGTGGTCCCACGACACCCTTCCGGCACTCCCGGTACACTACCGATGAGCCCGAAACTTTTTTGGTGACAAAACAGGACTTCCTATATATCAATCTTTACCTACAAACCCATTCAGGAGATCCACGTGACGTCAAGGATCTCATCCGGGACTCCGAACAACCTTCAGTCACCAACACCTATAACTCAACTATACCGAAACATCATCGAACCTTAAGTGTGCAGACCCTGCGGGTTCGAGAACTATGCGGACATGACCGAGACACTCTCCGGTCAATATCCAATAGTGGGACCTAGATGTTTATATTGGATCCTCCATATTCTATGAAGATCTTTATCGATTGAATCTCTATGTCAAGGATTCAGTTAATCTCGTATGCAGTTCCTTTGTCCTTCGGTATGTTACTTGCCCGAGATCCGAAAGTCGGTATCTCTATACCTAGTTCAATCTCGTTACCGGCAAGTCTCTTTACTCGTTCCGTAATACAAGATCCCTTGACTAACTCCTTAGTCACATTGCTTGCAACACTTATTGTGATGTTATATTACCGAGTGGCCCTCGAGATACCTCGCTGTCAAACAGAGTGACAAATCCCAATCTTGATCCATGCCAACCAACACACACCTTTAGAGATACCTGTAGAGCACCTTTATACTCACCCAGTAATGTTGCGACATTTGATACACACAAGGTATTCCTCCGGTGTCCGGGAGTTGCATGATCTCATGGTTATAGGAACAGATACATTTACATGCATAAAACGGTAGCAACAAACTGACAGATCATATGCTACGTTTATAGTTTGGGTCTTGTCCATCACATCATTCTCCCAATGATGTGATCCTGTCATCAAGTGACAACGCTTGTCTATGTCTAGGAAACCTTAACCATCCTTGATCAACGAGCTAGTCAACTAGAGGCTCACTAGGGATATTGTTTTGTCTATATATCAACACATGCATTTATGATTCCATTCAATACAATTATAGCATGGATAATAAACGATTATCTTGAAACAGGAAATATAATAATAACTATTTTATAATTTCCTCTAGGGCATATTTCTAAGACTCTCCCACTTGCACTAGATTCAATAATCTAGCTTCACATCTCTATGTGATTTGCAGTGTAATGAATCTAACACCCATACAGTTCTGGTGTTGATCACACTTTGCTATTGGAAGAGGTTTGGTGAGCGGATCTGCAATATTCAGATCCGTGTGCACTTTGCAAATATTTATATCCTCCTCCTTGATGTAATCGCGGATGGCATTGAAGCGTCGCTTTATGTGTCTGATTCTCTTGTGAAACCTTGGTTCCTTGGCTAGAGCAATGGCACGAGTGCTGTCACAGAACAAATTGATTGGGTCCAGTGCACTTGGCACTACTCCCAGATCTAACATGAAGTGCTTCATCCACACACCCTCCTTAGCCTCCTCTGAGGCAGCTATGTACTCCGATTCACATGTAGAATCAGCTACGACGCTTTGCTTGGAACTGCACCAGCTTACCGCACCCCCATTAATAATAAATACGTATCCGGTTTGAGACTTAGAGTCATCAGGATCAGTGTCAAAGCTTGCATCAACGTAACCCTTTACGATGAGCTCTTCATCACCTCCATAAACGAGAAACATTTCCTTAATCCTTTTCAGGTACTTTAGAATATTCTTGACCACCGCCCAGTGTTCCACTCCTGGATCACTCTGAAACCTGCCTGCCATACTTATGGCCAGGCTGACATCCGGTCTTGTGCACAACATTGCATACATGATAGACCCTGTGGCTGAAGCATAGGGGACAACACTCATCTTTTCTCCGTGTTCTGCAGTTACTGGACATTGAGTCTTACTGAACTTTATACCTTGTAACACAGGTAAGAACCCCTTCTTGGATTGTTCCATATTGAACGTATTCAAAACTTTATCAAGGTATGTGCCTTGTGAAAGATATATTAGGCGCCTTGACCTATCTCTATAGATCTTTATGCCCAATATGTAAGTAGCTTCTCCTAGGTCCTTGATTGAAAAACTTTTATTCAAGTAATCCTTTAAGCTTTCCAAAAAACTCTACATTGTTTCCAATCAGCAATATGTCATCCATATATAATATTAGAAACACTATAGAGTCCCACTCACTTTCTTGTAAATACAAGCTTCTCCAGAAACTTGTATAAACCTGAACTCCTTGATCACCTCATCAAAGCGCTGATTCCAACTCCGAGATGCCTGCACCAGTCCATAAATGGATTGCTAGAGCTTACATACTTTGTTAGCATTCTATGATCGACAAAACCTTCGGGTTGCATCATATACAACCGTTCCTTAAGAAACCTGTTAAGGAACACCATTTTGACATCCATCTGCCATATTTCATAATCGAAAAATGCAGCTATTGCTAACATGATTTGGACAGACTTAAGCATTGCTACGGTTGAGAATGTCTCATCATAGTAAACTCCTTGAACCTTTGAAAAACCCTTTGCCCCAAGTCGAGCTTTATAAACGGTCATATTACTGTGTGCGTCCGTCTTCTTCTTAAAGATCCATTTGTTCTGAATAGCCTTTCGACCTTCAGGTAATACTTCCAAAGTCCATACTTTGTTTTCATACATAGATCCTATCTCAGATTTCATGGCTTCTAACCATCTGTTGGAATCTGAGCGCACCATTGCTTCTCCATAATTCGCAGGATCACTTGTTGTCCAACAACATGATTGACAAGATAGGATTCCCGTACCACTTAGGAGGAGTATGTGCTCTTGTCAACCTGCGAGGTCAGACAGTAACTTGATCTGAAGATTCATGATCACCATCATTAGCTTCCTCTTCAACTGGGTTGCCTCGACAGAAATTTCTTTCTGCCCTGCGCCACCATCTTGTTGAAGTAGAGGTTCTGCAACCTCATCAAGTTCTATCTTCCTCCCACTCAACTGTTTCGAGAGAAATTCTTTCTGAAGAAAAGCTCTGTTCTTAGTGACAAACACTTTGCCCTCGAATCTGAGATAGAAGGTATACCCAACTACCTCTTTTCGATAACATATGAAGACACACTTTTCCGCTTCGGGTTCTAGCTTTTTAGGCTGAAGCTTTTTGACATAAGCATCACATCCCCAAACTTTAAAAAATGACAACTTTGGCTTCTTGACGTACCACGACTCATATGGTGTCGTCTCAACGGATTTTGATGATGCCCTATTTAAAGTGAATGCAGATGTCTCCAATGCATAGTGCCAAAATGATAATGGCAAATCAGTAAGAGAAATCATAGAACGCACCGTATCTAATAAAGTACGATTACGATGTTCAGACACACCATTGCGTTGTGGTGTTCCACGCGGTGTCAACTGTCAAACAATTCCACATTGTCTTAGTGAGCATCAAACTCGAAACTCAGATATTCACCTCCTCGATCAGATTGTAGGAACTTGATCTTCTTGCTACGATGATTTTCAACTTCACTCTGAAATTGTTTGAACTTTTCAAACGTCTCAGACTTTTCCTTCATCAAGTTGATATAACCATACCTACTCAAATCGTCAGTGAAGGTGAGAAAATAATGATATCCGCCACGCGCCTCTATGCTTATTGGTCCGCACACAGTATTTATGATCTCCAACAAGTCATTTGCATGCTCCATTGTTCCGGAGAACGGGGTCTTAGTCATCTTGGCCATGAGACATGGTTCGTATATGTCAACTGATTCAAAATCAAGTGACTCCAAAAGTCCATCAACATGGAGTTTCTTCATTCGTTTTACACCAATATGACCTAAGCGGCAGTGCCACAATAAAGTGGCGCTATCATTGTTAACTCTATATCTTTTGGTCTCAATGTTATGGACATGAGTATCATCACAATCGAGATTCAATATGAACAAACCCCTCACATTGGGTGCATGACCATAAAATATATTACTCATATAAATAGAACAACCATTATTTTGTGACTTGAATGAGTAACCGTCTCGCAATAAACAAGATCCAGATATAATATTTATGCCCAACGCAGGCACTAAATAACAATTATTTAAGTTCATCACTAATCCCGATGGTAACTGAAGTGAGAGCGTGCCGACGTCGATCGCATCAACCTTGGAACCATTTCCCACGCGCATCGTCACTTCATCCTTTGCCAGCCTTTGTTTATTCTGCAGTTCCTGTTTCGAGTTGCAAATGTGAGCAATAAGACTGGTATCAAATACACAGCCACTACTATGAGAGTTGGTGAGGTACACATCAATAACATGTATATCAAATATACCTTGTTTGGCATTGGTTGTCTTCTTATCAGCCAGATACTTGGGGCAGTTGCGCTTCCAGTGACCAGTCCCCTTGCAATAATAGCACTCAGTTCCCGGTTAGGTCCATCCTTGGGTTTCTTTGTCGGAGGGGAAACACTTTGCCACTCTTCTTGGAGTTACCCTTCTGGCCTTTGCCGTTTTTCTTGAAACTAGTGGTCTTATTGACCATCAACACGTAACGTTCTTTCTAGATTTCTGACTCAGCGATTTTCAGCATCGCAAAAAACTCATTGGGTGACTTATTCATCCCTTGCATGTTATAGTTCAACGTGAAGCTCTTATAGCTAGGTGGTAGTGACTGAGGAATTCTATCAGTGATAGCTTCTTGCGGGAGTTCAGTCCCCAGCTCAGCTAGACGGTTAGAGTATCCAGACATTCTGAGCACGTGTTCACTGATAGACGAATTCTCCTCCATTTTGCTAGCATAGAACTTATCAGAGGTCTCATACCTCTCGATCCGGGCATTCTTCTCAAATATAAACTTCAACTCCTGCAACATCTCATATTCTCCATGACGTTCAAAACATCTTTGAAGTCCTGGTTCTAAGCCATACAAAATTGCACATTGAACTAGTGAGTAGTCATCCTTCCTCTCTTGCCAAGCGTTCGAAACATCTTGGGTCGCTATAGCGGGTGGTGCATCAGCTAGCGCAGCATCAAGCACATATTGCTTTTGGCCAGCCGTGAGGATAAGCCTCAGATTAGGAGCCTAGTCAACGAAGTTGCTTCCATCATCTTTCAGCTTGGCTTTCTCTAGGAACGTATTAAAATTCAGGGTTGCTATTGCGTGAGCCATTAATCTACAACATAAAACTTTGCAAAGATTACTTAGACTATGTTCAAGACAACTGAGTTTAGCTAATCATATTACTAATAAACTCCCACTCAAATAGACATCCTTATATTCATTCGAGTGACGCATGATCCAAATTCACTAACTCAAGTCCGATCATCACGTAAGTTGAGTACAGTTTCAGTGGTGAACATCTCCATGTTGATCATATCAACTATACGGTTCATGCTCGACCTTTCGGTCTCTTGTGTTCCGAGGCCATGTTTGTACATTCTAGGCTCATCAAGTTTAACCCGAGTGTTCCGCGTGTTCAACTGTTTTGCACCAGTTGTATGTGAACGTTGAGTCTGTCGCACCCGATCATCATGTGGTGTCTCGAAATGATGAACTGTCGCAATGGTGCATAGTCGGGGAGAACACAATTCTTATCTTGAAATTTTAATGAGGGATCACCTTATAATGCTACCGTCGTTCTAAGAAAAATAAGGTGCATAAAAGGATTAACATCACATGCAAATCAAAAGTTACATGATATGGCCATGAACTTGTATTTCTTGATCTCCATCACCAAAGCACCGACATGATCTCCATCATCACTGGCGCCACACGATGATCTCCATCATCATGATCTCCGTCATTGTGCTGCCATCGAGGTTGTGGTGCTAACTATGATGTTAATACTAAAGCTACTGCCTAGCGATATAGCAAGAGCATCTGCAATCACAATATAAATTTAGAGACAACCCTATGGCTCCTGCCGGTTGCCATAGCATCGACGTGCAAGTCAATATTTAACTATTACAACATGATCATCTCATACATCCAATATATCATATCATGTTACTGGCCATATCACATCATAAGCATACCTTGCAAAAAAAGTTAGACGTCCTCTAATTTGTTGTTGCATGTTTTACGTGGCTGCTATGGGTATATAGTATGACCGCATCTTACTTACGCAAAGCCCCAACAGTGATATGCAAATTGCTATTTAACCTTCTCCAAGGACCGCCTCGATCAAATCTGATTCAACTAAAGTTGAAGAAACACGCACCCGCAAGTCATCTTTATGCAACAAGTTGCACTCTAGTCGATGAAACTGGTCTCTCATAATTGTACGAGTAATGTTGGTCTGGGCCACTTCAATCCAACTATACTACCGAATGAAGAAAAGACTAAGGAGGGCAACAAATTGAACATCAACGCCCACAAACTCTTTTGTGTTCTACTCGAGATATCATCTATGCACGAACCTTGCTACGATACCAGTGTTGGGGAACGTCGCATGGGAAACAATTTTTTTCCTATGCACACGAAGACCTATCATGGTGATGATCATCTATGAGGGGAGATTGGATCCACATACCCTTGTAGATCGCAAAGCAGGAAGCGTTAAGGAACACAATTTATGTGGTGGAACGTCTTCGCGATCCAAATCGCCACCGTCCCATGATCCGTCCTGATCTAGCGCCGGACGTACGACACCTCCGCATTCAGCACACGTACAGCTCGATGATGATCTCCGCCTTCTTGATCCAGCAAGAGTGGCAGAGAGGTAGATGAGTTCTCCGGCAGCGCCACTTAGTGACGGAAATGGTGGTGGAGCTAGTCCAGCAGGGCTTCGCCTAAGCATCGGTGAAAATTAGATTAGAGGAGAAATGGATCTAGAGAGAGGGTAGCACGTGGCTAATTGTTGTGTCTCAAAAACCCGCAAAAGCTCTAGTATATATAGGAGGATAGGAGGGAGGCCGCCGGCCCTAAGGATGCCCTTTTGGTTTTCTCGACATGGGAGGAGAGGACGAGTCCTCCTCCAATCCTAGTCCTAGTAGGATTCCCCTTCGACTTGGAAACCTTTTCCACCTTTTGTAGTTTTCCCTTATTTCCTAATCCAGCCGCATGGGCCCTTAGAGGTGGCGTAGGCCAGCCCACCAGGGCCTGGTTTGCCTCCTCCCTTGGCCCATGAATCCCTAGGGTCGTCACACCCCTCCCGGTGGTCCCCTGGCACCCTCCCGGCACTCCCGCTACACTACCAATGAGCCTAAAACCTTTCCGGTAACGAAAACAGGACTTGCTATATATCAATATTTTCCTCCGGGCCATTCCGGAGCTCCTCGTGACGTCCAGGATCTCATCTGAGACTCAAAACAACCTTCAGTCACCAACACCTATAACTCAAATATACTGAAACGTCATCGAACCTTAAGTGTACAGACCCTTTGGGTTCGAGAACTATGCAGACATGACCGAGACACTCTCCGGTCAATATCCAATAGCGGGACCTGGATGTCCATATTGGATCCTACATATTCTATGAAGATCTTTATCGATTGAACCTCTATGTCAAGGATTTAGTTAATCCCGTATGCAGTTCTCTTTGTCCTTCGGTTTGTTACTTGCCTGAGATTCGATCGTTGGTATCTCTATACCTAATTCAATCTCATTACCAGCAAGTCTCTTTACTCATTCCGTAATACAAGATCCCATGACTAACTCCTTATTCACATTGCTTGCAAGGCTTATTGTGATGTTGTATTACCGAGTGGGCCCCGAGATACCTCACTGTCACACGGAGTGACAAATCCTAGTCTTGATCCATGCCAACCAAACACACACCTTCATAGATACATGTAGAGCACCTTTAGAGTCACCCAGTAACATTGCGACGTTTGATACACACAAGGTATTCCTCCAGTGTCCGGGAGTTGCATGATCTCATGGTTATAGGAACACATACATTGACATGCATAAAACGGTAGCAACAAACTGACACGATCATATGCTATGTTTATAGTTTTGGGTCTTTTCCATCACATCATTCTCCCAAGGATGTGATTCCGTCATCAAGTGACAACGCCTGTCTATGGCTAGGAATCCTAACCATCCTTAATCAATGAGCTAGTCAACTAGAGGCTCACTAGGGATATTGTTTTGTCTATATATCCACACATGCATTTATGATTCCATTCAATACAATTATAGCATGGCTAATAAACGATTATCTTAAAAAGGAAATATAATAATAACTATTTTATTATTGCCTCTTAGGCATATTTCCAACAAATACAACTAGAATTGTTACTTAACTGGAATGTTTGGCTCCGAGATTGCTATCTCGCACGGGTTTGAGGAAGAATCTGTGGGCGTGACGTAAATTTGCTGCAACAATAAGACTGTATAATTGTGTTATTTCTCTAGTCTCTTCTAATTCTCCAAGGCGCTGAAGATGCTAGTCTTCTACAGGACTAGTCCCTTCTCTTTATTCTCGCATTGTTGCAGTCAGTCCAGATATAACCCCATTCCCTTAATACAGATGCATACTTAGCATAGTTCCGATGTCAGTGTTGTGAGTACTTTGGATGAGTACTCATCGTTGTTTTGCTCCCCCTTTTCTTCTTGATACGATTGCCACGACTAGATGAGGGAGCCCAGGAGATGGTGTATCCTGCCACAGACGACTACTACCCTGACGGTGCCTACTACTATGTGGAGGTCGCTCACGACCAGGAGTAGTTCACGAGGCTCCCAGGAAGGAGGCCTCGCCTCTTTCGATCTATGCATCTTTTGTGCTAGACTTCTTTAAGGCACAACTTGTTTCTATGTGTGTACTCAGATATTATTGCTTCTGCTAACTCGTGTGTTACCCGAGCTTATGTATTCGAGCCCTCAAGGCACGTGGCTTCTAATATGAAGCTTGTATGTCTTCTATTTTTTGTGTCTAGAATTATGTTGTGATATCTTCCTGTGAGAACCTAATCTTGCTCGTACGCATTGCGTGTATGTTTAGCGTACGATCAAAATCGGGGGCGTCATAGTGCCACCCTCGACAGCAGATATGTCTCCAATGTATCTATAATTTTTTATTGTTCCATGCTATTATGCCATCATTTTATAACACTTTTTATGTACTTATCTACCAATGTATATTATTTTTGAGCACTAACCTATTCACCCAGTGCCCAGTGCCAGTTGCTGTTTTTTGTGTGTTTTCCCACTTTTCAGGTTTCAGTACCAAATGAAGTCCAATTGACGTGAAACCTTTTGTGATTTTTTCTGGACCAAAACAAGGACGTGGAGCATCGTAAGGAGGCCACAAGGTGCACGAGGGCCCACAAGACAATAGGGCGCGGCCTAGGGGGTGCCCTGATGGCTTGTGGCCCCCTCGTGGCTCTCCCGACTCCGTTCTCTGGCTATTAATTCTCATCTACCCTAGAAACATTCAGGGAGGTCATGAAACACTTTTTACGCCGCTATAAGTCTATATTCGACGGGAGGCCATCTAGAGCTCCGTTCCGGCACTCTGCCAGAAGCGGGATCAATCACGGATGGTTTCTTCATCAACCTTGCTGTCCTCATGATGATGTGTGAGTAGTTCACGAGAGACCTACGGGTCCACAACCAGTACCTAGATGGAAATCTCTCTCTCTCTCTCTCTCTTTGATCTTCAATACAGTGATCATCGCGTCTTTGCTTTGATCCATATAATGTAACTCTTTTGTATGGTACATTTGTTTGGTTTAAGTTCATATTATTCACGATAAATATTTGAGTCTCCTATGATATATAATATGATTCGTATGTGCATGATTATGATGGCTCCATAATTCTCTCTGATCTATTGAAATATTTTGGCCAACTAGATTGATATTTCTTCAGTGAGAGAGGTGTGTTGTAGTAGGTTCAACCTGGCGAGTTTCTATGTCCCAGTGACAGAATGGGACAAGTTGCATCTTTGTGTTGCTGCTACTAAGGGTACAATGATGGGGTTTATTCATATTTGTTGAGTTTACTTTTTCTACATCATGCCATATTTCTTCATGCATTACTTCGATTTTCATTAACTTAATACGTAGAGAGGGAAGCATTGAAGTGTTGTTTAAGTGAAGTAATAGTAATAGATGCAGGCAGGAGTTGGTGTATTTGTTTATGGATGTGATGCCTATATTTACATGATCATTGACATGAAAATCGCATAACTATCCGTTGTTCTATCAATTGCCCAACAGGAATTTGTCTACCCTGTGTGTGCTATTTTCATGAGAGATGCCGTTAGGGAAAACTATGCCCCGAGAATCTAGTCACAATATATTGCTAAAACCTCCTTTAATTTTCTGCCATTTACTTGTTTTTTATTTTATTTTGCATTTTACAATTATCTACAATTATCAACGCACCTCATTTGCTCACAAATAATGAGACCAAGGGGATTGAGAACCCTCTTGACCGGGTTGGGTGCAAGATGTTTGTTCTTTTGTGTGCACCGCTGAAGACGGTTGTGGTTCATATTCCTATTGGTTCGATAAACCTTGGTTTCATAAATGAGGGAAATACTTACTCGTATTGTGTTGTGATAATCCCTTCCTCTTCACGGAAAACGCAATGCAGATTAGAAGTATCAACAACCAATAGGAAAGCACGCTCTTCTCCTTCCTACGGGCGAATGTTGATGTGTTTGCGTGGCAACCATTTGGCATCCCCAGTGTTCCTAGGACGGTGATCGAGCACCACCTTGCCATATGTCCCCATGCGTGCCCCGTCAAGTAGAAGGTCCTAAAGCAAGCAGTGGAGTGATAGGAGTTTATTGCCGAAGAAATCAAGAAGTTGGAAGAAGCATGCCTTCTCAGAGGTGTCCTTCACCCAACATGGTTGGCGAACCCTGTGGTAGTGCACAAGGCGAACGGGAAGTGGAGGATCTGCATTGACTTCACTAGTGTCAACAAGGCATGCCCGCAGGATCCCTTCCCTTTGCCATGCATTGGCCAGATAGTGGACTCGACCGTTAGCTGTGACCGTTTATGCTTCCTTGATGCCTACTCCGGTTACCACCAGATTTTCATGGCCAAGGAAGATGAAGACAAAACGACATTCATCTCTCCTTGCGGTACGTACTATTTCAAGCACATGCTATTTGGACTAAAGAATGTAGGATCACCTTTCGCAAGGGGTGTAAAGATCATCCTTGATCCACAACTGCACAGGAATGTAGAAGCCTACACGGATGACATCATGGTCAAGACCAAGGACAAGGCATCGCTCGTTCAAGACCTTGAAGAAACCTTTACCAATTTGTGCAAGATCAACTTGAAGCTCAACCTCGAGAAGCGCGTGTTTGGGGTCCCATCCGGCAAGCTCCTAGGATTCTTTGTGTTGCAGCGCGGGATAGAAGCAAACCCAGCCAAGATTGAATCCATTGAACACTTGGAAGCTCTGAAGCGTGTCAAGGACGTACACCGCTTGGCGGGCTGCATTGCCGCCCTCAACAGGTTCATCACCAAATCTGCGTAACACACCCTATCATTTTTTAAGATCTTGAAAAAAGCAGGTCCTATGAAATGGACTCGGGAGGCAGAGGCTACGCTACAAGACTTGAAGAGGTGCATGTCTTCACCGCCAACCCTAGTCGCGCCCAAGCCCGAGGAACCATTGCTGCTATATCTGGTAGCAACGAACCAAGTGGTTAGTTTGCACTAGTGGCAGAGAGGGAAGCCGAGGAAGACGAGACAACAACGCATGAGTTGACGAGAACAAACCAGGATCAACCCCGGCAATCCAAGAAGTCAACGGCAATGATGAGGCACAAGAGGTCGGACGACAGGTTGTGCAAAAGAAGAAGATGGTACAGCGAGCACTGTACTTTGTCAGCTCTCTCTTGCAGGGGACTAGATCAAGGTACAGTGGGACACATAAACTACTCTTCACCCTCCTCATGGCCCACCGGAAGAAACGCCACTACTTCCAAGCAAACCACATCACTGTCGTCACCTGCTTCCCGCTGCAGCATATCCTTAGAAACCTGGAGGCAACAGGCAGGATTTTTGAGTAGTCCTAGGAGCTAGCAAGCTTTGATCTAAGTTATGAGAGCACGACAACCATCCAAACAAGATCCTTGGCTGAATTCATTGTTGAACGGACGTTGACGCCGGATGAAGAGATCCCGGAAACATCTCTCCATGGCAAGGAGGAGCCTGAAGAGTGGATCGTGTACCTTGACGGGGCTTTTTTGCTGCAAGGCACCGATGCCGGTGTGCTGCTTGTCGCACCCATCGGAGAGCACCTCAAGTACGTGATCCAGATGCACATTCTGCGAGAGACATCAACCAACAATATAGCTCAGTATGAAGGATTGCTTGCTGGATTATGGATAGCAGCCCACCTTGTTTCAAGAAGTTGATAGTCCGAGGGGATTCTCAGCTGGTTGTGCACCAAGTGAACAAAGACTAGTAGAGTCCTCTTATGGAAGCGTACATCCATGAAGTGAGGAAGTTGGAGGATCGTTGTGACAGTCTACAAATTGAGCACGTCCCCCGTGCAGAGAATGGCATTGCCGATGACCTGTCAAAATGAGCAGCTCAGAAGTCACCTATGAAACCAGGCACTTTTGTACTCTGACTAATATAGCCATCCATCACAACATCAGATCGATGAGCCAAGAAAAGGAAGGTCAACTCTGGCGACTATTTCCTAACAGAGCCACCAGTGCCCCCCAAGAAAGTTGTTAGGGGTGACGAAATAACTGCTAGTGAGCAACAGGCTCCGGCGGGCTCGGCAGCCCTTGCCGTAGAAGACAACGTTCCCACGACATAAGAAATGCCTTTAGTCCTTATCTCGAGCCCCTAGCTCCGGCATGGGGGTAGTAGATCGTCCGATTCCTCCAAACATGATACCTCCCCGAAGATCAAGAACAAGCCAAAAGAGTAAACCGACAATCGAGTATGTACGAGTTCATGGACAACGTTCTGTACGGAAGAAGACCAAACAGGGTGAAATTGAGGTGTATCTCCCGGGAGGAAGGACAACATGTGATGGCAGAGATGCATGGAGACGTATGTGGCTCCCACATCGTGTCACGGGCCCTTGTCTGAAGGGCATTCCGACAAGGTTTCTATTGGACGACCGCCCTCCAAGACGCATCGGCGGTGGTAACACTTGTGAAGCATGCCAATACCACACCAGGCAAACACATCAGCCCGCACAAGCCCTTCGAACCATATACATCTCCTCGCCACTCTCAGTCTTTGGGATCAACTTCATCGGGCCCATCCCCCGCGCTATCGGGGGCTTCGAGTTCTTGTTCATCGCAATCGAGAAGTTCACGAAGTGGACTGAGGTGGAGCTAGTGAGAAAGGTAACGGTGCTAGCACCAGTCAAGTTTCTGAAAGGAATAGTGTGCCGTTTCATTGTGCCATCAGGGTCATCACTAACAACGGCAAACAGTTCACCAGTAACACCTTCATACAATATTGCCAAGTTGTTGGTGCCGGCTCTGTTTTGCGTCAGTTGCTCACCCAAGGAGCAATGGCCAAGCAGAGAGGGCAAACATTGAAGTGTTGCGGGGCTTCAAGACGAGAACCTTCGACAAGCTGCACAAGCATGGAAGGCACTTGTGAAAGGATCGATATGGTTGTCTAGAGGGGAGTGAATAGGAAACCAACAAATTTTAAGCTTTTCTTTAAACAAATTTGGTTTAGCAACAAATAGGTTGTCTAGATATGCAACTAGGTGAGAAACCTATATGATGATAACAACAACAATAATAAGCAGTAAGTAAATACAAGTAAAGGTAAGAAATAACCACAAGTGGAAACGATGAAGATGAGGATGTGTTCCTAAAGTTCCTTCCCTTTGAGGGGAAGTACATCTCCGTTGGAGCGATGTGGAGGCACAATTCTCCCCAAGATGCCACTAAGGCCAACGTATTCTCCTTACACCTCCACACAATGGGAAGTGTCGTGATTCCACTAAGTCGTGCCCTTGAAGGTGGCAACCGAACCTTTACAACAAGGTTGGGGCTTTCTCCAAAACTCAATTGGAGGCTCCCAACAAAACCACGGAGCTTCACCACAATGGAATGTGGCTCCGAGGTGACCTATTCCTTCTAGGGTGCTCAAACACCCAAGAGTAACAAGTTCCACACAAGAACTTTGGGAATCGATTTTCCTTTGGTGGAAGTGTAGATCTAGGTCTTCTCCTTCAATCGCTAGAAAGACAACAAGTTTGGGTAGCTAGGGAGAGAGATCAGGCAACAAAGCTTGAGGGCATCAATGGTGGAGAGAGAGAGAGGTAAGAGATAAGTGGGGAGGAGGAAGAAACCCCTCCTTATATAGGCCCCCAAATTTCTAACCATTAGAGCCGCCTTCTACACTGGGTGTTACAACCGGTTGCAAGGGCGGTACAATCGGTCTGCCAAAAATAAGCGGAACAACCAGCTAGCCACCGCCCAACAACCGAGCCAAAATAGAGACTTGGCCGTGAGGTTCCACCAGCCACGACCGTTGGGCGTGGCTAAGTCCCAAGCGGTACAACCACTTGGAACACCGGTAGTACCGACTATATTTAATATAGAGGTACAACTGGGCCACCACCGCCCAACAACTGCAGCAAAACAGAGCCGTGACCGGTTGTGGACTGGTGCCGGGATGGTACAACCGCCCAGGGGTCGAGCAGTACAACCGCCCATGGCAGCGGTACAAACGGTTAGTTAAAAAACAGGGGCCTATCTCTCAATGATGTGATGGACCGAGATGGGTGCAAAAGTGTATGAGAAGAATTGATTCACACATAGACTTCCAAAGTGGATTGCCTCTTAATAGTACGGGATCCCTACAACCAAAGAGAATAAACACGTAGGGAACACGTCTTCGATCTTTTTCGTTTGGAGGGAGTACCTAACCGTCTTGTGTTTTTCATCTGATACGTGCATACATGAGACCCGGTTAGATAACATAGTGAGTTGTCATCATCACCAAAACACTTAAGCTGCAGAATGCCCTTACAATCTCCCCCTTTTTGGTGGATGATGACAACAACACGATTTGCATAGATGGTCTTGGTTTTAGAGACCATTCACACGGTACATATAGGAAATAATCGTTAAGGAGCGTATGTACGAGATAAAGAGTAGAGTTTGAATTACAAGGGAAATAATAAACATAGTCTCTACTGAACTCAAATAGTCTCCGCATAAGATAGGTTCAAGACCGACTAATAAGAAAATAAGAGTTCAACTGGAAAGGAAAAATGAAAGAGACGATGAAATGATAGCCAAAGCCCCCCATGCAAATTCCGACATGATATAGCTCTCTCCCCCTTTGGCATCAGAACACCAAAAAGGAAAAGAGCGATGCTATCGCCCCCGTGCTCAGTAGAGCTCGTCAGATTCGTCACACTCCTCAGAATTACTTCTAGCAGACTCATCATCACCATCACTATCCTCCCTATCAGTCTCATCCTGAGCAGCAGCAGCAGAGGAGGTAGCAGGCTGACCCAAGACCTCATCATCAGTCTAAGTGCTATGACCATAGATCCACTCCTCCTGAGGGTGATGGACTTCTCTGAACCACTGGCTGTCTCAAGCTTGACAGCCCGCATAATCTGAATGTGTCTGAGCCTAGCAAGCTTCTGAACATGAGCTTGGAGGCAGAAAGTCTTATGTAACTTATGTGAGAGCTTGGAGACCCAAGCTGGATTGGCTCCTCAGGAAGCTCAAAGTCACTGTCATTGGAAGTAGCAAATACATCCTCAGGTACGCCCTGAGGGAGGCGAGGAATAGAATGCTTCTTCTAGAGTTTCTTGACCCCATGCTCAGTGAGGTTCTCAGGAGAGGAGAGAGCTCATGGGGCCTACGAACTGCCCGCATAGAGTTGAGGAAGCACATGATGAACGGAGCATACTTGGGGACCAACTTGTAGAAGACCATGGAGTAGAGATCCTCCCACAACCATTTAGAAGCATCAAATGTAGCCACAGTGCCAGCATCATCCCGCATGGCAACAAGAAGATCAACAAAGTATCCATGAATATCATGAGGATTGCCAACCTTGGGTAGGAGAACATTCCGGAAAAAACAGTGCCTAATATCATATACAGACAGTAGGTCCTTAGAGGAGCCACGAATCCCACGCTCGGGAATGTACAAGGGGGCTTGCTTCACCTTATCCATAGGACGAGCCCGATCATGAGGACGAATGCTGCCATTCCCAGTGACACCGGTATCATCATACCCAAGAGCATTGCAGAAGGCACGCCACGGGACCTTGAAGAGATCATCACGACACATGAAGGTATGGGGGCGAGCGTCATCATTGCCAAAGTGGACAGTGGCATAAAACTAGTGAATGAGCTGCGCATCAAAGGGGCAGTTGAGAGTCATGAGCTTGAGCAAGTCAAATTCATCACAAGGAGTATATGCTTCTCCAAAGTAGTCCATGTTGTTCTTCTAGTGCTCAATGTCAATAGCCCATTGCTTGGCAAACTTGTTCTTGTGATGATCATAGAGCTCATGCACAATTCACATCTAAAGTGCATTCCAAACCTGAGGGGTGGTCCACTTGGGAGCAATGGGTACCTCGTAACGATTCTAAAAATGAACCTGCTCCCAATCAGCTTGCTTCCATGAGTGCACTCGCTTGGCAAAAAAATACTTGGCGGCCAAGGCTTTTGCACGGCGAGAGGGATTGGTAGGGATCACAACTTCCTCGTGCTCAGAGTCATCCACGAGCCTAAACCAGCGAGCACATTTCTTGGTGTTCTTCCCAGGAGAAGAACTAGAACCAGAGCCACCTGTAGATACACACCAGAGAAGCACACAGAAGGAAACCCAGAAAATATGTGAGGATTGTACGAAAAAGAGGAATAAATCAGATATGCAGAGAAGAACTAAGCAGCTGTGGCATAGGAACCATGAAGGCTGATTGTACCGGTCACCGGAGCGGTTGTACCGCAGATGCAAGCGGTTGTACCACTGCGTTGGGGGGCGATGCATACGGACATGAGACCAACGCCAACGATTCTAGTGACTACTCCATATATCTAATAGGAAGCACATATAGGACCTCCTCCTATCAATAGTTTGTCCAAAAACACGGGATCCTAGCAATGCCCTACGAAAAGCGGATCCAAAGAAAAGGATCCAAGAACAAGAAGGGAAGAGGGCATTACCAGTGTCCATTGGAGGAGGTCAGGGGAGGAAGGGCCTCCATGGAGCGAATCCGAAGGGAGGCACGAGATACGGGGCGCCAGAGGTACTCCGCGTGGCGGTGACAGCGGCTGGCGACTAGAGCACTGAGGGGAAGAGTTGGGGACGAAGGGGGAAATTGAGTACCCCTTTGTCCTGGCCCTCCTTTTAAGCGTTGGTTGCCGTGACCGGTTGTACAGCTCCGAAGAGCGGTTGTACCGGCCCGAAACAACGTGGGAATTAGCGGTTGAACCGCAAATTTGAACCGGTTGTATCGCTAGAGCGAGACAACTGAGAATTAGTGGTTGTACCGCGGTTACCACCGGTTGTACCGCCCTGCCACAGTCACTACCACTAAAGATATGATGCATACAATGGGATATGAGAGGGTTTCAAGGTGAGGAGAGCTTGGGAGAGAGATCAGACATCAGAGTATGATGGGGTAAGCTTCAAGGTGAACGAGAAGAAACGCAAAAGTACAAACCTTGAAGGATACCCACACCTAAGACTTAAGCAAACAAGAAGCGCAAATAAGGGCCAAAAAGATGTAACTTTGAGAAACACCAAAGACCAATACCTCACCAAACACCAAAGACCAAGGCCACCTATGTTTGAGTCGACTGGTATGGCACCTCGAAGATTTCAACCTTGGGCCCATCACCAAAACTCGTCTTTGAGACACATATAGCATCAAAAATGGTGATTGTGAAAGATTGGATTGTTTTATGCATAATAGGAGGAGGGATAGTTCATTGAGAGAACTATACTCCCCCTAAATTCATGCCTACATCTAAACATAATAGAATGATGAGAGTGGTGGGATGTGCCTAATTTGAATGAACATTGCTCAAATCAATGATATATAGCTCATGCCTTAACTCGCAAAATCTTGCTTCATTTAGAGGCTTCATGAAGATATCTGCAAGCTGGTCATTAGTGTTGAGATAAATGAGTTCAATGTCCCCGTGCTTGATATAATCCCAGATGAACTGGTGATGAATACTGATGTACTTCATCTTGCAATATTGAACCGGGTTGTTGGAGATTGAGATAGTACTAATATTATCACAGTAAAGAGGAACTTTGTCACAAGTGACACCGTTATCCTTTAAAGTTTGCCTCATCCAAAGCAACTAAGCACAGCAACTTGCAGCAGCTACATATTCAGCCTCGATGGAGGAGAGAGAAATGCAATTTTGTTTCTTGGAAGACCAACTTACTAGAGAGCAGGCAAGGAATTGGCAACCTCTGGAAGTTGACTTCCTATCCACACGGTCTCCCTCCCAATCCGAATCCGAATATCCAATGAGATCAAAGGAAACCCCTTTTTGATACCATAAGCCAAAGTTTGGGGTATGAGCCAAATATCAAAAGATTCGCTTGACCGCCACATAGTGACTTTCCTTAGGTGTGGATTAAAATCATGCACAAATTACCACACTCAACATAATATCTCGTCTAGATGCACAAAGGTAAAGCAGAGGTCCGATCATAGAGTGATATACCTTTTGATCCACAGCTTTTCCATTGGGATCGAGGTCAAGATGGCAGTTTGGAGGCATGGGAGTGTTGGCCTTGGCTGGTTTCAGGTCATCCATCTTAAACCTTCTGAACATGTCTTGGGTGTACTTTTGTTGATTGATGAAGGTTCCTTGACTTCGTTTCTTGACTTCGAATCCAAGGAAAACCTTCAACTCTCCCATCATAGACATCTCAAACTTTTTAGTCATTAGTGCAACAAATTCTTCATTGAACGCTTCGTTAGGAGAACCAAAGACAATATCATCAACATATAGTTGGCATATGAACAAGTTACCCTTAACTTTCTTAGTAAAAAGAGTGGGGTCAATTTTCCCAACTTCAAATCCACGATCATGTAACATTTCGGTAAGGTGCTAATACCACGCACATGTGGATTTTTTAAGGCCATAGAGTGCCTTATCGAGAACATACACATGATTAGGGAACTTGGGATCCTCGAACCCTGGGGGTTGCTTGACATAAACCAACTGCTTAAGGGGACCATTAAGAAATGCACTGTTGACATCCATTTGGCATAACTGGAAGTTATGATGAGAAGCAAATGCAAGCAACATGCGAATACATTCAGGGCGAGCGATAGGAGCAAAGGTTTCACCATAGTCGATACCCTCGACTTGGGAGTAGCCTTGTGCCACCAATCTTGCCTTGTTCCGAGTGACGACACCGTTCACATCTTGCTTGTTCTTAAAGGTCCAATTTGTCCCAATGACATTGTGGTTTTCCTTTGGTCTTCACACCAGTTGCCACACTTTGTTGCGCTCAAAGTTGTTGAGTTCTTCATGCATGGCTTCAACCCAATCCATGTCTTCGAGAGCCTCTTGTACCTTTAGTGGTTCAATGCCAGAAACAAACATATGATGGGCACTAAAGTTTGATAATTGACGACGTGTGGTTACCCCTCTCTGTAAGCTGTCGTAGACATTCTCCAGCACATGAGACTGATTTTTGACCGTTTTGGCAGACTTGGCAGGACCTCTTTCTTGAATCTCCTCAGGGGTAAGCTGAAGAGCATGTTTGAGACTTTTGCCGCCTTTTTGAGTTTGCCCTTGATCTTGAGCTTTATTTCGTTCTTGGGCTTGCTCTTGATCTTGAACTTGGTCTTCATCTTGAGGTTCCTCTTGATCTCGAGCATCCTCGGAGGGGTGAGCTGGATCAAGGACATAATTTGGTGCAGGACCATCTTGAGGTTGATCTTCTCCTTGATTGGGATAATGAGGATGATGGCCTTCAGAATGTTCTTCGAAAGTGTGTGGGTCTTGCGTCGGCGATGGTTCCACATGAGTGGAACATTGTCCTTCTCCTTCAGCCACAAGGGGCTCCTCAATGGGTAGGAAGTATCCCATGCCCATTCTTCTTATGGCTTGTTGAGGAATATCATAGCTACATCACAAAGATCAGTTTGCTCCACTTGCGAGCCATTATTATCAACAAACTCTACGTTACACGTCTCCTCAATGGGTCGTGAGGACTTCTTGAGGACATGATAAGAGAGAGAGTTTGTAGCATAAGAAAAATAAGCCATCTTGAGCTCTAGGTTCAAATTTAGACAATCAAGCACCTTTCTTAAGAATGGAACACGTATAGCCAAACACCCGGAAGTACTTGAGGTTGGGCTTGTTGCCGGTAAGAATTTCGTAAGGTGTCTTGTTCAAGCCTTTGCGAAGGTAGAGCCAATTGGATGCATGACATGCGGTGTTGATGGCTTCGGACCAAAAGTTATACGGAGATTTAAATTCCGCCATCATGGTTCTTGCTATATCCATCAACGATCGGTTCTTCCTTTTCGCCACACCATTTTGTTGAGGAGTGTAAGGTGCATAATATTGATGCTTTATTCCTTCATCACTCAGAAATTCAATTAGGGTGTAGTTCTTGAACTCGGTGCCATTGTCACTTCTAATCATCAATATCTTTGCATTATGTTGGCATTGAGCTTCATTAGCAAAGTTGATGACGGTTTGTTGACTCTCACTCTTTCTCTTGAAAAAGTATACCCAGCTATATCTTGAGTAATCATCCACTAGCACCAAGCAATACTTTCTTCCCCCAAGACTATCATAGGATGGAAGACCAAAGAGATCAATGTGGAGGAGCTCGAAGGTCCTTTTTGTGTAGATGATAGTCGTGGGGTGGTGAGTTGTCTCACGAATCTTTCGTTCAATACACGCATTGCAAGCACGATCTCTGGCGAAACTCACATTTGTTAGTCCAAGAACATGATCCCCTTTGAGAAGACTTTGCAAAGATATCTTTTTGACATGGGCTAGTCGCCGATGAGAAAGCCATCCCACATCAACTTTAGCCATTAGGTAAGTCGCGGTCTTAGTGGGTCGCTCCGAAAAGTTAACCGCATAGAGATCGATCTCGACATGCCCAACAAAGGCTACTTTAAGAGTTTTGCTCCATAAAAGGGCCACAGAGTCAATGCCAAAGAAGGTACTAAAGCCCATAAGTGCAAGTTGATGAGCGAAAAGTAAATTGTATGCGAGGGCCTCAACAAGCATAACATTTTCAATGGTAAGTTCCACGGAAATTACCACCTTGCCGAAACCCAATACCTTTGAAATCGCATCATCACCAAAGTTGACTTGGGTGGCAATGGATGGGTCAGGATGAACGTCCACCACCAATTCCTTGCTTCCGGTCATGTGATTTGTTGCTCCTATATCAAGCAACCATAACACCCCATCGAAGCAAACTCATGCATAAGATATACGCTTGGATTTAGATACCCATTCTTTAATGGGTCCTCTCAGGATAGTAACACGGGTCTTAGGAACCCAAATAGACCATTCAATGCACTCATAAAAGTAGGAAAAACATTCCCATTACTGGCACCACACAAAACATAAGAGGGGTTAAAATCGCCGGTTGTTTTGGGCAGAGGGGTATTTCCCTTCATGGCATTACCACCCTTATCTTGGTCCTTTTCCTTCTCATGAGTACCCTCCCCAGATTTAGCAAAGGTTTCCATCAGCTAGGGAGGTTGCTTTGTCTTCTTCTTCTTGTCGTTGTTGTTCTTGGACTTGGGTGCAAACCCAACTCCCTCCTTTGCAACCACTTCCTTTTGACCGCTCAAAAGGTCATTAAGATTCTTTTCACCTTGGCTGCATGTCACAAGGCCTTTCTCAAGCTGTTCTTTTAATTTGGAGTTCTCCTCCACAAGATGTGCATGCTCACAGCAGGGGTTAGTAGCATGGACATTATCGATTAACTCAAATGGAGAGCAAGTGGCTATTTCCTTAGTGAGTTTTACTTGGAGTTGAGCATGAGACTCTTTTAAAGAGACATGGGCACTCTTCAAGGCCTTGTGAGCCTTGTCAAGTTTTGCAAGCTCTTTCTTGAGTCTAACATGATCAAGCTCAAGTGCACCCTTTTCGGATTGAAGCACATGGGTAAGAGCAAGAGCATGATCAATATTTTTCTTTAACTTAGCAAGGTCATCATTATGTGACTCCTCAAGAGTCAAATGAAGTCCTCACTCTTTTTCAAGAGCAATAGAAAGATCTGCAATCTCATTCGCATAGTCATGACTATGACCTTTTAATTTAGAGATAGTTTCTTCATGAGACTCAGTGAGGTCATTAGCCTCTCCGAGTTGTTCCAAGCGAGCAATGAAATGCTTCTTGCATTTACCCTTGAGTTTTCTCATGAATTTACTAAAGGAGTTTTCCTCCTAGTCTACCTCTTCCTTTTCATCTTTGCTATCCATGGTAGTGGAAATGGTATCTTTGATGTTGGTAGTTTGAGTGTTAGAGGTTACCTTGTTGGATGGCTAGGCCATCAGGTACTTGGCAATGTGGTTCTCATTGGTGGCCTTGAAGAGAGACACCTTGCTTGGAGAAGAGGATGCAATGGCCATCATGTCCATTACCATTGCTTCACCACTTTTCTCATCGTCATCATCCTCATTCGAGAGGTACTCTTCTTGAGCCACCAACGCCTTAGGGGGCATCTTCTTGGGTAAGTTGTTCTTCTTTGGGAAAGACTTGGTCTTGTCTTTGCGAATGAGATTGCCACCATTGTCTTCCCTCTGCTCATAAGGATAATCTACCACAAAGTGACTCACATTTCCACACTTGTAGCAACTTCTCACGTGTTTCTTTCCCTTGGATCCATTTGAGTTGTTCCTGGAGAAGTTGGGCCTTGAGTTTTTCTCGTTGCCCCAAAACTACCTTGAAGCAAGATCCATGTGCTCGTGGTAAGCATACTTGGTATCTTCAGGACATGTTTCTTCTTCGTCTTCCTCATGTTCCTCCAAAGCAGCCTTGGCCTTCAAAGTAAGTAGTCTTTTCTTGACCGTTGAATTCGGGCTAGAGCATTGTCAGGGTCTTGTTCAAAATGTTCATGGCAACAAACTCATCCAACACATCACTTGAGGACAAGGAATGAAAGTCAGGCCTTTGACGGATGACAGATTACATGGACTTTTTGAAAGGCATGATGGCCTTGAGAAAGTTACGCTTAATCCAAGTCTCATCCACATCTTTACTTCCATGATCATTAAGAGCAACTCAAGAGTTGTAACTCTTCGGTATAGTTCACGAGGGTCCTCATCCTCGATCATGGGAAATTTGTCGGCCTCATCAAGAACCACTTCATAGTTGGACCGTTAAATTCTAGACCTTCCCTTGTACACGGAGATGATGTGATCCCAATAATATTTGGCACGAGTGAAGGGACGCAAGTGAGGAAGGTCTTCAACACGTATTGTTGCTTGAAGAATGGACAAGGCTGAGTGATTGAGCTTATTGTCGGCCTCTTCTCTTGGCGTGAGGTTTCTTGGATCATGCGGGTAGTACCCCTTCTTAATGAATCTCCAGAGCTATGTTGAGTTGTGGTTCAAATGAGAGTTGATGCAAAAAAACCACTTAGCAAAATCATTCTTAACAAACTTTGGTGGAGGACCTAGATTAATAATATGCCATCGGTGGACTGGTCCTCCATAGACCACGGGGGGAGGAACTGAGGCAAAGCCATTTTCCTCACTCATTCCTTGAGGCGTTTTATCCTTTTCACTACTAGCATTTTCCTTTTCAGAATTGCCCCCGTATCTGAAGTTGTGGGATTAGCCACCAACAATGGGTCGGTAGGCGGTTTGTAAATATCAAGGAAATCCTTAAGCACGTTCTTGACTTCGATAGCCACTAAGTATTTAAATGTGGACATGACCCCATTTAATTCTTCTCAGGTGACCGAGTTTGCAGCAGGTCCATCAGGCACCTCCCCAACCCGGTCCCCGTCGTCAACCATACTCTTTGGGTGGTGAAACCCTCAATAAACATACGAGGCTCTCTTACCAATTGAAAGGATCAATATGGTTGACTAGAGGGGGGTGAATAGGCAACTAACAAATTTTAAGCTTTTCTTTACACAAATTAGGTTTAGCACCAAATATGGTGTCTAGATATGCAACTAGGTGAGCAACCTATATGATGCTAACAACAACAATAATAAGTAATAAGTAAATACAAGTAAAGGTAGGAAATAACCACAAGTAGAACTGAGGAAGACGAGGATGTGTTCCCGAAGTTCCTTCCCTTCGGGGGGAAGTACATCTCCGTTGGAGCGGTGTGGAGGCACAATGCTCCCCAACATGACACTAAGGTGACCGTATTCTCCTCACGCCCTCACACAATGCGAAGTGTCGTGATTCCACTTAGTGGTGCCCGTGAAGGGGGAAATCGTACCTTTACAACAAGGTTGGGGCTCTCTCCACAACTCAATTGGAGGCTCCCAACAAAACCATGGACCTTCACCACAATGGAATGTGGCTCTCAGGTGACCTCTTCCTTCTAGGGTGCTCAAACACCCAAGAGTAATAAAATCCACACAAGAAATTGGGGGGTCAATTTTCCTTTGATGGAAGTGTAGATCTAGGTCTGCTTATTCAATCCCTAGCAAGACAACAAGTTTGGGTGGCTAAGGAGAGAGATCGGGCAAGAAAGCTTGAGGGAATCAATGGTGGAGAGAGAGGTAAGAGATAAGGGGGGAGGAAGAAACACCTCCTTATATAGTTCCCCCAATTTCTAACCATTGCAGTCGCTTTTTAAAGTGGGCAGTACAACCGGTTGAGAGGGAGGTACAACCGGTCTGCCGAAATTAGCACAACAACCGGCCAGCCACCTCCCAACAACCGGGCCAAAAAAGAGACTTGGCCCTGATGTTACACCAGCCATGGTCGATGGGCGTGGCTAAGTCCCAATCGGTACAACCGCTTGGAACACTGGTAGTACTGGGTATATTTAATATAGCAGTACAACCGGGCCACCACTGATAACCCACAAGTATAGGGGATCGCAACAGTTTTCGAGGGTAGAGTATTCAACCCAAATTTGTTGATTCGACACAGGGGGAAGCAAAAGAATATTCTCGAGTATTAGCAGTTGAGTTGTCAATTCAACCACACCTGAAAGACTTAGTATCTGCAGCAAAGTATCAGTAGGAAAGTAGTGTGATAGCAACAGTAGCAACGGTAACAGTAGCAGAAGTGACAGGAGTAGTGGTAACAGTAGCAGCGGTGACAGCAGTAGCGGCAAAGTAACGTTGCAAGGACCAGTAGGAAAAACTCGTAGGCATTGGATCAGTGATGGATAATTATGTCGGATGACATTAATCGTGCAACAATTATAACATGGAGAAATATGTAAATAGCTCCGGTTCGTCAATGTAATGTAGGCATGCATTCCGTATATAGTCATACGTGCTTATGGAAAAGAACTTGCATGACATCTATTGTCCATCCCTCCCGTGGCAGCGGGGTCCTAATGGAAACTACGGGATATTAAGGTTCTCCTTTAAATAGAGAACCGGAACAAAGCATTAGCACTTAGTGAATACATGAACTCCTCATACTATGGTCATCTCCGGGAGTGGTTCCGGCTATAGTCACTCCGGGGTTGCCGGGTCATAACACATAGTAGGTGACTACAACTTGCAAGGTAGGATCAAGAACACACATATATTGACGAGAACATAATAGGTTCAAATCTGAAATCATGGCACTCGGGCCCTAGTGACAAGCATTAAGCATAGCAAAGTAGTAGCAACATCAATCTTAGAACATAATGGATACTAGGGATCAATCCCCATCAAAACTAACTCGGTTACGTGATAGATCTCATCCAACCCATCACCGTCCAACAAGCCTACGATGACATTACTCACGAACGGTGAAGAGCATCATGGAATTGGCGATGAAGGATGGTTGGTGATGACGACGGCGACGATTTCCCCTCTCCGGAGCCCACAACGGACTCCAGATATGCCTTCCAGAGGAAGAACAGGTGGTGGCGGCACCTCCGTATCGTAAAATGCGAAGAACTCTTCTCCTTGATTTTTTTTCTGGGCTGAAGGGACTAAATAGAGCTGGAGTTGGAGGCGACGGAGCCCCGAGGGCCCCACAAGCCTGCCAAGCGCGGCCAGGGGGCCCGCGCCTCCTGGGCTTGTGGGCTGCTCGCTCCACGTCTTCGGTTGATTCTTGCGCCATTATTTTTTATATATTCCACAAAAAATCCTTGTAAATTTCCAAGTCATTCCGAGAACTGTTATTTCTGCGCAAAAACAACACCATGGCAATTCTGCTGAAAACAGCGTTAGTCCGGGTTAGTTCCATTCAAATCATGTAAATTAGAGTCCAAAACAAGGGCAAAAGAGTTTGGAAAAGTAGATATGATGGAGACGTATCAACTCCCCAAGCTTAAAGCCTTTCTTGTCCTCAAGCAATTCAGTTGACAAACTGAAAGAGACAAAATAAAAACGTTTACGAACTCTGTTTGATCTTGTTGTAATTATGTCTAACTCATATTCAGATTTTTAGCAAGATCATAAGCTAACCACATAAGCAATGACATTTAGGTCTCATGGCAAACTCATATCAATGGCATAATCAACTAGCAAGCAATAATAATAAGTTTCAAATGTCAACACTTCAATCAGAACAATCATGAAGCAATATGAACAGATGGTATCTTGCTAGCACTTTCTGAGACTGCAAAACCTAAATGCACAGCACCTTCAAAGACCAAGGGCTGACTGAACATTGTAATTCATGGCAAAGTAGATCCAGTCACAGTCATACTCAATAACAATTAAAAGCAAAGCATAAAAATGACGGAGGTGCTCTCTAATTGGTGCCTTTATAAGGAGAGGATGACTCAACGGAAATATAAATAGATAGGCCCTTCGCAGAGGGAAGCATTGATTTGCAGAGGTGCAAGAGCTCAAGCTTTGAAGACACAGACAAATAATTTTGGGTGGCATGCTTTCATTGTCAACGCGATGACCAAGAGTTTTCACCATCTTCCATGCTGCACATACTATAGGCGGTTCCTAAACCGAAAATTAAAGTTTTGATTCCCCCACCACCGATCAATCACACTCCAGGACTAGCCGAATACTCGGGTGCCGTCCATACTAACAACAATCCAGGGGGTTTGTTTGCAATTATCTTTTCGATTTGAGCATGGAACTGGGCATTCCAATCACCGATCCCTTTCTCGTGAGTGATAGTGAATAAACGTGTATCGAGGATAACACGCGTAGCATGGAAGATACTGATCGCCCCTTGTCACCACATGAGTGGTTCGGGCATGCAAAACAGATTATTACTTGAAGGTTTAGAGAGTGTCACATGCAAATTTACTTGGAACGACTGGTAGATAACGCATATAGGTAGGTATGGTGGACTCATATGGAACAACTTTGGGTTTATGGAAGTGGATGCACAAGCAGTATTCCCGCTTAGTACAAGTGAAGGCTAGCAAAAGACTGGGAAGCGACCAACTAGAGAGCGACAACAGAAATCAAAATGCATTGAAATTAACCAAGATTGAGTGCAAGCATGAGTAGGACATAAATCACCACGAACATGAATATCATAGAGGGTATGTTGATTTTGTTTCAACTACATGCATAAACATGTGCCAAGTCAAGCCACTTGAATCATTCAAAGGAGGATACCATCCTATCATAGTACATCATAATCATCTTGAAATTCATGTTGGCATCCAAGACAAACCATTATAAGCTCCTAGCTAATTAAGCATGGCATCAGAAACTATGATCTCTAAGTTGTCATTGTAAACATGTTTCTGTCACAACAAAGCTGAATCAGGAATGATGAGCTAGTCATATTTATAAAAACAAAATAGATCGAGTTCATACCAGCTTTTCCAGGCTCAGTCACTTCATCATATATCGTCATTATTGACTTTCACTTGCACGACCGAATGATGTGAAACATAACGAGAGTATTCGTGCATTGGACTAAGCTGGAATCTGCAAGAAAACTCAAAGGAGAAGACAAAGTAATATGGCTCTTTGAAGGATAAACAGATATGCATACGAGAGGCACTAAACATTGTAACCATGGTCTTCTACCTTGACCCAAAGAAAAATAAAACTATTTACACGGAAAGCTCCCAACAAGCAAAAGAAGAAAGGGAAATCTTTTTGGGTTTTCACAATCTAAACAAACACAGGAGAAGAAAGTGAGAAAAAGAAATAAACTAGCATGGATGATACAGTGGCAAAGTGTGAACACCGACTATCAAAGTGAATGTGTGAGCATGAATGTAAAGTCGGTGAGAAACACGTACTCCCCCAAGCTTAGGCTTTTGGCCTAAGTTAGTCTACTCCCAAGGAGGGAAGTAACCGTCTTCGGGGTACTCCGGAGTGGACTGAGGGTGCAAATGCTGGGTGAGCTCCTCTGGCTCCCACTGATAAACTGGCGTCTCGTACCGAACAAACTCCTCAAAGGAACAGTTTCCATAGTGACAAGTGACAATAAATTTCAGCACATTATATAAATGTTTCCTTACCAAATTCCACTTACCAAGGGCACTTTCCTCCCCGGCAACGGCGCCAGAAAAGAGTCTTGATGACCCACAAGTATAGGGGATCAATCGTAGTCCTTTCGATAAGTAAGAGTGTCGAACCCAACGAGGAGGAGAAGGCTCTGATAAACGGTTTTCAGCAAGGTAATAACTGCAAACACTGAAAGTAGCGGTAACAAGTGATGGTGTAGTGAGGTGAAACGTAGCAAGCGAAAAGCAACAAGTAACAAGTAGTAGCAACGGTGCGGCAAGTGTCCCAATCCCTTTTTTAGCAAGGGACAAGCCTGAACAAAGTCTTATAAGAGGAAAAACGCTCCCGAGGACACACGGGAATTTCTGTCATGCTAGTTTCATCATGTTCATATGATTCGCGTTCGTTACTTTGATAGTCTGATATGTGGGTGGACCAGCGCTTGGGTACTTCCCTTACTTGGACAAGCATCCCACTTATGATTAACCCCTCTCACAAGCATCCGCAACTACGAAAGAAGAATTAAGACAATGTCTAACCATAACATTAAACTAGTGGATCCAAATCAGCCCCTTACGAAGCAACACATAGACTGGGGTTTAAGCTTCTGTCACTCTAGCAACCCATCATCTACTTACTACTCCCCAATGCCTTCCTCTAGGCCCAAATATGGTGAAGTGTTATGTAGTCGACGTTCACATAACACCACTATAGGAAAAACAACATACAGCATATCAAAATACCGAACGAATACCAAATTCACATGACTATTATTAGCATGACTTATCCCACGTCCTCGGGAACAAAAGTAACTACTCACAAAGCATAATCATAATCATGATCAGAGGTGTAATGAATAGCATCAAGGATCTGAACATAAACTATTCCACCAAGTAATCCAACTAGCATCAACTACAAAGAGTAATCAACACTACTAGCAACCTTACAAGTACCAATCAGAGTCACGGGACGGAGATTGGTTACAAGAGATGAACTAGGGTTTGGAGAGGAGATGGTGCTGATGAAGATGCTGATAGAGATGCCTCCCCTACGACGAGAGGAGTGTTGGTGATGACGAAGGCGACGAATTCCCCCTCTGAGAGGGAAGTTTCCCCGGCAGAATCGTCCTGCTGGAGCTCTAGATTGGATCCGCTCAAGTTCCGCCTCGTGGTGGCGGAGAATCCACGAAAAAGCTCCACCCTGTTTTTTTCCGGACGAAACCCTTCATATAGGAAAAGAGGGGGGTTAGTGGGCCACCAGGGTGCCCACAAGCCCTGTTGTCGCGGCTAGGGGGGTAGGCCGCGGCAACCAGGCTTGTGGGCCCCTGGTTGCTCCCCTCTAACACTTCTTTCGCCCAGTATTTTTTATATATTCCAAAAAAAATCCATGTTAATTTTCAGGGCATTTGGAGTTGCGCGGAATAGAGGGCTCAGACTTGCTCCTTTTATAGTCCAGAATTCCAGCTGCCGGTGTTCTCCCTCTTCAAATAAACCTTGCAAAAGAAGAGAGAAAAGGCATAATTAAGGTTCCACAAAGTATAATAATAGTCCATAAAGCGATAAATATCAACATGAAAGCATGATGCAAAATGGACGTATCAACTCCCCCAAGCTTAGACCTCGCTTGTCCTCAAGCGAAAACCAAGACCGAAAACATGTCCACATGTTTAGGGATGAAGGTGTCGATAAAACATAATACAGAGATGAGGGCATCGTGATCACACATAGAACAGCAATACATCATAGAGATTCTTATGGGAAAGTAACAGTTCCTTCACAAAGCAAAGTATGAAACAAAAACCTTACCGAGAAGTAGCCAAAAACAGTCCACAGTCATTGAAGCAATTGGAATTTATCATAACATCAGAAAGAGTCAAATAAGAGCTTGCAAAGCAAATCCACATACTCAATCATCTCTTTGGTTTTCCACAATTGTTACAACTCACGTGGTACTCATGGTATCAAAGTTTCAGTTGAACACAGAGGAAGATAGGGGCTTATAATTTTGCCTCCCAACCATTTACCTCAAGGGTAAAGTCAACAATAATAAAGCATAAGTACTCAGCTCCAAGTTGATATATGAATATAGATCTTTCCCAAGCATATGACGTTCACCAAGAAAAAGGCTAAATAAGGAATTGGTGAAGATCACCATGACTCTTACAAGGGCAAAAAGTAAAGGTACAAGATAGGCCCTTCGCAGAGGGAAGCAGAGGTTGTCATGCGCTTTTGAGGTTTAGATGTGTGTCCTCTTAGTGCGGAGGAACGTCACTTTATATTGCCTCCTCTGATAAAGAACTTTATTATGCGGTCTATCGCTTTTATGTCTTCCACATCACAGGTTCGTACAAAGCTTATTTTCCACACATTAATAGATCATACATATTAGAGAGCATTTTTTATTGCTTGCACCGATGACAACTTACTTGAGGGATCTTATTCAATCCATATGTAGGTATGGTGGACACTCATGGCAAAACTGGGTTGAAGGTTTATGGATGCACAAGTAGTATCTCTACTTGTTGCGGGAGTTTTGGCTAATATGAGGTGGAAGCAATCGTCACATGCGAAGGGGTCTCTAATCATATAACATTGTTTGGAACTAAGCAAACACAATTCATTATGTTGTCTTCCTTGTCCAACATCTACTTCTAAGCATGTAATAGTTTGGTGAGTGCTCACAATTATAGAAAGTGTCTAAGATGATATATTTATATGTGAACCTCTCTTTCCTTATTACTTCTTATTAATTGCAACAATGACTGGGGTCTATGTTGGTCTATTCTCAACAAGTTTCAATCATCATACTTGTTAAATGTGAAGCTATCACTTTCCATAGGATCATCTCATGATCTTTCATGCTATCGTTCTTTTCATACTTTTGATCACGGCACAAAACAAAGCCCTTGACTAAGATACTCTTTATTATATAGCTCGCAAGCTCGAATACATCGGGGGAGACACAAGGCAAAAGACTCAAACTAAAACACTAAAGACTTATTCCACTAAGAGAAGAAACAAAACTGAAAAGGAAAGAACTAAAACAAAGGTAAAAGCAAAAGATATAAAGGTGATACGATACCAGGGCAACTCCCCCAAGCTTGGCATAAGCCAAGGGAGTTGCCCATACCAATGCTTAGTTGTCTTCCTTTGGTGGTGATGGTGGTGGTGTTGTTGAAGTAGTCTGATCCTCCGTCTTCCAAGGCATAGGTGCTGCATCATGGCAGGATGAACGAGTCGCTGGAATCCTCAAATCTGCAGCCAACCGTATTGATTTAAATCTATACTCATACTCACAGTTTTGGTTCTGCAAGTCATAGATTTGGCCCTGGAGTTCATCAACCCTGTCATAGAGCCTGGAGAGGTGCTTCCCAATGTCAATGGCATCCATCTTGTGATTGCTGGTGAACTCCGTGATCATCATGTGGTTGCCGTTGAGTCCACGCTCCACCATCCCTTGGCACTTGAAGACTTGTTTCTCCATTGCTTCGAGCCTCGTCTCCATGCTTCCGGTCTTCTTAGGCCCCTCAACGTCACGGATGTGCTACATCCCCTCACTCATCTTAATAGATTGAGGGTGTTTCAGCACTTCTGTGAGGTAGGGATTGATGACCTTCTCGAAGATCTTGTCCTTAGGAGCTTTTGGGGAAGTCATGATGGTCTAGATCTGCGACAGAAACAAGCTCGAAACAAAAACAGAGGAAAACTGTGCGATACGGAGATCAAAACCCTTGGGCATATATATAATGTTTTTTTCTGGACCAGAAGGAGTGCTCCGCAAGAAAACGGAGTCCCGGAGGCACACGAGGTGCCCATAAGCCCTGTTGCCGCGGCCAGGGGGAGGCCGCGGCAACCAAGCTTGTGGTCGCCTCGTGCGCTCTCCGGACTGATTTTTATTTTTCTAATTTTCCAAAAATTCCAAAACGGAGAAAATTTCCTGTTTGAAAAGTTACGGAGTCCAATTACTTACCGAAACAGATACCTCTTCGTTTTCAGGGTTTGAAACAGGCTGATAAACATCCCTTATGTACTCCTCTGGAGTTATGATATTGATGATATTGGTCTCAACATTTATGGGAGTACCAGAGATTTAATGCTTGATTCTTTGCCCATTTACCACTCTAGGAAAATTACCTTCCGTGTTATTGATTTTGATGGCACCGGAACGATATACTTCCTCAACAACGTAGGGACCTTCCCATTTAGAGAGAAGCTTGCCTGCGAAGAATCTTAAACGAGAATTGTATAGCAGGACATAATCACCTACATTGAACTCTCGTTTTTGTATTCTTTTGTCGTCCATCTCTTAACCTCTTCCTTGAACAACTTGGCAATCTCATATGCATGGGCCCTCCATTCATCTAATAAGCTGATATCAAACAACCGCTTCTCACCGGCAAGTTTGAAATCGAAGTTGACCTCTTTGATTGCCCAATGAGCTTTGTGTTCCAGCTCAAGAGGTAAATGAAAAGCCTTACCGTAAACCATTTTATACAACGACATGCCCATGGGATTCTTATAAGCAGTCCTGTAAGCCCATAGTGCATCATCAAGTTTGCTAGACCAATTCTTTCGAGATCTATTCACGGTCTTTTGGACGATCAATTTGATCTCCCTATTACTCAACTCCACTTGACCACTAGACTGAGGATGATAAGGAGATGCAACTCTATGGTTGACATCATACTTAGCGAGCATCTTGCGGAAAACACCATGAATGAAGTGTGAACCGCCATCAGTCATCAGATATGTAGGGACTCCAAATCTTGGGAAAATGAATTCTTTAAGCATCTTAATAGAGGTGTGGTGAGCAACATTTTTAGTGGGGATAGCCTCTACCCACTTAGTGACATAATCCACAGAAACTAAGATGTGAGTATACCCATTGGAACTCGGGAAAGGTCCCATATAATCAAATCACCTGACATCAAATGGTTCAGTGACAAGTGAATAGTTCATAGGCATTTCCTAATGCTTAATAATATTCCCTATTCTTTGGCATTCACCACAAGACAAGACAAACTTACGGGCATCCTTGAAGAGAGTGGGCTAATAGAAACCTGATTGCAATACCTTATGAGCAGTTCTGTCTCCAGCATGGTGTCCTCCATAGGCTTCAGAATGACACTTCTGCAGGATCTGTCCCTGTTCATGTTCGGGTACACAACGTCTAATAACACCATCTACTCCTTCCTTATAAAGGTGAGGATTATCCCAGAAGTAGTGTCTCAAATCAAAGAAGAATTTCTTCTTTTGCTGGTAGGTGAAACTGGGTGGTATGTATTTGGCTACGATAGAGTTTGCATAATCAGCATACCACGGTGCACTATGTGAAGTGCAGATGACATTCAATTGCTCATGAGGAAAGTTGTCATCAATTGGTCGTGGGTCATCAAGGGCATTCTCTAGCCTAGACATGTTATCTGCCACATGGTTATCAGCATCCTTTCGGTCAACAACGTGCAAATCAAATTCCTGTAGCAGGAGAACCCATCTGATTAGCCTAGGCTTAGCGTCCTTCTTCTCCATAAGGTACTTAATAGCAGCATGATCAGAGTGAATAGTGACTTTGGAGTCAACTATATAAGATCTGAACTTTTCACATGCAAACACGACTGCTAAAAACTCCTTCTCCGTAGTGGCATAGTTTCTTTGGGCACTATCTAGAGTTTTACTAGCGTGGTGAATGACATTAAACTTGTTGTCAACTCTTTGTCCTAGAACAGCACCAACAACATAATCACTAGAATCGCACATGATTTCAAAGGGCAAGTTCCAATCAGGTGGTTGAACAATAGGTGCGGTTATCAAGGCCTTCTTAAGTATTTCGAAAGCTTCCTCGCAATCCTCATCAAAAACAAAAGGAACATCCTTCTGCAAGAGGTTCGTAAGAGGCCTAGAAATCTTAGAGAAGTCTTTAATGAACCTACTATAGAAACCAGCATGACCAAGGAAACTTCGTATACCTCTAATATCTGTGGGGCAAGGCATTTTCTCAATTGCATCTACCTTAGCCTTATCAACTTCAATGCCTTTCTCAGAGATTTTGTGCCCTAAGACGATGCGTTCATTAACCATGAAGTGGCACTTCTCCCAGTTAAAGACGAGGTTGGTATCTTTGCATCTCTGTAAGACTCGATCAAGGTTGCTGAGGCAATCATCAAAGGAAGAACCGTAAATGGAGAAATCATCCATGAAAACCTCAACAATCTTTTCACAAAAGTCAGATAATATAGCCATCATACATCTTTGAAAGGTGGCAGGAGCATTGCACAAGCCAAAAGGCATACGTCTATAAGCAAAGGTACCGAAGGGGCATGTGAAAGTGGTTTTCTCCTGATCAGATTGTGCAACAGGTATTTGCGAGAAACCTGAATAACCGTCTAGAAAGCAGAAGTGTGTGTGTTTAGATAGCCTTTCTAGCATCTGGTCGATAAACGGCAAAGGATAATGGTCTTTCCTAGTTGCCTTGTTCAGTTTCCGAAAGTCTATCACCATCATATAGCCAGTAATAATCCTCTATATGATTAGTTCATTCTTATCATTAGGAGCGACGGTGATACCTCCCTTCTTAGGTACACAATGTACTGGACTTACCCAATCACTATGAGCAACAGGATAGACGATTGTTGCTTCCAGATTTCTTTTCTCATGACCTCTTTCATCCTCGGATTTAGTCTCCGTTGATGATCAGCAACTGGTTTAGAATCAGGATTGGTTTTAATCTTACGCTGACATAGAGTGGGACTAATACCTTTTAGATCATCGAGAGTATATCCAATAGCAGCACGGTGCTTCCTCAGAGTCTTTAATAACTTCTTCTCTTCATGATTCGAGAGATGAGCACTAATAATAACAGGATATATCTCCTTCTCATCAAGATAGGCATACTTAAGAGTATCTGGTAACTGTTTTAGCTCGAACACAGGATCACCCTTTGGTGGGGGAGGATCCCCAAGCAGTTCAACAGGAAGATTATTCTTGAGAATAGGATATTGTTCTAAAACAATTTTATCTATCTCATCTCTTTCATCCATATGCATATCATTTTCATGCTCAAGCAGATATTGCTCTAGAGGATCCGTAGGAGGTACGACAATAGAGGCAAGAGCAATGATTTCATCCCTACCAGACGACTCTTTTTCATGGGGTTGTCTTCCAAACTGGGGGAAGTTAAATTCATGAGACACACCCTCGAAACTAACAGTGACAGTCTGTTTAATGCAATCAATGTGAGCATTGACAGTGTTGAGAAAGGGTCTACCAAATATGATGGGGCAGAAGCTATCTTGTGTAGTAGCAAGGACGAGGAAATCAGTGGGATACTTCGTCTTACGACACATGACTTCTACGTCTCTTACAATTCCCAGGGGACATACAGTGTCTCTATTAGCTAGCGTAATAGTGACATCAATGGGTTCTAACTCAGCAGGTGCAATCTCATCCTTGATTTCATCATATAGGGATCGGGGTATTGCACTAAACTAGCACCCATATCACATAAACCATGATAACAGTGATCTCCTATCTTGAGAGAAACAACGGGCAGGCCAACTACAGGTCTGTATTTGTCTTCCGCGTGAGGTTTAGCTATTCTAGCGGAGTCCTCACAGAATTAGATAACATGCCCATCTTTTTTCGGCTAAGAGATCTTTGATGATAGCAACACTAGGTTCAACTCTAACTTTGTAGCGACCCGACCTGAAATGGCCAAGTCTCTGGTGTTTCCGTACCATCCCAAGATCATGCTGGTACACACTCAGTACATCAATGTATATATCTTCTATCACACAGCTTTATTAATCGAAATCTCATATCGAGTACTTTATTACAATAATGGATTACAATAAAGTGACTGAAGGCCATCTCACGAGATAACTAACAAAGACTAGCGGAAGCATCAGGTAGTGGAGTCCATCTGACTCCAGGGCATATCACCGAGCGTAGACCATGACCTCACTCCTGGTCGGAAAAGTACTCTGCAACATGATACGTTGCAGCCGTGTAGGTCAGCATATGGAATATGCCGGCAAGTCACCAAAGAGAGGGGTGAAAATAATAATCACCTATTCTACATGCATATATGGCAGGTGGGGCTAAGTTTTTTTAGCGGAAAGCAAGTTTTCTCCTACATCAAGAGAGGGTTAAAAACCAAAATATTACTACATTGTTTGTTGTTAACGAGTTGGTTCCGCCAACCAATTCTCGTACCCGCGTTGTCGATAATTCCCACATCATTATTAAATTGTGTTGAGAGTTCAGGAAAATTTCAATGCCTTCAGCTCAAGTTGTCCATGACTGTGGACATGGCTAATCGATTAGGTTTGGGTACTCTGCAGATTTTTGCACATTTTTCTCACAAGATTTGATCGCCTCCGTGTATGTCCTCGCACTTCAGTGTGTTTGAAAGCCGAATGATCAAAACATGGTCTTTCAAGGGTCCCTCTGAATCCCTGTCGGTGCCCATCCAATCCTACCGTTCTTCTACATGTGCTAGCACTGCCTGTCCAGAGTCGCCACGTTGTCCAACCAAGCCAGAGCCCATAATGACTTGTGGCTGTGTAGGTAATCCTTGGGTCTTGAAGCCTCCGTCCATCTCTTCGAGCCTGGGTGAAGCTTTCGGTAAGATGTCATGGCACGTCTCCAAGAATCCCGAGGTCATCAACTGGTATCTCCAAGGAGCCCGTCAAACCGTCCTTCACCCAGAGTTGCATTGCTACGCGAAGTCTTGAAAATCTTGACTTAACCGGTCTTGGTTATTTAATTATTCTCGCATCACTCGTGTTATGCACTCAACGAGAATCCCGTCTACTCAAGCATAGCAATATGAAATTTGTCGTCCCGGGCCAAGTAACGGGGTTGTTGGGTGCCTACCACATGATACTACAACATGTAACCATAATTTCCAAGTACCTACTCAGCATGCAATTGGGCAAAGAAAGGTGAAACTACCATGCATAGAAAACATAGGCGATAGTATGATCAAAGTGACTTGCCTTGCTGATAGTTGTCGTGATCGAGCGCTTCTAAGTAGCAAGCTTCGCACTCCGGGTGATCTATCGATACAAACAAATACACACCATAAGCACTACAATCATCAACAAGCAAAAATAACAACACTAGCATAAAGTTACTATGGCATAAAGTGAAGGAATTCACTTCACCTAACAAAAGCAGAATCTGTTTTTGATAAAACCCCAAGTAAAATTATTTAAAAAAATTGAAACTTATACTACAGAAATATATAATCACTAGGAAGCAGTAGCAAAAAGAATCAAATTAAAATCTATTTTTAAACTCCTAGAATAAGCAAAACTAGGTTTAAACTAAATCCGATCTAATTCACATTTGAAAATTTCAAACCTAGACAAATAATATGTTTTTGAAAACTATAGAAACATTGTGATCTACTGGAACAAGTTTCAACTCCATTGGAGTTGTGGATCAAAAGTTATGATAAAAACAATTTTAAAACTCTCTCTGTTTTGGAATTAAATCAGAAAAAGAAAATTTGCTTCTAATCGGACAGGGGTACACGTGGCAGTCACTAATTGGATGCGGAGGTGTTTGCTGCGGTAGTTACTAGCAAACGGCCGAGATCTAGTAAAACGCTTCGGCTAATAGTTAAGTAAATAGAAAACCGGCCTGGTTTTCTTAGCTAAACCGTAAAGGTATCCTATTCTAATCTGGTGCATTGAAATAGATCAAACGGCTCACGGGAGATGGGAGCTCACAGGGGAAGAGGTGGTCGGCAATGGAGTTTCTCCGGCGAGCCGAGGTGGTGAGGTGGTCGGGGCGGCGGCTTCCGGCGTCGGGGGCGGCAGTGGAGAGGCTTGGACGACGGCGGCGGACCTCCGGCGACGATTGGTGGCGGCGGCGAGTCATGGGGAGGCTCGGGGTGAGCCGAGGCGTGGTCGGGGAGCTTCGGCTCCGGCTCCAACTCCGGCGAGTCGAGGCGGCGGCGTGGAGCTTGGGCAGGGGCAGCGGGGCAGTGGAACGGGGCGAGGGGAGGGGCTCGGGGCGGCTACTTATAGGGGAGAAGGGAGACTGCGGAGGGAAGGAGATCGGCGAGGCGGGGGCAAGTCTGACAATGGCGGGGTGGCCGGCTGGGGAAGGAAAGTGGAGGGAGGCGCGGGGGAGAGAGAAGGAAGGAGGGCGTGCGCGCGGGGGTGGGTGAGCGTTGCGGGTGGGGTCAGACGCGGGGCGGGCCCAGGCGTCACCGGGGGAGACTCGGCGGCAGTTCGGTTGGTTTGACCGAAAGGAAAACGGGGAAGGGATCCTGGGCGAGGGGGACCGGGGCCGACTAAATCGCGCCAAGGGCACTTTCCTTTTAAAGAAATTACCTTCCCGATTTGATTTTTTTTCAAAAACAGCAAGTAATAAAAATAAAAAGGAAACAAAATTAATAATAAATATAGGGGTATTATATACCAAAATTTTCAGAAAAAAAATCACTACTCGATTAACATTTTTCCAAAGCCAAAATAAAAACTAAAAAAATGTTTTTTTTCAGAAAAACCCTAAAAGCTTTGTTTTCTTTTTGCATTTATTTTCTCTATAAAAATTTGTTTTTTTTCTTGGCTCAAATATTTTCAAAAGTGCCGCTGATATTTGGAAGGTCATATTCCTCCTCTCTTTCTTGCTTGCAAGAATTATTTCCCGGCATTTCACGTGTGAAGAAAAATTAGAAAAGCAAAAGCAAAAACTGAAAACATTCTAATGCAAATCTTTATTTCATTCAATATGCATAGATGCTTAGCTACAACTGAAAAACATTCCCAATTAGGAAAATTG
The DNA here is from genome assembly GCF_904849725.1 of Hordeum vulgare subsp. vulgare. Lineage (NCBI taxonomy): Eukaryota > Viridiplantae > Streptophyta > Magnoliopsida > Poales > Poaceae > Hordeum > Hordeum vulgare. The sequence continues at coordinate 159,988,038 of NC_058521.1, read as the reverse complement.
GGATGTTACAAACCTACCCACCTTAAGATGAATCTCGCCCTCGAGATTCGGGTTGGCTAGAAAATAGGTGCGGGTGGTCTCGACGAAGATCCTCTTCTCGTTCCCACGTGGCTTCTTCCTCGGTGTGGTGACTCCACAACACCTTGCAAAACTTGATGATCTTGCTGCGGGTAACTCTGTTGGCAGTCTCGAGAATTCTGACGGGTTTCTCCTCATACGTCAGATCACTGTCAAGCTGTATGGCCTCTAGGGGCACTATATCTCTCAACGGAACATCAGCCATCTCAGCGTGGCATTTCTTCAACTGGCAAACATGGAAGACATCATGAACTCCGGACAATCCTTCCGGCAGTTCCAGTTTATAAGCAACTTCGCCTCTATGTTCAAGAATTTTGTAGGGGCCAATGAATCGGGGTGCTAACTTTCCTTTCACACCGAATCTCTTGATTCCTCGAAGTGGAGACACCCGAAGATAGGCTCGGTCTCCCAATTCATATGTTACTTCCTTGCGTTTGCCGTCAGCATAACTCTTCTGTCTGGACTGAGCTATCTTGAGTCGGTCACGAATCAGCTTGACCTTCTCTTCAGAATCTCGGATAAGGTCGGGACCAAAAAGTTGTCGGTCTCCAACTCCATCCCACATCAGTGGTGTTCTGCACCTCCTTCCATATAAAGCTTCGAAAGGGGCCATCTTCAGACTGGTCTGATAGCTGTTGTTGTATGAGAACTCGGCATAAGGCAAATTGTCATCCCAGCTAGACCCATAGTCTAGTGCGCAAGCTCTCAACATGTCCTCCAGAATCTGATTGACTCTCTCGGTTTGTCCGTCGGTCTGAAGGTGAAAAGTTGTACTGAACTCCAATCTTGTTCCCAAGGTTTCGTGTAGTTGGTGCCAGAATTTTGACGTGAATTGAGTCCCTCTATCTGACACAATACTCTTCGGTACTCCATGCAGACATACGTTCCTGGTCATATATATCTTGGCCAACTTGGCACTCGTGTAAGTAGTCTTCACGGGAATGAAGTGAGCTACCTTGGTCAAACGATCGACCACAACCTAAATTGAATCATAACCAGAACGGGCCGTGGGTAATCCTGTGATGAAGTCCATACCAAGCTTTTCCCATTTCCACTCGGGTATCGGCAGAGGTTGATGCAAACCTGCTGGCTTCTGATGCTCGTCTTTTACTCGCTGACAAACATCGCATATTGCTACAAACTCGGCAATGTCTTTCTTCATTCCTGTCCACCACAAACTTTCTTTCAGATCCAGATACATCTTGGTGTTGTCTGGGTGTATCGAGTACGGGGAATCATGGGCCTCCTGAAGTATCAACTTCCTGAGTTCGGGATCATTGTTACATAGATGCGATCCTCCAACCATAAAGTTCCGTGTTCATCCTCACGAAAACCTTTAGCCTTCCCGTCTTTAATTTTCTGCTTGATCTCAGCTATCTCCTTGTCTGTCTTCTCTACTTCACGGATCTTTTCGGTCAAAGTGGACTGAAATTCCAGTGTGGCTACAAATCCTCTTGGAACTATTTCCAATTTGAGCTCTCGGAGATCATCGGCTAACTTCTGGGGTAATCCTCGCACTATGAGTGTGTTCACATAACTCTTGCGGCTCAATGCATCGGCTACAACATTTTCCTTGCCAGGGTGATAGTGCAATCTCATGTCATAGTCCTTGATCAATTCTAGCCATCTCCTCTGTCTGAGGTTCAACTCCTTCTGCGTGAAGATATATTTTAGGCTCTTGTGATCAGTGTAAACATCACAACTATTTCCGATCAGGAAATGTCTCCAAGTCTTGAGAGCGTGCACTACGGCTGCTAGTTCCAAGTCATGCGTGGCATAATTCAGCTCATGTGGTCTGAGCTGTCTGGTTGCATAGGTCACAGTAAACCTGGAAATCATTCCGAATGTTAGGCAATATCAGCACTGGGGCTGTAACCAAACGTTTCTTCAACTCTTGAAAACTGGCTTCACATTCCTCGGTCCAAACATACTTGGACTCCTTCTTTAACAACTCTGTCATGGGCTTGGCGATCTTTGAGAAATTCTCAATGAACCTCCGGTAATATCCGGCAAGTCCGAGTAAACTGCGGATCTCCTTAACTGAAGTGGGTGCTACCCATTCGATGACTGCTGCGACCTTGGCAGGGTCCACTGCTATTCCTTCTCCTGAAATGATGTGTCCGAGGAATCCGACTTCCTTTAACCAAAATTCACATTTGCTGAACTTCGCATACAGCTGATGCTCTCGATGTTTCTCCATAACTAGACACAGATGTTCCTTGTGTTCTTCCTCGTTCTTGGAGAATATCAGTATGTCATCAATGAACACCATGACAAACTTGTCCAAGTATTCCATAAATACCTTGTTCATCAGGTTCATAAAGTATACCGGAGCATTAGTCAGTCCAAATGACATGACCATGTACTCATACAAGCCGTACCGAGTGGTGAAAGTTGTCTTGGGTATATCTTGTTCACGAATCTTCAGCTGATGATACCCGGATCGAAGATCGATCTTGGAGAACACTAGGGCTCCAACTAACTGGTCAAACATATCGTTGATCATCGGCAAGGGGTACTTGTTCTTGATGGTCGCCTCGTTCAATGCATGATAATCGACAACCATTCTCAAGCACTTATACTTCTTTTCAACCAAGAGAACTGGGGCTCCCCAAGGTGAAGAACTTGGGCGAATATACCCTTTGTCCAACAACTCCTTAATTTGCTTCTTGATTTCTACTAAATCGTTTGCGGGCATCCCATAGGGTCTCTTGGATATCGGGGCTGTTCCGGGTAATAGCTCAATCAGAAACTCAATATCTCTATCAGGTGGCATGCCCGGCAATTCCTCTGGAAATACATCTGGGTATTCTTGGACAACCGGTACTTCCTCTTCAACTACTCCAGTGAGAGAGTTTACCCGATTACTCCATGTCGGGCGCTGGGATACGTACTTAATCCGCTTTTGTTCGGGGGTGGTGAGCAAAATAGACTTAAGGGCACAATCAATATTCCCCTCGTACTTGGCCAACCAATCCATGCCTAGGATTACATCCAATCCCTGAGACTCTAATACAATGAGGTCGGTGGGAAACTTATGGTTCCCGATGTTGAGACTCAAAGCATGGCATCCTATCCCGGCTGTCATCACGCCTCCCGGGGAACTGACCTTTATAGGCTGGCTGAGGGTTCTTGTTGGTAAACTATACTTTTCCACAACTACCCTTGATATGAATGAATGTGTTGCACCAGAATCAAAAGGAACCAATATTGGACGGGAATTGAGCAAAAAACTTACCAACCACAGTATCGGGGTGATCATAGACCTCTTCAACATCGATGTGATTCACCTGAGCTCGGGGAAAAGGATTGGGCTTCTTCCCTGCAGAGTTGCAATTGCCGTTTCCATTCCCTTGCTTGTTCTGGGGACATTCAGTGGCATAGTGTCCTGTCTTCTAACACTTGAAGCAGGTGATGTGGGTCAGGTCCTTCTGAGCTTGAGCGGGAGGCTGCTCGTTGCCACTGCCATTCTTGAAGTTACTGTTGTTGCGGTGGTTCCCATTTCCTCCATGGTTGTGGCCTCCATGGTTGTGCACTTGGTGATTATGATGAGTGTGTCCACCAAATTTACCGGATCCAGTCCCGGTATTCCCTGAGTAGGGGGTGTAGCGGGGCTTCTGCTGAGTGCCGGAATTGAACTTCCCATTGCCATACTTCCGCTTGCGGTTCTCCATCTGCTGATATTTCCCCTACAAGATGAGGGCCTTATCTACCAGCTCCTGGTAGTTGTTGAAGTTGGCTATAGTCAGCTGAATGCTCAGCTCATCATTGAGTCCTTCCATGAACTTTTCCTGCTTGGCCGCATCATCGGCCACATCTCCAGGTGCATAACGGGCGAGCATGCTGAATTCATCAACATACTCAGCAACGGACCGATTTCCCTGGCGTAAGTTGCGAAACTCACGCTTTTTCAGACTCATGGCCCCAACTGAGACATGAGCGGTGCGGAAGGCTTGCTTGAACTGCTCCCAAGTGACTCCAGCAATGGGGTATGTGGTGGTGTAGTTCTCCCACCATGCAGTTGCAGGGCCTTCAAGTTGATGCGCGGCAAAGCGCACCTTCTCAGCTTCAGCACATCTAGCAGTGATTAGTTCCCGCTCCATCTTGCGGAGCCAATCATCTGCCACAATGGGCTCAATGCTGCTGGAGAAAGTCGGAGGGTTCAACCTCAGGAAATGGGTGAGATTGTTGGCCTGGGGTGGATCATGGTTGTTGTTATTGTTCTGGTTCTGGATGATTAGCTGCATCAGGGTATTCTGTTGCTGAATCAACTCGGTGAGTTCCGGCGGGAAGTTGGAAGCAGGGTCACATCTCGGAGGCATCTGGTGTTTGTAGAGGGGTGAGATTAGCATAGAACAATGGTCTACAGAGTAATTACACTACCCATATGAAATGCCACAAACAAGTATCACACCACACATTTTATTCAATACCATCACAAAAGGTTCACACACGGGGATACAAGTTTCGATAACCTAAACATCGGCCTAAGCGTTTGACGATAAGATAAATTGGTGGACTAGTCTAAGTGTCCTCCTCAGAAAAGCATGGTGGTGGGTCCTTCAGTGGAGCTTGCTTCATAGTCCTCCTCATTGCTGATCAAGGGGGCTACGTCTCCTTCAGGATGAAGGTTCTCGCCCATGTCCAGTTCTTCCTCCAGGTATGCGACACAAGTCTTCAGCTTCTCGATCCTCTCTAGGAAGTCCTTCACCTCCAATTCGTGCTCATAGTGGGCTTCCCGGGCTGCTTCTTCGAGTTCGAGTTCATGGAGTGACAATTGCTTGATGTTCCTGGCGTCCTTGATCACACGATGCTCCAGAGTCCCGCGGTGCTTCTCCAAGGTCTGGGCATAGGACAGGAGAGCGTCCTTGGTCTTGATTGAGATGATTTCTCCATCTTCTCCTCTTCAGGATACCGTGAATAGGTCCGGTGAAATAGGGCAGCCTCTGTACACTTCCTTCATACGTCCGAGTGCACAATGGACCGACATGTCCCTTCCGAGAATCCAGTTGGGTGCGATGAACTTGAAGTCCACTGGCTCAGTGCGCAGCTCGAATGTCCTTCCGGGAACGTGCACCTCAATCCTGTAGCGTGAATCCTCCGGGTAAGACGAAGTAGGCGTCTCAGTGATAGTCGGCAAAGCAATCCTCAAGTCCTTGGTGATCTGCATCAGCTCCTTTCCGAAAGATATAGTGGCGTCGGGCTGGCAAAACTTCGTGAACTTAACGGGGATGAAGGTGGCCATCTAAAACATTGGAAAATCGGAGAGAAGTCAAAAATGAGCAGAAGAGGAAATACAAGATTTATAGACATAAGAAAATAGTTTTCTTCCTAAGGCTTTTCCATTCCTAGAGGTTACGCCCTACGGTCAGCGTGTGCTCTGATACCATTTCTGTAGCGACCCGACCTGAAACGGCCAAGTCTCTGGTGTTTCCGTACCATCCCAAGATCATGCTGGTACACACTCAGTACATCAATGTATATATCAAGAGTTCAATCACACAGCTTTATTAATCAAAATCTCATATCGAGTACTTTATTACAATAATGGATTACAATAAAGTTGCTGAAGGCCATCTGATGAGATAACTAACGAAGACTAGCGGAAGCATCAAGTAGTGGAGTCCATCTGACTCCACGGCATATCACCGAGTGTAGACCGTGACCTCACTCCTGGTCGGAAAAGTACTCTGCAACATGATACGTTGTAGTCGTGTAGGTCAGCATATGGAATATGCTGGCAAGTCACCAAAGAGAGGGGTGAAAATAATAATCAACTATTCTACATGCATATATGGCAGGTGGGGCTAAGTTTTTTTAGCGGAAAGCAAGTTTTCTCCTACATCAAGAGAGGGTTAAAAAGCAAAATATTACTACATTGTTTGTTGTTACCGAGTTGGTTCCGCCAACCAATTCTCGTACCCGAGTTGTTGATAATTCCCACATCATTATTAAATTGTGTTAAGAGTTCAGGAAAATTTCAATGCCTTCCGCTCAAGTTGTCCATGACCGTGGACACGGCTAATCGATTAGGTTTGGGTACTCTGCAAAGTTTTGCATATGTTTCCCACAAGATTTGATTGCCTCCGTGTATGTCCTCGCACTTCAGGGTGTTTGTAAACCGGATGATCAAAACATGGTCTTTCAACGGGTCCCTCTGAATCCCTATCAGTGTCCATCCAATCCTACCGTTCTTCTACATCTGCTAGCACCGCCTGTCCAGAGTCGCCGCGCTGTCCAACTAAGCCAGAGCCCATAATGACTTGTGGCTGTGCAGGTAAGCCTTGGGTCTTGAAGCCTCCGTCCATCTCTTCGAGCCTGGGTAAAGCTTTCCGCAAGATGTCATGGCACGTCTCCAAGCATCCCGGGGTCGTCCACTGGTTTCTCCAGGGAGCCCGTCAAACCGTCCTTCACCCAGAGTTGCATTGCTACGCGAGGTCTTAAAAATCTTGACTTAACCGGTCTTGGTTATTTAATTATTCTCGCATCACTCGTGTTATGCACTCAACCAGAATCCCGTCTACTCAAGCATAGCAATATGAAATTTGTCGTCCCGGGCCAAGTAACGGGGTTGTTGGGTGCCTACCACATGATCTACAACATGTAACCATAATTTCCAAGTACCTACTCAGCATGCAATTGGGCAAAGAAAGGTGAAACTACCATGCATAGAAAACATAGGCGATAGTATGATCAAAGTGACTTGCCTTGCTGATAGTTGTCGTGCTCGAGCGCTTCTAAGTAGCAAGCTTCGCACTTCGGGTGATCTATCGATACAAACAAATACACACCATAAGCACTAAAATCATCAACAAGCAAAAATAACAGCACTAGCATAAAGTTACTATGGCATAAAGTGAAGGAATTCACTTCACCTAGCAAAAACAAAATCTGTTTTTGATAAAACCCCAAGGAAAATTAAAAAAATTTAAACTTATACTACAGAAAGATATAATCACTAGGAAGCCTTAGCAAACAGAATCAAATTCAAATCTATTTTTAAACTCCTAGAATAAGAAAAACTAGGTTTAAACTAAATCTGATCTAATTCAAATTTGAAAATTTCAAACCTAGACAAATAATATGTTTTTGAAAACTACAGAAAAATTGTGATCTACTGGAATAAGTTTCAACTCCACTGGAGTTGTGGATCAAGAGTTATGATCAAAACAATTTTAAAACTCTCTCTGTTTTGGAATTAAATCAGAAAAAGAAAATTTGCTTCTAATCGGACAGGGGTACACGTGGCAGTCACTGATTGGATGCGAAGGTGTTTGCTGCGGTAGTTACTAGCAAACGGCCAAGATCTAGTAAAACGCTTCGGCTAATAGTTAAGTAAATAGAAAACCGGCTGGTTTTCTTAGCTAAACCGTAAAGGTATCCTATGCTAATCTGGTGCGTTGAAATAGATCAAATGGCTCAGGGGAGATGGGAGCTCAAAGGGGTAGAGGTGGCCGGCGATGGAGTTTCTCCGGCGAGCCGAGGCGGTGAGGTGGTCGGGGCGGCGGCTTCCGGCGTCGGGGGCGGCAGCGGAGAGGCTTGGACGACGGCGGCGGACCTCCGGCGGCGATTAGCGGCAGCGGCGAGTCGTTGGGAGGCTCGGGGTGAGCCGAGGCGTGGCCGGGGAGCTTCGGCTCCGGCTCCAACTCCGGCGAGTCGAGGCGGCGGCGTGGAGCTTGGGCAGGGGCAGCGGGGCGGTGGAACGGGGCGAGGGGAGGGGCTCGGGGCCGGCTACTTATAGGGGAGAGGGGAGACTGCGGAGGGATGGAGATCGGCGAGGCGGGGGCAAGTCCGGCAATGGCGGTGTGGCCGGCTGGGGAAGGAAAGTGGAGGGAGGCGCGGGGGAGAGAGAAGGAAGGAGGGGGTGCGCGCGGGGGTGGGTGAGCGCTGCGGGTGGGGTCGGACGCGGGGCACACCCAGGCGTTAGCGGGGGAGACTCGACGGCGGTTCGGTCGGTTTGATCGAAAGGAAAAGTGGGAAGGGATCCCGGGCCAGGGGGATCGGGGCCGACTAAATAGCGCCCACGGCGTTTTCCTTTTAAAAAAATTACCTTCCCGATTTGATTTTTTTTTTCAAAAACAGCAAGTAATAAAAATAAAAAGGAAACAAAATTAATAATAAATATAGGGCTATTATATACCAAAATTTTCAGAAAAAAAATCTCTACTCGATTAAAAATTTTCCAAGGCCAAAATAAAAACTAAAAAAATATTTTTTTTCTTGAGAAAAACCGTAAAAGCTTTGTTTTCTTTTTGCAATTATTTTCTCTATAAAACTTTGGTTTTTTTCTTGGCTCAAATATTTTCAAAAGTGCCCCTCATATTTGGAGGGTCATATTCCTCCTCTCTTTCTTGCTTGCAAGAATTATTTCCCGGCATTTCACGTCTGAAGAAAAATTAGAAAAGCAAAAGCAAAAATTGAAAACATTCTAATGCAAATCTTTATTTCATTCAATATGCATAGATGCTTAGCTACAATTGAAAAACATTCCCAATTAGGAAAATTGGGATGTTACAAATTTCCTCAAGGGTTGCAAGTGGTCTAATGTAACCCCTACGTATCAGAGTTGGAGCTTTAGAATAATCCTTTTTCCTTGCAGGGTAAGTGGTTTCTCAGTGTAGGCACAAGGAACAATAGGATCACTAAAGGCAATGACTTTCTCTTCAACTACATTGGGTTTAACTATGTTGACTTCTACAGAAGGATGATACTTAAACCACTTCTCTTTGGGAAGATCAACATGAGCAGCAAAAAATTCACATAGAGAAGCTACTATCTCAGAGTCAAGTCCATACTTAGCGCTAAAATCTCTAGAAGTGTTTGTTTCAACAAAAGATTTAACACAATCAAACTCAAAATTCATACCTGACTCCTTACCTTCTTCAAGCTCCCAATCTTCAGAGTTACGTTTGATTCTTTCCAATAAATTCCACTTGTGCTCAATATCCTTCTTCATAAAAGAACCGGTACAAGAAGTGTCAAGCATGGTACAATCTTCATGAGAAAGCCGAGCATAAAAGTTTTGAGTGATAATTTCTCTCGAGAGCTCATGATTGAGGCATGAATATAGCATTGATTTAAGTCTCCCCCAAGCTTGATCTATGCTTTCCCTGTCACGAGGCGAGAAGTTATAAATATAATTCCGATCACGATGTATTAAATGCATAGGATAAAACATTTGATGAAATTCCAATTTCAACCGATTGTAGTCCCATGATTCAGTATCCTCACATAGCCTATACCATGTTAACGCCTTATCCTTCAAAGATAAAGGAAAGACTTTCTTCTTTACCTCATCCTCGGGCAAACCTGCAAGCTTAAATAAACCACAAACTTCATCTACATAGATTAGATACAAGTCTGGATGTGATGATCCATCTCTTGTAAAAGGATTAGCCAGCAGTTTCTCAAGCATACCCGAAGGAATTTCATAAAAGATATTTTCAGTAGGTACCTCAGGTTGAGGAACAACTCCTCGTGCTTCCATTCGTGGTGAAGATACCCCGAACAAACTCCTCAAAGGAACAATTTCCATAGTGACAAGTGACAATAAATTTCAGCACAGTATATAAATGTTTCCTTACCAAATTCCACATACCAAGGGCGCTTTCCTCCCCGGCAACGGCGCCATAAAAGAGTCTTGATGACCCACAAGTATAGGGAATCAATCGTAGTCCTTTCGATAAGTAAGAGTGTCGAACCCAACGAGGAGGAGAAGGCTCTAATAAACGGTTTTCAGCAAGGTAATAACTGCAAACAATGAAAGTAGCGGTAACAAGTGATGGTGTAGTGAGGTGAAACGTAGCAAGCGAAAAGAAACAAGTAAAAAGTAGTAGCAACGGTGCAGCAAGTGGCCCAATCCCTTTTGTAGCAAGGGACAAGCCTGAACAAAGTCTTATAAGAGGAAAAACGCTCCCGAGGACACACGGGAATTTCTGTCACGCTAGTTTCATCATGTTCATATGATTCGCGTTCGTTACTTTGATAGTTTGATATGTGGGTGGACCGGCGCTTGGGTACTTCACTTACTTGGTCAAGCATACCACTTATGATTAACCCCTCTCGCAAGCATACGCAACTACGAAAGAAGAATTAAGACAATGTCTAACCATAGCATTAAACTAGTGGATCCAAATCAGCCCCTTACGAAGCAACGCATAGACTGGGGTTTAAGCTTCTGTCACTCTAGCAACCCATCATCTACTTACTACTCCCCAATGCCTTCCTCTAGGCCCAAATATGGTGAAGTGTTATGTAGTCGACATTCACATAACACCACTAGAGGAAAAACAACATACAACATATCAAAATACCGAACGAATACCAAATTCACATGACTATTATTAGCATGACTTATCCCGTGTCCTCAGGAACAAAAGTAACTACTCAAAAAGCATAATCATAATCATGATCAGAGGTGCAATGAATAGCGTCAACGATCTGAACATAAACTCTTCCACCAAGTAATCCAACTAGCATCAACTACAAAGAGTAATCAACACTACTAGCAACCTTACAAGTACCAATCGGAGTCGCGAGATGGATATTGGTTACAAGAGATGATCTAGGGTTTGGAGAGGAGATGGTGTTGATGAAGATGTTGATGGCGATGCCTCCCCTCCGACGAGAGGAGTGTTGGTGATGACGAAGGCGGCCATTTCCCTCTCCGGGAGGGAAGTTTCCTTGGCAGGATCGTCCTGCCGAAGCTCTAGATTGGATCTGCTCAAGTTCCGCCTCGTGGTGGCGGAGAATCCACGAAAAAGCTCCACCCTGATTTCTTTCCGGACGAAACCCTTCATATAGCAAAAGAGGGGGGTCAGGGGGCCACCAGGGTGACCACAAGCCCTGTTGCCGTGGCCAGGGGGTAGGCCGCGGCAACCAGGCTTGTGGGCCCCTAGTTGCTCCCCTCTAACACTTCTTTCACCCAGTATTTTTTATATATTCCCAAAAAAATCCACGTTGATTTTCAGGGCATTTGGAGTTGCGCAGAATAGAGTACTCAGACTTGCTCCTTCTCCAGCCTAGAATTCGAGTTGCCGGTATTCTCCCTTTTCAAATAAACCTTGCAAAATAAGAGAGAAAAAGCATAAGTAGGTTCCACCAAGTATAATAACAGTCCATAAAATGATAAATATCAACATGAAAGCATGATGCAAAATGGACGTCTCAGCGCCTCCTGGGCTTGTGGCCCACTGGTGCATCCCCGTGACTAGCTCTTAGTCTCAGAATTTTTCACAAATTCCAGAAAAAATCATACTTGATTTTCAGGGCATTTGAAGAACTTCTATTTTCGGGACACTTTTCTAAGGGACGCAAAAAGCAGAAAACAGGAAAAACTAAAGCTAAATTTATCATTTTTCTTCTAAGAAACCGAAAGTAAAGGTTTGGAACAGAGGGTTGTGACTCTTAGATTCATCCATCTCATGGTCATCAAAAGAAATCTGTCAATGAGGTTGATCAAGTCTCCTTGACAAACTTTTTGGATCACATAAAACCGGAGAATTTTCGAATAGTCACTAGGTTACCTCAATGGGGATGTGCATATCCCCGACAAGCAAATCATACTTCATCTTAACAGTAGGTATAGGGCATTCAAACTCCCAATAAGAATCGATGAAGTTTTTTCAATAGCATTGATGCAATGTACTCGATATTGTTTCTTTGGAAAGTGCACCGTATGCTCATTACCTTGACATGGAAAGTGACATTGCCTTTGTTGCAATCAATAACAGCCCCTACAGTGTTTCAAAAGGGTCTTCCAAGGATGACCGCCATGGCATCATCCTCGGGAATATCCAGAGTAACAAAGTCCGTTAAGATAGTAACGTTAGCAACCACAACAGGCACATCCTCGCAAATGCCGATAGGGAAGCAGTTGATTTGTCGGCCATTTGCAAGGAGATTTCAGTGGGTGTAGACTTATCCAATTCAAGTCTACGGTAAAGAGAGAGAGGCATAACACTAACACCAGCTCCAAGATCGCATAAAGCAGTTCTAACGTAGTTGCCTTTAATGGAGCAAGGTATAGTGGGCACTCCGGGATCACCTAGTTTCTTAGGAGTTCCACCCTTGAAGGTGTAATTGGCAAGCATGGTGGAAATCTCAACCTCAGGTATCCTCCTTTTATTAGTCACAATATCCTTCATGTACTTAGCATAAGGAGCCATTTTGAGAATATCTGTCAAATGCATTTGCAGAAAGACAGGTCTAATCATTTCAACAAAGCGCTCAAAATCCTCATAATCTTTTTTCTTGGATGGTTTGGGAGGAAAGGGCATGGGTTTCTGAACCCATGGTTCTCTTTCTTTACCATGATTTCTAGCAATGAATTCATTCTTATCATATCTCCTATTATTAGGTTATGGGTTATCAAGATCAACGGGTCCAATCTCCACATCCTTATCATTGCTAGGTTGAGCATCATCATGAACACACTATCGATATTATCACTAGGCTCATGTTCATCACCAGATCGTTTATCGGCATCAGAAACAGAGATATCATTTGGATTCTTAGGTGCAACAACAGCAGGTTTGCTAGCATGCAAGTTCCTATCATCTTTATTTTTCTTCCTATCACCAGGATGACTAGGTGCATCAGTGCTAACTCCTTGAGAATCTTGCTCAATTCTCTTAGGATGGCCCTCAGGATACAAAGGTCCCTGGGTCATTCTACCGCCTCTAGTGACGACTCTAACAGAATTGTCATTCAACTCATTGAGCAAGTCATTTTGAGCCTTAAGTACTTTTTCTACTTGAGTAGTGACCATAGAGGCATGTTTACTCAAAAGCTTAAGATCATTGGTATTTCTATCCACACAAGCACTTAAATGACTAAGCATACGAGCTTTCTGTTCCAATTGTCTGCTAACATAGTCATTGAAACTTTGTTGTTTGACAACAAAGTTATCAAATTCATCTAAGCATAAGCTAGCAGGTTTATCAAAAGGAATATCGCTCTCATTAAATATACAAAGAGAATTTACCTCTACTACCTGTGTCGGGTTATCAAGACCATGGATCTCTTCGATAGGTGGTATATTCTTGACATCTTCAGATTTAATGCCTTTCTCTTTCATAGATTTCTTAGCCTCTTGCATATCTTCAGGACTGAGGAATAGGATACCTCTTTTTTTCGGAGTTGGCTTCAGAGGTGGTTCGGGAATAGTCCAAGTATTCTCATTGCACAAGATATTATTCAATAGAATCTCAGCTTGTTCCACGGTTCATTCCGTGAAAACACAACCAACACAACTATCTAGGTGGTCCCTAGAAGCATCAGTAAGTCCACTATAAAAGATATCAAGTATTTCATTCTTCTCAAGAGGGTGCTTAGGCAAAGCATTCAGTAACTGGACAAGCCTCCCCCTAGCTTGTGGGAGACTCTCTTCTTCAACTTGCACAAAGTTATATATATCCTGCAAGGCAGCTTGTTTCTTATGAGCAGGAAAATATTTCTCACAGAAGTAGTAGAACATATTCTGGGGACTACGCACACAACCAGGAGCAAGAGAAGTGAACCAAGTCTTAGCATCATCCTTTAGCGAGAAAGGAAACAGCTTAAGGATATAGTAGTGGCGGATCTTTTCCTCACTCGTGGATAGGGTGGCTATCTCGTGCAACTTAGTAAGATGTGCTACAACCGTTTCAGACTCATAACCATGAAAAGGATCAGATTCGACCAAAGTGATTAACTCAGGATCGACAGAGAATTCATAATCCTTATCGGTCACAAAGATAGGCGAAGTAGCAAACTTAGGATCGTATTTCATTCTAGCGTTCAGAGATTTTTCTTTCCACTTGCATAGTAATTTCTCAAGATCATATATATCCTTACAAGCAAGAAAGTCCTCAGCTATCTCTCCCTCCATAACATAACCCTCATGTATATCAGGCAATTCATATCTAGGAGAGCTAGTTCTAACAGGTGAAATAGCTGGTTCTACTTCAATAATGTCAGCAGTTTCAGAAGTATCATCACATTCAGCAGCAACTCTAGCAATTTGTGCATCAAGGAATGCACCTAGTGGCAAAGCAGTATCAAGCAAAGCATCATCACAAGCATCATGGATAGCAGAAGTAGCATCATCAAGCACATGCGACACATCAAAATTTCTAGCAGGAGGTGGTGTCACAAACTTACTCATAACTGAAGGTGAATCAAGTGCAGAGCTAGATGGCAGTTCCTTACCTGTCCTCGTAGTTGAGGGAAATACTTTAGTTTTTGGATCTCTCGGATTCCTCATAGTGATCAACAGACGTAAATCCCAAGTGACTCGGAGAATAGAGCTAGGCCTCCCCGGCAACGGCGCCAGAAAATAGTCTTGATAACCCACAAGTATGGGGGATCGCAACAATTTTCGAGGGTAGAGTATTCAACCCAAATTGGTTGATTCGATACAGGGGGAAGCAAAAGAATATTCTCGAGTATTAGCAGTTGAGTTGTCAGTTCAACCCCACCTGAAAGACTTAGTATCTGCAGCGAAGTATGAGTAGCAAAGTAGTGTGATAGCAACAGTAGCAACGGTAACTGTACCAGCAGTGACAGCAGTAGTGGTAACAGTAGCAGCGGTGACAGCAGTAGCGGCAAAGTAACGTAGCAAGGACCAGTAGGAAAAACTCGTAGGCATTGGATCGCTGATGGATAATTATGCGGGATGACATTCATCATGCAACAGTTATAACATGGAGAGATATGTAACTAGCTCCAGTTATAACATGGAGAGATATGCAATAGTTATAACATGTAGGCATGCATTCCGTATATAGTCATACGTGCTTATGGAAAAGAACTTGCATGACATCTATTGTCCATCCCTCCCATGGTAGCGGGGTCCTAATGGAAACTACGGGATATTAAGGTTCTCCTTTTAATAGAGAACAGGAACAAAGCATTAGTACTTAGTGAATACATGAACTCCTCATACTATGGTCATCTCCGGGAGTGGTTCCGACTATTGTCACTCCAGGGTTGTCGGGTCATAACACATAGTAGGTGACTACAACTTGCAAGATAGGATCAAGAACACACATATATTGACGAGAACATAATAGGTTCAGATCTGAAATCATGGCACTCGGGCCATAGTGACAAGCATTAAGCATAGCAAAGTAGTAGCAACATCAATCTCAGAACATAGTGGATACTAGGGATCAATCCCCGTCAAAACTAACTCGATTACATGATAGATCTCATCCAACCCATCACCGTCCAGCAAGCCTACGATGAGATTACTCTCGAACGGTGAAGAGCATCATGGAATTTGCGTTGAAGGATGGTTGGTGATGACGACGGCGACGATTTCCCCTCTTCGGAGCCCAGAACGGACTCCAGATCTTCCCTCCAGAGGAAGAGCAGGTGGTGGCGGTGCCTCTGTATCGTAAAACGCGATGAACTGTTCTCCTTGATTTTTTTTCTGGGTGGAAGGGACTAAATAGAGCTGGAGTTGGAGGCGGCGGAGCCCCGAGGGCCCCACAAGCCTACCAAGCGTGGCTAGGGGGCCCGCGCCTCCTGGGCTTGTGGGCTCCTCGCCCCACGTCTCCGGTTGATTCTTGCGCCAATATATTTTATATATTCCACAAAAAATCCTCGTAAATTTCCAGGTCATTCCGAGAAATTTTATTTCTGCGCAAAAACAACACCATGGCAATTCTGCTGAAAACAGCGTTAGTCCGGGTTAGTTCCATTCGAATCATGCAAATTAGAGTCCAAAACAAGGGCAAAAGAGTTTGGAAAACTAGATACGATGGATTCATACCAACCACCACCCAACAACTGCAACAAAATATAGTCGTGAGTGGTTGTGGACCGATGTCGGGCCGGTACAACCACCTAGGGATTGAGAGGTACAACCACCCATGGCAACAGTACAATTGGTCAGTTAGAAAACTCGTGCCTCTCTCTCAATGATGCGATGGACCGAGATGGGTGCATAAGTGCGTGAGAAGAATTGATTCACCCATAGACTTCCAAAGTGGATTCCCTCTTAATAGTATGGGGTCCCTATGACCAAAGAGAATAAACACATAGGGAACACGTCTTCAATCTTTTCCCTTTGGATGGAATACCTAACCGTCTTGTGTTTTGCATATGATACCTGCATACTTGACACCCGGTTAGATAACATAGTGACTTATCATCATCACCAAAACACTTAAGCTGGAGGATGCCCTTACAACTGGGTTGACGAGATCGTGGCGATTCTTTGGTCAATCAGAGCGACACCAAATCAAGATACCGGTGAGAAACCCTTCTCCCTTGTCTACAGGGAAGAAGCTATGCTCCCCACGGAAATCACATACGGATCACCTCGAGTGCAAGTCTTTGACAAGGACCAGCAAGAGAAGCTACGACAAGATGATGCCACACTCCTCGAGGAAGATCGTTTCCAGGCTGCACTGCATGCCGTTCGACACCAGTAGGCCGTTCTCCATTATCATAGCCACAAAAAGCATGCCAGGAGTGTTGAGAAAGGCGACCTTGTTCTTTGATGGATTCAGTCCGCGAAGGGATCCAACAAGTTGATGCCAAAGTGGGAAGGCCATTACCGTGTAGTAAAATTCACGAGGCCCAGCGTTGTCCGGTTGGAGACTGAAGATGGCACCCCCGTACAGAACTCATTGAATATCGAGCATCTTTGCAAGTTCTACCCGTGAGGCGCGGTTGATGGTCCTCTCGGCAACCACTTTTTGTACAAGCCTAGCGTCAAAGCATGTAATCCTTTGTACAAAGCCAGGTGATGACCCTATGCTTAGTAAATAAAGCTAAGTATTCCCCAACTTTATGTCAAAGTACATATTTACGTTATGTATTCTTGCATAAACTGTTGTGCTCGCTCATCACCTATCCAAGGTGGATACAATACCGCCAAGGTTCTTAGCCTCCTCTATTTTCTCTTCTTTATTTTTCTCAAAGGTAGCATATGCCCCCACGCGTACAAGCCTACCAAGGGAGTGTGACGGCAAGGACACCTATGCACGAGGCGACAACTACCTTGCGGCAAGGGAGCGGCAAAAGAAAGAGCTAAGCAAAGTAAAAAATTCTTGAAAATTTCAAGCAACCGAGTTAGCACTAATGTGAAAAGACCGGCAGGCAAAGTGTCTTCGTCAAAATTGTTGCGTGCTTGAGTGTTTTTTAGCTTACTCAACACAATAGGAAGTTGTGGCAAGGATGACGAAGAGGTCTTGTTGGCGACGACGTTGACACTCGGATACCAAGGACTCGATCCCGCCCACGGTAGATACGCGTGCCGGCAAGCAACACATAGGGACCTTGTCTAAATAGTTGCACGCTTGGGTGTCTTGGCTAAACACCCCAAGCAGTCATGGCAAGGAAGGCAAGGGGATCCTACCGGCAACACATAGGCAAGCATTCCTGAAAAATGCAATGAATACAGGTGCACAAGTGCGGGTTCATGACAGGGAAGGAGAAAGAGAAACAAATAGGAGACTTTCATCAAGACACAATAGGAAATTTAAGACATTAAACGAGGCAGCACCCTATGATCTTCTTTGCATGTTTTCTCATAGGGTTACATAGGGAGCCACTTAGGCACGGAAGACATAGGAGGACAAGACATAACTTAAGGGCGAGAAGTGAGCGAGTGCCACCTCGCCGTTTTTCTCCCTTCTGTCGAAGTGACCCAGGGGTTGACTAGTCACTGTCCGGCACGATTGTTCGCTGTCAAGACTGTAGGCTTGGACGACCGCCCTTCTCCACCAATGGCACACGGCTTTTCGGGTGCGCCCCATAGAGCAGCCGCCTCACTCCACCTCTCCCAAGACCCGAAGTAAATGCACGTCGTGGGAAAGAAGTAAGAATCAACATAACCACAAGGAATTGCGGCCGCGTGTGCATGCGCACTGTTTTTGGGCCTAGCCCAACAAACGTCACGGACACATTTGTGGCCGAGGCACCGGGGCTACTGTTGGTGTACTAAAATGTGGGGGCTTTAGTACATAGATTTGTACACAAGCAGTCGCGGCCTCCGGGCTAGCAAGACCCTGTCGGCCAACGGAAACCTTTGTACAATAATGAGCGAAGACCAGAAACAAGGCCCCAAGAAGACACCTGGCCGAGAGGAGGAAAACTAAATAGCGACCGCAGCTGGCAAGACCCCTCCAGGTCTCCGCCGCTCCACCTCATCATGCTAATTGCCAGCTGATACGTCTCCAACATATCTATATTTTTTGATTGTTCCATGCTGATATATTATCATTCTAGGATACTTTTTGGGCATTTATAAACCAATTTATAATATTTTTGAGCACTAACCTATTGACCCAATGCCCAGTGCCAGTTCTTGTTTTCTTTGTGTTTTTTGCTTTGCAGCTTTACCCTACCAAACGAAGTCCAAATGCCATGATACTTTAATATGATTTTTTCTAGACTATATGAAGACCTGAAAGCATCAAAAGTGGACGAGAGGCCACACGAGGGAGGGACAAGCCAACAGAGCGTGGCCCCGGGCTTGGTCGTGCCCTGATGGATTGTGCCCCCCCCCCCCAAGATGCCTCCCGACGTCCCTCTCTGGCCTATAAATTCACAAATATTTCGAAAACCCTAAGAGCACTCCGGAAACACTTTTTCCGCCACCATAAGTCTCTGTTCCTATAAATTCACAAATATTCACGATATAAACACTATGTATGGTGTGTTTGTTGGGATCCAATGCATTGTGGGTTTATGTTCAGATTATTCATGAAAAGTGTTTGAGTCACCTCTGATTATTATGATTCTTAATTGCATGATCATCATAGCTTCGTAATGCTCTCCGATCTATTGAGATAGGTTGGCCAACTAGATTAATATTTCTTTAGTAGGAGTGGTGTGTTGTAGTATGTTCAACCTGGCGAATTTATATATCCCAGTGACAGAAGGGGACAAGATGTGTCTTTGTGTTGCTGTTACTAAGGATAAAACGATGGGGTTTATTCATATTAATTGAGTTTACTTTGTCTACATCCTGTCATTGTTCTCCAAGCATTACTCTGTTTTTACTTAATATCTAGAGAGACAAGAATAGAAGCGCTCTTGAAGTGGAGTAATAGTAATAGCTGCAGGCAGGAGTCGACCAATTTACTTATGGACATGACGCCTATATGCACATGATCATTTCCGTGAAAATCGCATAATTATTCGTTGTTCTATCAATTGCCCAATAGTAATTTGTTTACCCACCATATTCATTTTCCATGAGATATGCCTTTAGAGAACACTACGGCCCCTAGGTCTATTCACTTATATACTTACAAACGCTACTACTACCTTGCTGCCATTATTTGTGTTTTATTTTATTTTGCAATTTATAATTATCAACAATTATCTACACACATCGTTTGCTTGCAAATAACTAGATCAAGGGGATTGACAACCCTCTTGCCCGCGTTGGGTGCAAGTTGTTCGTTTCTTTGTGTGCAGTCGATGTAGACGGTTGAGGACTCATATTCCTATTGGTTCGATAAACCTTGGTATCGTAACTGAGGGAAATACTTACCCGCATTCTGCTGCGATAACCTGTTCCTCTTCACGGAAAACCCAACGCACATTAGAGTCATCGGGAAGGATTTCTGGTGTCGTTGCCGGGGAATACCATCACCAACTATCAAAAAGCTTCTCACAAATTCTCATTCACTTGTTCTTCTTTTTATTTGCTATTATATTTAGTTTTTCACATAGAAATTAAAAATACAAAAATATTTACCTTTCCTTGTTACTAGTACTCTTGTTTGAAGTCATGGCTAGTTCTTCTTTTGTTCAGTTACTCCTGATAATGATGTTAAAAAGTTTAAACGAAGGGGAGGAGAAAGTTTGAAAGATGCATGGTATAGGATTTTCAATGCTTTGTGTGATCTTGGTGCTAGTGTTTCAACCATACCAAAAACTTTATGTGATGTGCTTGGTCTCACCAATATTGAAGCTTGTTCCCTAAACTTGCATCTTGCGGATTCTACCATCAAGAAACCTTTAGGTAGAATTAATGATGTGCTTATTATTGAAAATAAAAATTATGTGCCTGTAGTTTTCATTGTGCTTGATATTGATTGCAATCCTTCTTGTCCCATAATACTTGGAAGGCCATTCTTACGAACTATAGGTGCAATTATTGACATGAAGGAGGGAAACATAAGGTTCCAATTCCCATTAAAGAAAGGGATGGAACACTTTCGTAGAAATATAATTAAACCACCTTATTAATCATCCATGAGAGCCACTTATGGGTTGAGTGTCAAAGATGACAACACTTGAAACTATGCATTATGCCTAGCTAGGGGCATAAAACAATAGCGCTTGTTGGGAGGCAACCCAATAGTTATCTTATTTTTTGCTTTTTAGTTTCTGTTATTTTGTGTTGACATTATTATTGCCTCTTTAAGATTATGTATTTATGTTTAGTTAGTGTTTGTGCCAAGTAAATCCTTTGGGATAATTTATTTGATTAGTATGATTGATGCTGTGCAAAAATAGAAACTTTTATCTCCAGTGCAGAATTTTTAATTCTCTGATGGAGGATGATAAATTCTTGAAATATTTGCACAGAATTTCTGTACAAATTCTCCACTTTGTACTAATTTTTCAGAATTTTTAGATTTACATAAGTGTGGTTCGTTTACAGATTGCTACAGACTGTTCTATTTTAAACAGATTCTGTTTTGCCTGCATAGTTTGCTTTTTTTGATGATGCTATGGATTATATGGGGGGGCGTATAAGTCATGGATAAGTTATAATACAATACCTATTATGCAATTATAAATTAATAATAAATTTATCACAGTACCTAAAGTATGCAGTATGTTTCTTATACTAACGGATCTCACGAATTTTTGTTGAGTTTTGTGTGATTGAAGTTTTTAAGTTTTGAGTGTGATTGTGATGGACCATGGAATAAGGAGTAGCAAGAGCCTAAGCTTGGGGATGCCCAAGGAACCCCAAGTATTATTCTAAGGAATACTCAAGCGTCTAAGCTTGGGGATGCCACGGAAGGTATCCCCTCTTTCATCTCAAACCATCGGTATGTCACTTGGAGCTACATTTCTATTCATCACATGATATGTGTTTTGCTAGGAGCGTTGTTTGCTTTTACTTTGAGTTTGTCACAATCATCATTTTCTGGAAACACCTATTAGAGAGGGACTCACCTTCATTATGATTTGCTAGAATACTCTATGTGCTTCACTTATATCTTTTGAGCTTGGCAGTTGCTCGAGTACTTCACTTATATCTTTTAGAGCACGGTGGCGTGTAGATTTTATAGAAATAAATTGTTGTCGTTATTCACTTATATTTGTTTGAGAACTGAATAAATAGTGTTGGTAATTTGCATGGGTCATAATACTAGTCCAAAAATAATAGGACTTCAATGAATGATAATCAAAACCATCATGTAGCACACATAGAGAAATTGTTAGTTAATTACATTGATATGGTAATATGAAAAAGGTGTAAGTCCATAATTGTAGATTCATATAAGTGTCAGGATTAAAGGGGTGTTAAGTTGTTGTTCATCTAAATATTAAAGAGGCATGGTGATGATGTGTGAGCATTCTTATTCCTCATTAAAATCCTAGTGTTTCCTCGAGTCAGGCGCACAAGGCGGTTAACTCCTACCAACCCCCTCCCTCGGGGCATGCGAGTAGTGGTTTGATGTGTGATAAAACTAATAAAACTTTGGAATAAGTATGTGAATTCTTTATGACTAATGTGACACCTTGTACATACGCATCTTTACCTTCTCATATTTGCTAGCCTCTTCGGTACCGTGCATAGCCCATTCTCACCTCGAGGATTGGTGCAACTTTCGCCGGTGCATCCACACCCCGCGGCATGATACACTCCGTTGCACATAAGCATGGTTATATATTTATCAAAACAGCCACCATACCTACCTATTAAGTCATTTTCATATACATTCCGAGACTTATTGCCATGCAAATTTCATCGTCACTTCACATGACTAGTTCGTTCATCATCATATTGCTTTGCATGATCATATAGAGCTAGCATAGTATTTGTGGCAAAGCCACCTTCCATCATGTTTTTGATACATGTCATGCTAGATCATTGCACATCCTGGTACTGTGCTAGAGGCATTCTCATAGAGTCATATCTTCCTATCAGTTCTCCATATTGAGTTGTAAGTAAATAAAAGTGTGATGATCATCCTTTTTAGAGCATTGTCCCGGTGAGGAAAGCATGATGGATACTATGATTCCCCCACAAGTCACAATGAGACTCCGGACGAATAATAAATAAAATGGGGGAGGCCAACTGAGCCCACCATATATTAAAAAAATATTATGGGGGAGGCAAAAAGAAATAAAAAAAAGAGAAAACCCACCATAAAAAATGAGAGAAAAAGAGAGAAGGGACAATGCTACTATCATGTACCACACTTGTGCCTCAAAGTGGCACCATGATCTTCATAGCGAGAGTCTCCTATGTTCTCACCTCCATATGCTAGTGGGAATTATCTTATCATA
The DNA here is from genome assembly GCF_904849725.1 of Hordeum vulgare subsp. vulgare. Taxonomy (NCBI): domain Eukaryota; kingdom Viridiplantae; phylum Streptophyta; class Magnoliopsida; order Poales; family Poaceae; genus Hordeum; species Hordeum vulgare. Next base: position 159,965,481 of record NC_058521.1, on the reverse strand, counting down.
ATAAACTTGGCTTGTATATCCCAATGACGGGCTTCCTCGAATGCCCTAGGTCTTCATGAGCAAGCAAGTTGGATGCACACCCCACTTAGCTTCAGTTGAACTTTCATACACTTGTAGCTCTAGTGCATCATTTGCATGGCAATCCCTACTCCTCGCATTGACATCTATCGATGGGCATCTCCATAGCTCGTTGGTATGCCTAGTTGATGTGAGATTATCTTCTCCACTTTTTACCCCTTTGATTTTTACCACCATATTCTATTCCACCTATATGCTATGTCCAATGGTTCACGCTCATGTATTGCGTGAAGAATAAAAATTTGATGCATATTGAAAAATTATGATCCAATTGCGTGACATGAACACCATGGTGCTTAACATTTGTATTTATGTGGTGAAGACAGAGTCATGCCTTGCTAATACAATAAAGATGAATAGGGGGTAAACATTATTTTAGGATCGTATACTTTGAAAATCAATAATTGTGTTGCTTATACTTAATAAATATATTATGTTGTTTTTTGTTAATTCATCATTTCTCAATGATCATACATACAAGAGATTATATTATGGATAGCATGTCATATCAAAAAAATCTGTTTTTATCATTTACCTTCTTGAGGACGAGTAGGAATTAAGCTTGGGGATGCCGATACGTGTGCAACGCATCTATAATTTTTAATTGTTCCATGCTCATAGATTATCATTCTAGGATACTTTTTGGGCATTTATATACCAATTTATAATATTTTTTAGCACTAACCTATAGACCCAGTGCCGAGTGCCAGTTCCTATTTGTTGTGTCTTTTTTTGCTTTGGAGGTTTACCCTACCAAACGAAGTCCAAATGCCACGAAACTCAAATATGATTTTTTTTCTGGACTATATGAAGACCTGGATGCCTCCCGACGTCCCTATCTAGCCTATAAATTCATAAATATTCCAAAAACCATAAGAGCGCTCTCGAAACACTTTTTCCGCCGCTGCAAGTCTCTGTTCCGATGGGAGGCCATCTAACCTCCGTTCCGGCGATCTGCCGGAGGGGAGATCAATCACGAAGGGCCTCTACATCAACTTTGCTGCCTTCACCATGATGTGTGAGTAGTTCACCATAGACCTACGGGTCCGTAGGTAGTACCTACATGGCAATATCTCTCCGTTATGATCTTCAATGCCATGTTCATCGCATCTTCGCTTTGATCTATACGATATAAACACTATGTATGGTGTGTTTGTTGGGATCCAATGCATTGTGGGTTTATGTTCATATTATTCATGAAAAGTGTTTGAGTCACCTCTGATTATTATGATTCTTAATTGCATGATCATCATAGCTTCATAATGTTGTCCGATCTATTGAGATAGTTGGGCCAACTAGATTAATATTTCGTCAGTGGGAGTGGCGCGTTGTAGTAGGTTTAACCTAGTGAATTTCTATATCCCAGTGACAGAAGGGGACAAGATGCGTCTTTGTGTTGCTTCTACTAAGGATAAAATGATGGGGTTTATTCATATTAATTGAGTTTTGTCTACATCATGTCATTGTTCTCCAAGCATTACTCTACTTTTACTTAATACGTAGAGAGGCAAGCATAGAAGCGCTCTTGAAGTGAAGTAATAGTAATAGGTGCCGGCAGGAGTCGGTCTATTTGTTTATGGATGTGATGCCTATATTTATGTGATCATTGCCATGAAAATCGCATAACTATCCACTCTTCTATCAATTGCCCAACAGTAATTTGTTTACCATGTGTGTGCTATTTTCAAGAGAGATGCCACTAGGGAAAACTAAAGCCCCTGGGTCTATTCACAATGTATTGCTAAAACCTACAATAACTTGCTTCCATTTATTTGCTTTATGTCATTTTTGCATTTTGCAATTATCTACAATTATGTACACACCTCATTTGCTTGCAAATAACAAGACCAAGGGGACTGACAACCCTCTTGCCCGCGTTGGGCGCAAGATGTTTGTTCTTTTGTGTGCAGCCGCTGAAGACGATTGTGGTTGATATTCATATTGCTTGATAAGCCTTGTTTTTATAACTGAGGTAAATATTTACCTGCATTGTGCTGCGATAACTCGTTCGTCTTCACGGAAAACCCAACACATATCACAAGTATCACGAAGGATTTCTAGCGTTGTTGCCGGGGAATATCATCACCAACTATCAATTAACTCCGCACAAAATTTCATTCACTTGTTCCTGTTTTTATTTGCTGGTATATTTAGTTTGTCTCATAAAAAATAATAATACAAAAATATTTATCTTTCCTTGCTTAGCTTGTCACTAGATTGCATCTTCGCTCTTTAGTTTGTTTGTCTTGCTTGTTATTTGCTCACTTAGTCACCATGTCTCAAGATACTACTAATTGTGTGAATTTTCAAATAATAAAAATAATGATTTTATTAGTAATCCTATATCACCCACCACTAGTGTGGATGCTTTTAATTTTAATGCTGCATTGCTATATCTTGTCATGAAAGATCAATTTTCGGGAAGTCCTAATGAGGATCCTGCTTCACATCTCAATACTTTTGTGCAACTTTGTGATATGAAAAAGAAAAAGGACCTAGACAATGATATTGTGAAATTAAAATTATTTCCTTTTTCGCTTAGAGATAAAGCAAAAGCTTGGTTCTCATCTTTGCCACGTCATAGTATTGGAACATTGGATAAGTGTAAAGATGCTTTCATTGCTAAGTATTTTCCTCCTATTAAGATCATCTCCCTAAGAAATGAAATAATGAATTTTAAACAACAAGAACATGAACATGTTGCTCAAGCTTGGGAGAGAATGAAATTGATGATAAGGAATTGTCCTACGCATGGTTTAAACTTATGGATGATTATTCAAAATTTATATGCGAGACTCAACTTTGCATCAAGTAATCTTCTAGATTCTACCACACGTGGTACCTTCATGGAGGTCACCTTAGGAGAGGCCACCAAACTTCTAGACAACATCATGGGCAACTATTCTCAATGGCATACCAAACGAGCTCCAACTGGTAAGAAGGTAAATTATGTGGAAGAAATCACTACTTTGAGTGACAAAGCGGATGCTCTTATGAATTTGGTTGCTAATAAAAACCCTCATGTTGATCCTAATGATATGCTATTGTCTACTCTGATTGAGCAAAATAATGATTCTATTGATGTGAACTTTGTCTATGGAAATAATTTTAACAACAATGCATATAGAGGTATTTTTAATCATAGGTCGTATCCCGGTAATTCTTCCAGCAACTAGGAAAATTCTTATGGAAATTCTTATAAAAATTCTAATAGGATACCCTCTGATCTTGACAACACAATTAAGGAATTAATTAATTCTCAAAAAGTTTTCAATACTGTGGTAGAGGAAAAATTACATATTGTCGATACTTTGGCTAAGAATGTGGATAGAATTACTCTTTATGTAGAGACTCTTAAAAGTATAAATTTACCTCCTAAGCATTATTTTAATGAGACTATTAAATCTATTCAAGTTTTAATCCATGATAGTAAGGAAAGGACCGCTAAATTGAGAGCTAAGCTAGAATTCCTAGAAAAAGCTCTAACACCCGATTTTTGCCGTAATCATGATGAAGACCTTAAAATGATTGGTGATTCTCCTATTCAATATTTGTTTACTTCGTTGAATACTAATGATAAAGGGACTGGAGATGAGTGAACTTTAGTTAAGGAGCGTCCCGTTTGCTTGGAGGGTGATTATTCTTATGATAAAATTGAAAAGGTGGGTTTGGAGAGGTCAAAACTTTAACTAGTGATGTGCCCACTATCTTGGATTACAAGGACTTTAATTATGATAATTTCTGTTTATTAGAATGTATTTACTTGCTGCAATCCATTATTAGCTCACCCAATGCTTATGAACAAAATAAAGCTTTTACTCAACATATAGTAGAAGCTATGGTAAAAGCTTATGATGAGAAACTTGATCTTGAAGTTCCTATTCCTAGAAATTTGCATGATGAGTGGGAATCTGCGATCAAAATTAAGATAAATAAATAAGAATACAATGCTTTGTGTGACCATGGTGCTAGTGTTTCCATTATACCTAAAGCTTTATGTGATGTGCTTGGTCTCACTAATATTGAAGAATGTTCCCTGAACTTGCATCTTGTGGATTCTACCATTAAGAAACCCTTTGGTAGAATTAATGATGCGCTTATAATTGCACAAAAAGTATGTGCCTATATATTTTATTGTGCTTGATATTGATTGCAATCCTACTTGTCCCAATATACTTGGAAGATCCTTCCTATGAACTATAGGTGCAATCATTGATATGAAAGAGGGCAACATAAGGTTCCAATTCGCAATAAAGAAAGGGATGGAACACTTCCCTGGAAACAGAATCAAACGAACTTATTAATCCATCATGAGGGCCACTTATGGATTCAATGTCAAGGATGAGAACACTTGAAACTATGCAATATGCCTAGCTAGGGGTGTAAAACAATAACGCTTGTTGGGAGGCAACCCAACAGTTATCTTTATTTTTGCTTTCTACCTTTTGTTTGTTTGTGATGAAATAAATGTTTCTACTGTAATGATTGTTTTTCTATGTTTTAATTAGTGTTTGTGCCAATTAAATCCTTTGGGATGATTAGTATGATCAGTAGAACTCATACGGTGCAAAAAACAAAAACTCTAACGTCCAGTGCAAAAAAATCCGATTTTATGGGAATGTATTTTTAACCTGAATGTTGTACACCATACTGATATACAAATTACTCAAGTCGTCCTAATTTTTCAGAATGTTTGGAGTTACAGAAGTATGACAAATAAATATATTACTACACAATGTTCTATTTTCAAAAGATTCAGCTTTTGCATGCATAGTTTGCTTGTTCGGATTATGCTATGGATTATATCGGGGGGGGGGGGGGGGGGGGTATAAGCCGTGGAGAAGTTAGAGTATAGTACCTTATGCTAAAATAAAATAAGAATCAATTTATAACAGTTCATAAAAGTATTTATTATGTTGCCTGCTACCTCTTGAGCTTGTGTTGGTTTTTCCCTTGAAGTGGAAAGGATGATGCAGCAAAGTAGCGATAAGTATTTCCCTCAGTTTGAGAACCAAGGTATCAATCCAGTAGGAGTATTAAGATGAGGCACCAATGTACGTGCACAAAAACAAAAAAACTTGCACCCAACGCGAAAAAGGGGTTGTCAATCCCTTCACGATTATTTGCAAGGTGAGATCTGAAGGTGAAAAGTGCAACAAAGTAATTTTGTAGATCTAAATATAGGATGTGAAGTAGACCCGAGGGCTGATACGTCTCCATTGTATCTACTTTTCCAAACTCTTTTGCCCTTGTTTTCAGCAGAACTGCCATGGTGTTGTTTTTGCGCAGAAATAAATGTTCTCGAAATGACCTAGAAAATTAAGAGGATTTTTTGTGGAATATATAAAAAATAGTGGCGCAAGAATCAACCGGAGACGTGGAGCAAGGAGCCCACAAGCCCAGGAGGCGCGGGCCCCCCCTGGCCGCGCTTGGCAGGCTTGTGGGGCCCTCGGGGCTTTGCCGCCTCCAACTCCAGCTCTATTTAGTCCCTTCCGCCCATGATTTCATATCTGAACCTATTATGTTCTCGTCAATATATTTGTGTTCTTGATCCTAGCTTGCAAGTTGTAGTCACCTACTATGTGTTATGACCCGACAACCCCGGAGTGACAATAGTCGATACCACTCCCGGAGATGAACATAGTATGAGGAGTTCATGTATTCACTAAGTGCTAATGCTTTGTTCCGGTTCTCTATTAAAAGGAGAACCTTAATATCCCTTAGTTTCCATTAGGACCCCACTGCCACGGGAGGGATGGACAATAGATGTCATGCAAGTTCTTTTCCATAAGCACGTATGACTATAAACGGAATGCATGCCTACATTACATTGACGAACTGGAGCTAGTTACATATCTCCCCATGTTATGACTGTTACATGATGAATGTCATCGGCATAATTATCCATCACCGATCCAATGCCTACGAGTTTTTCCTACTGGTCCTTGCAACGTTACTTTGCTGCTACTGTTGTTACTGCTGCTACTGTTACTGCTACTGTTGTCACTGCTGCTACTGTTACCATCGCCACCTTGCTATCACACTACTCTACTACTGAAACTTTATTGCAGATACTAAGTCTTTCACGTGTGGTTGAATTGACAACTCAACTGCTAATACTCGAGAACATTCTTTGGCTTCCCCTTGTGTCGAATCAACAAATTTGGGTTGAATACACTACCCTCGAAAACTGTTGCGATCCCCCATACTTGTGGGTTATCAAGACTATTTTCTGGCGTCGTTGAAGGGGAGGAATAGCTCTATTCTCTGAGTCACTTGGGATTTACGTCTGTTGATCACTATGAGGAATTCGAGAGCTCCAAAAACTAAAGTCTTGCCCTCAACTACGAGGACATGTAAGGAACTGCCATCTAGCTCTGCACTTGATTCACCTTCAGTTATGAGTAAGTTTGCGACACCACCTCCTGCTAGAAATTCTGATATGTCGCATGTGCTTGATGATCCTACTTCTGCTATCCATGATGCTTGTGATGATGCTTTGCTTGATACTACTTTGCCACTAGGTGCATTCCTTGATGCACAAATTGCTAGAGTTGCTGCTGAATGCGATGATACTTCTTAAACTGCTGAAATTATTGAAGTAGAACCTGTTGTTTCACCTGTTAGAACTAGCTCTCCTAGATATGAATTGCGTGATATACCTGAGGGCTATGTTATGGAGGGAGAGATAGCTCAGGATTTTCTTGCTTGTAAGGATAGCTATGATCTTGAGAATATATTGCGCAGGTGGAAAGAAAAATCTCTGAATGCTAGAATGAAATACAATCCTAAGTTTGCTACTTTGCCTATCTTTGTAACCGATAAGGATTATGAATTCTTTATCGATCCTGAGCTAATCACTTTGGTCGAATATGATCCTTTTCATGGTTATGAGTCTGAAACGGTTGTAGCACATCTTACTAAGCTGCACGATATAGCCACCCTATTCACGAGTGAGGAAAAGATCCACCACTACTATGTCCTTAAGATGTTTCCTTTCTTGCTAAAGGATGATGCTAAGACTTGGTTCACTTCGCTTGCTCCTGGTTGTGTGCATAGTCCAAAGGATATGATCTACTACTTCTCTGAAAAATATTTTCCTGTCCATAAGAAACAAGCTGCCTTGCAGGAAATATATAACTTTGTGCAAGTTGAAGAAGAGAGTCTCCCACAAGCTTGGGGGAGGCTTGTCCAGTTACTGAATGATTTGCCTCATCACCCTCTTGAGAAGAATAAAATACTTGATATATTTTATAATGGATTAACCGATGCTTCTAGGGACTACCTAGATAGTTGTGCTGGTTGTGTTTTCAGGGAGCGAACTGTGGAACAAGCTGAGATTCTATTGAATAATATCTTGTGCAATGAGAATGCTTGGACTATTCCTGAACCACCTCCGAAGCCAACTCCAAAGAAAAGAGGTATCCTATTCCTCAGTCCTGAAGATATGCAAGAGGCCAAGAAATCTATGCAAGAGAAAGGCATTAAATCTGAAGATGTTAAGAATCTACCACCTATCAAAGAGATCCATGGTCTTGATAACCCGACACAGGTAGTAGAGGTAAATTCTCTTCATAGATTCAATGAGAGTGATATTCCTTTTGATAAACGTGCTAGCTTATGCTTAGATGAATTTGATAACTTTGTTATCAAACAACAAAGTTTCAATGACTATGTTAGCAGACAATTGGAACAGAATGCTCGTATGCTTAGTCATTTAAGTGCTTGTGCGGATAGAAGTGTCAATGATCTTAAGCTTTTTAGTAAACATGCCTCTATGGTCACTACTCAAGTAGACCAAGTACTTAAGGCTCAAAATGACTTGCTCAATGAGTTGAATGGCAATTCTTTTAGAGTCGTCACTAGAGGCGGTAGAATGACCCAGGAACCTTTGTATCCTGAGGGAAATCCTAAGAGAATTGAGCAAGATTCTCAAGGAGTTAGCACTGATGCACCTAGTCATCCTAGTAATAGGAAGAAAAGAAAGCTGATAGGAACTTGCATGCTAGCAAACCTGCTGCTGTTACACCTGAGAATCCAAATGATATCTCTGCTTTTGATGCCGAAACACAATTTGGTGATGAACATGAGCCTAGTGATAATATCGATAGTGGTGTTCATAATGATGCTCAACCTAGTAATGATAAGGATGTGGAGATTGAACCCGGTGTTGATCTTGATAACCCACAACCTAAGAACAAGAGATATGATAAGAACGACTTCATTGCTAGGAAGCATGGTAAAGAAAGAGAACCATGGGTTCAGAAACCCATGCCCTTTCCTCCCAAACCATCCAAGAAAAAGTATGATGAAGATTTTGAGCTCTTTGTTGAAATGATTAGACCTGTCTTTCTGCAAATGCGTTTGACAGATATACTCAAAATGTCTCCTTATGCTAAGTACATGAAGGATATTGTGACTAATAAGAGGAGGATACCTGAGGTTGAGATTTCCACCATGCTTGCCAATTACACCTTCAAGGGTGGAACTCCTAAGAAACTAGGTGATCCCGGAGTGCCCACTATACCTTGCTCCACTAAAGGCAACTACGTTAGAACTGGTTTATGCGACCTTGGAGCTGGTGTTAGTGTTATGCCTCTCTCCTTATACCATAGACTTGAATCGGATAAGTTGACACCCACTGGAATATCCTTGCAAACGGCCGACAAATCAACTGCTTTCCCTATCGGTATTTGCGAGGATGTCCCTATTGTGGCTGCTAACGTTACTATCTTAACGGACTTTGTTATTCTCGATATTCCCGAGGATGATGCCATGGCGGTCATCCTTGGAAGACCCTTTTTAAACACCGTAGGGGCTGTTATTGAGTGCAACAAAGGTAATGTCACTTTCCATGTAAATGGTAATGAGCATACTGTCCACTTTCCGAAGAAACAATATCAAGTACATTGTATCAATGCTATTGAAAAAACTTCGTCAATTCTTATTGGGAGCTTTGAATGCCCTATACCTACTGTTAAGATGAAGTATGATTTTCTTGTCGGGGATATGCACATCCCCATTGAAGTAACCTACTGACTATTCGAAAATTCTCCGGTTTTATGCGATTCGAAAAAGATTCTCAAGGAGACTTGATCAACCTCATTGACAGATTTCTTTTGATGACCATGACATGGATGAATCTAGGAGTCACAACCCTCTGTTCCAAACCTTTACTTTCGATTGCTTAGAAGAAAAATGATAGATTTAGCTTTAATTTTTCATGTTTTCTGCTTTTTGCGTCCCTTAGAAAAGTATCCCGAAAATAAAAGTTCTTCAAATGCCCTGAAAATCAAGTATGATTTTTTCTGGAATTTTTGAAAAATTCTGAGACAAAGAGCTAGTCAGGGGGATGCACCAGTGGGCCACAAGCCCAAGAGGAGCGGGCACCCCCCTGGCCACGCCTACCAGGCTTGTGGGGCCCACGTGGCCCCCCTCCACTTATTCTAGCTCCAATATCCTTCTCCTACCTCCAGAAAAATTATTCCACAACTCAAACCCGTGTTCTTGCTCTTCTTGCTGTGATTTTCGATCTCCTTGTGCAAGGCCCCATTCACCAAACTGTTTTGGGGGAATTGTTCCTTGGTAAGTGACTCCTCCATTGGTCCAATTAGTTTTTGCTCTAGTGCCTTATTCGTTACGTATTTTTGCTGCCTTGGTGACCCTGCTCTTGAGCTTTGCACGCTAATTTTAGTTGCTCCCAAGTAGTTTTGATGCATGATATGGCCTCTAGGCACTTGAAGGAGTAGTTTCTATGAGTTTTGTTGAGCCTCGTTCACTTTTATTTTGAGTCGCTAAAAAATTCAGAAAATTTCAGAGAAAGAAAAAGGAAAATATGAGGAGGTTCCTAAGAGGCTCTTCAAGCCGTGACCCCAAGGAAGATGAAAATGAGAAGAAGAAACCCAAGTATCCGGTCCCCCGAGTTGCAGAAGTTTGAGCGTGCGAGTGGCCAAGCGATGTGTTCTTACGTGTCGCCGGTCTTTATGAGGATTTTTATTACTTGGTGGAGAACGCTGGCCTTACCGCATTTGTCGAAGATAAGTGCCCACAATACCTCCTCCTCACTAATATTTTCGTGCAAAGCTTTAATTTCTATTCAAGGAAGAACCCTTATATGGTTGAGTTCAAGTTATATGATATCCCCCAATGCATGTCACTTCAGGATTTTTGCAATGTTTGCAATTTACCTTATGTTGGGGATATTCATGAACCTCGTCCACGGGACTTGGAAGCTTTCATCGATACTATTGATGTAGGAGAGGAGAGAGGAGTATCTTGCGCTAGAGTTGCTAGCATACATTTTCCCGTGCTTCGGTATTTCTCATTATTCGTGAGAAAATGTTTGACTCGCCGTGGGAAAGCTCGGGCTCTTAGCTCCCCAGATCTTGCGGTTTTGCGCGAAGCCCTTTATAATGATAAAACTTATAGCTTGGGCGCTATAGTGGCTCAACGGTTGAACATGAACCATACTAAAGGCATTGTTTATGGAGGTATGTATGCTACCCGTCTTGCTAGACATTTTGAGATACCTATTAGACTGCACGAGGAAGAAGAGATGCTTCTTCCTGAGAGATATCTAGATTATGATAGCATGGTTCGCCATGACATTCTTGATAAAGATATAAATAAGAGGATGATTTATAACTTGGTATTTAGTCAGGGTACTCGTGAGACTATTACTTTGCCTGCTCCTTCTTTGTTCAATCTTCATCTAGGCAGGTACATTATTATGCCCTCGGACATCTATGCATATTGGTACATAGCGCCACTACAGCCGCCCATGCCCGAGCTACCAGTCGAGTACCAGACGCCAGTTTATGAGTGGGAGCCATAGGAGCTCACCCAGCAGTGGCACCCTCAGTCCACTCCGGAGTACCCCGGATACGGTTACTTCCCTCCTTGGGAGTAGACCATCTTAGGCCAAAACACTAAGCTTGGGGGAGTACGTGTTTCTCACCGACTTTACATTCATGCTCACACATTCACTTTGATAGTCGGTGTTCACACTTTGCCACTTTATCATCCATGATAGTTTATTTCTTTTTCTTGCTTTCTTCTCGTGTGTTTGTTTAGATTGAGAAAACCCAAAAAGATTTCCCTTTCTTCTTTTGCTTGTTGGGAGCTTTCCCGTGTAAATAGTTTTCTTTGTATTTGGGTCAAGGTAGAAGACCATGGTTACAAAGTTTAGTGGCTCTCGCATGCATATATGTTTATCTGTCAAAGAGCCATATTACTTTGTCTTCTCCTTTGTGTTTGCTTGTAGATTCCAGCTTATTCCAATGCACGAACACTCTCATTATGATTCACATCATTCGGTCGTGCAAGTGAAAGGCAATAATGACGATATATGATGAAGTGACTGAGCTTGGAAAAGCTGGTATGAACTTGATCTATTTTGTTTTTGTAAATATGACTAGCTCATCATTCCTGATTCAGCTTTGTTGTGAGAGAAACATGTTCGCAATGACAACTTAGAGATCATAGTTTCTGATGCCATGCTTAATTAGCTAGGAGCTTATAATGCTTTATCTTGGATGCCAACATGAATTTCAAGATGATTATGATGTAGTATGATAGGATGGTATCCTCCTTTGAAAGATTCAAGTGGCTTGACTTGGCACATGTTTACGCATGTAATTGAAACAAAATCAACATAGCCTCTATGATATTCATGTTCATGGTGATTTATGTCCTACCCATGCTTGCACTCAATGTTGATTCATTTCAATGCATATTGATGACTGTTGTCGCTCTCTAGTTGGTCGCTTCCCAGTCTTTTGCTAGCCTACACTTGTACTAAGCGGAAATATTGCTTGTGCATCCACTTCCAAAAACCCAAAGTTGTTCATATGAGTCCACCATACCTACCTATATGCGGTATCTACCTGTCGTTCCAAGTAAATTTGCATGTGCCACTCTCTAAACTTTCAAGTAATAATCTGTTTTGCATGCCCGAACCGCTCATGTGGTGACAAGGGGCGATCAGTATCTTCCATGCTAGGCGTGTTATCCTTGATACGTGTTTATTCACTATCACTCACGAGAAAGGGGTTGGTAATTGGAATGCCCAGTTCCATGCTCAAATCGAAAAGATAAGTGCAAACAAAACTCCCCATGGATTGTTGTTGGTATGGACGGCACCCGAGGATTCGGCTAGTCGTGGAGTGTGATTGATCGTTGGTGGGGAGTCAAAATTTTACTTTTCTGTTTGGGAACTACCTATAGTATGTGTAGCATGGAAGATGGTGAAAACTCTTGGTCATCGCATTGACAATGAAAGCATGCCACCAAAAATTATTTGTCCCTGTTTTAAAAGCTTGAGCTCTGGCACCTCTACAAATCAATGCTTCCCTCTACGAAGGGCCTATCAATTTATGTTTCTGTTGAGTCATCCTTTTCTTATAAAAGCACCCATTAGAGAGCACCTCCATCATTTTTATACTTTGCTATTAACTGATATTGAGTATGACTGTGACTGGATCTTCTTTGCCATGAATTACAATGTTCAGTCAGCCCTTGGTCTTTGAAGGTGCTTTGCATTTATGTTTTGCGATCTCAGAAAGAGCTAGCGAGATACCATCTGTCCATATTGCTTCATGATTGTTTTGATTGAAGTGTTGATGTTTGAAACTTATTATTATTGCTCGCTAGTTGATTATGCCATTGATGTGAGTTCGCCATGAGACCTAAATGTCATTGCTTATGTGGTTAGCTTATGATCTTGCTGAAAATCTGAATATGAGTTAGACATAATTGCAACAACAAGATCAAACAGAGTTCGTAAAAGTTTTTCTTTTGTCTCTTTCAGTTTGTCAACTGAATTGCTTGAGGACAAGCAAGGCTTTAAGCTTGGGAAAGTTGATACGTCTCCATCGTATCTACTTTTCCAAACTCTCTTGCCCTTGTTTTGAACTCTAATTTGCATGATTTGAATGGAACTAACCCGGAGTGACGATGTTTTCAGCAGAATTGCCATGGTGATGTTTTTGCGCAGAAATGAAAGTTCTCGGAATGACCTGGAAATTTACGAGGATATTTTGTGGAATATATAAAAAATACTGGCGCAAGAATCAACCGGAGACGTGGAGCAAGGAGCCCACAAGCCTAGGAGGCGCCCCCTGGCCGTGCCTGGCAGGCTTGTGGGGCCCTCGGGGCTCCGCCGCCTCCAACTCCAGCTCTATTTAGTCCCTTCCGCCCAGAAAAAAATCAAGGAGAAGAGTTCATCATGTTTTACGATACGGAGGCGCCGCCACCACCTGTTCTCCCTATGGAGGGCAGATCTGGAGTCCGTTCTGGGCTCCGGAGAGGGGAGATCATCGCCGTCGTCATCACCAACCTTCCTTCATCGCTAATTCCATGATGCTCTTCACCGTTCATGAGTAATCTCATCGTAGGCTTGCTAGACGGTGATGGGTTGGATGAGATCTATCATGTAATCGAGTTAGTTTTGATGGGGATTGATCTCTAGTATCCACTATGTTCTGAGATTGATGTTGCTACTACTTTGCTATGATTAATGCTTGTCACTAGGGCCCGAGTGCCATGATTTCAGATCTGAACCTATTATGTTCTCGTCAATATTTGTGTGTTCTTGATCCTATCTTGCAAGTTGTAGTCACCTACTATGTGTTATGACCCGGCAACCCCGGAGTGACAATAGCCGGTACTACTCCCGGAGATGACCATAGTATGAGTTCATGTATTCACTAAGTGCTAATGCTTTGTTCCGGTTCTCTATTAAAAGGAGAACCTTAATATCCCTTAGTTTCCATTAGGACCCCGCTGCCACGGGAGGGATGGACAATAGATGCCATGCAAGTTCTTTTCCATAAGCACGTATGACTATATACGGAATGCATGCCTACGTTACATTGAAGAACTGGAGCTAGTTACATATCTCCCCATGTTATGACTGTTACATGATGAATGTCATCCTCCATAATTATCCATCACCGATCCAATGCCTATGAGTTTTTCCTACTGGTCCTTGCTACGTTACATGCATCTAGTGTATTGAGTTCATAACAAACAGAGTAACGCCTTAAGCAAGACGACATGATGTAGAGGGATAAATTCATGCAATATGATAAAAACCCCATCTTTTTACCCTTGATGACAACAACACGATGCGTGACTCGCTAACCTTTCTGTCACTGGGTGAGGACACCGCACGGTATGAACCCAAAACCAAGCACTTCTCCCATTGCAAGAATTATAGATCAAGTTAGCCAAACGAAACCCATAACTCGAAGAGAATTACAATATACAAAATCATGCATATAAGAGACCAGAGGAGACTCAAATAATATTCATAGATAATCTGATCATAAATCCACAATTCATCGGATCTCGACAAACACACCGCAAAAGAAAGTTACATCGAATAGATATCCATAAAGATCATGGAGAACTTTGTATTGAAGATCCAAGAGAGAGAATAAGCCATCTAGCTACTAGCTATAGACCCGAAGGTCTGTGGTGAAATACTCACGCATCATCGGAGAGGCAATGGTGTTGATGAAGAAGCCCTCCGTGTCTGAATCCCCCTCCGGCAGGGCACCAGAACGGTCCCCAGATGGGATCTTGCGGAGACAGAAGCTTGCGGCGGCGGAAAAGTATTTTCGTGGCTCTCTTCCTTGGTTTTGGGATTTTAGAGAATTTATAGGCGAAAGAGGTAGGGAAAAGGAGCCACGTGGGGCCCACAAACCTTCCTGGTGCCCCCCTCCCCCCAAGCCGCGGCTAGGGGGCTTGTGACCTCCCCCGAGGTCTCCTGCCTTGGTTCTCAAGTCCCGTGCGTATCTTCTGTTATGGAAAAAATCATCACGCAGGTTTTATTCCGTTTGGACTCCATTTAATATTCTTTTCTGAAAAAGGTCAAAACACGGAAAAAACATAAACTGGCACTTGGCACTGAGTTAATAGGTTAGTCCAAAAAATAGCATATTCATGCATATAAAACATCCAAAGTTGACATGATAATAGCATGGAACCATCAAAAATTATAGATATGTTGGAGACGTATCAAGCATCCCCAAGCTTAACTCCTGCTCGTCCTCGAGTAGGGAAGTGTTAAGGACCGAATTTTTGATGTGCAATGCTACCTAACATATTTGTTCTTTGTAACTTTTTTCTTGTGGCATGAATGTTCAGATCCGTAAGATTCAAAAAAATAGTTTACTAGTGACATGAAAACAATAATAATTCAAGCATACTAGCAAAGTAATCATGAACTTTTGAAATAACAAGGCCAAAGAAAGTTATCCCTACAAAATCATATAGTCTGGCTATGCTCCATCATCCCCACACGACGAATTTAAATCATGCACAACCCCGGTATTAGCCAAGTGATTGTTTTCGCACTCTTACTTTCTCAAAAAAATCAACTCTCACGCAATACATGAGCATGAGCCATGGATATAGCACTATAGGTGGAATAGAGTGTGGTGGAGGTTGTGAGGCAAAAAGGAGGAGATGGTCACATCGACTCGGCGTATCAATGGGCTATGGAGATGCCCATCAATAGATATCAATGTGAATAAGTAGGGATTGCCATGCAACAGATGCACTAGAGCTATAAGTGTGTGAAAGCTCAAAAAGAAAACTAGTGGGTGTGCACCAAACTTGCTTGCTCGCGAAGACCTAGGGCAATTGAGGATACCCATCATTGGAATATACAAGCCAAGTTATATAATGAAAATTCCCACTAGTATATGGAAGTGACAAAACAAGAGACTCTCTATGATGAAGAACATGGTGCTATTTTGAAGCACAAGTGTGGAAAAATATAGTAGCATTGTCCCTTCTCTCTTTTTCTCTCTTTTTTTTGTTTAGGCTCTTTGGCCTCTCTTTTTTCTTTTTTTTGGTGGGCATCTTTGGCCTCTTTTTTTATTTCCTCACATCGTACAATGCTCTAATAATGATGATCATCACACTTTTATTTACTTACAACTCAATACTTAGAACAATGATGACTCTATATGAAATGCCTCCGGCAATTTACCGGGATGTGCAACGATCTAGCTTAGTGTATGACATTGAAACATCTCGCTAGCTATCTTACGATCATGCAATGGCAATGTGAAGGTAACGTCGCCTGCCATGAGACGGGGCGGTGGAAGTTGCATGGCAATATATCTCGGAATGGCTATGAAAATGCCATAATAGGTAGGTATGGTGGCTGTTTTGAGGAAGATATATGGTGGGTTTGTGCACCGGCGGAAGTTGCGCGGCACTAGAGAGGCTAGCAATGGTGGAAGGGTGAGAGTGCGTCTAATCCATGGACTCACATTAGTCATGGAGAACTCATACACTTATTGCAAAAGTTTTATTAGTATTCGAAACAAAGTGCTAAACGCATACTCCTAGGGGAAGGGTTTGTAGGCGTTAACCATCGCATGATCCCGACCGCCACACAAAGGATGACAATCAATAAATCAATTATGCTCCGACTTCGTAACATAGCATTTCACCATACGTGCATGCTACGGGAATCACTAACTTCAACACAAGTATTTCTAGATTCACAACACCCTACTAACATAACTCTAATATTACCATATCCATATCTGAAAACTAATTGTGAGGAATCAAACTTCTCTTACTAATCAATGCACTTGAATATGGAAGTTTTTATTATATCCTCTTTGGATGCCTATCATATTTAGGACTAATTTCATAGCACACGCCAATTACCAAGTTACTTAGAGAGAGCACTCTCAAAAAGATATAAGTGAAGATCGAGAGTTTTTATTTCTACGAAATATGACACCATAGTTCTCTACAAAGATTTAAGTGAAGTACTAGAGCAAAATTATCTAGCTCAAAAGATATAAGTGAAGCACATGCGAGCTAAATTGCCTAACTCAAAAGATATAAGTGAAGGTCACTGAGTATTCTAACAATTTCATGATGAGTGCATGTCCCTCTCAAAAAGGTGTGCAGCAAGGATGATTGTGACAAAACAAAAAGCAAAGACTCCTATAATACACGACGCTCCAAGCAAAACACATATCATGTGGTGAATAAAAATATAGCTCCAAGTAACGTTACCGATGGATCGAAGCCGAAAGAGGGGATGCCTTCCCGGGGCATCCCCAAGCTTAGGCTTTTTGGTGTCCTTGAATTTGTGTTGGGACGACATGGGCATACCCAATCTTAAGCTCTTTCCACTCTTTATTCCATTTTCCATGAGAACATCACCCAAAACTTGAAAACTTCACAACACAAAACTTAAACAGAAACTCGTGATATCATTAGCATAAGAAAACAAAGCACCACTCTTTAGGTACTGTAGTAAACTTGATTTCTATTTAGATTGATGTTATATTACTGTATTCTCACTTTTCCATGGCTAGTACCCCTCCTATACTAACCATAGTTTCATCAAAATAAGCAATCAACACAACAAAAACAGAATGTGTCAAAAACAGACCAGTCTGTAGCAATCTGTATACTTCGTATACCTATGATATCCCACAAATTCTGAACAATTATGACAGTTAGGGAAATTTTCATATCAATCAGCAGAAAAAAGAATCAACTCAAAAGCTCTTTCTGGATAGGAATTAAAAATAATTTCGTGAGCATAAAGTTTCTGTCTTTTTCAGCATGATCAGACAACTATCACCAAAACTAATCATAAAGGTTCTACTTGGCACAAACACTAAAAAACATAAAAAACACGATCATAACAGAATTATGATGGTGTGGACTCAACAAAATAGAAAGTGAAAAGCAAAAATAATTCTATTCATTGGGTTGCCTCCCAATAAGTGCTTTTCTTTAAAGCCTTTTAGCTAGGCATTGATAATTCAATGATGCTCACATATATAAGACAGCAATTGGACACGAAGAGAGCATCATGAAACATGTGACAAACATATCTAAGTCGAACATACTTCCTATGCATAGGCATTTTGTAGGAAAACAAATTATCAAGACAAGCAATAACTACCATATGCAAGGAAGAAGAAAGAGACAATATCAATCTCAACATAACGAGAGGTGATTTAGTGATATGAAAATTTCTACAACCATATTTTCCTCTCTCATAATAATTACATGTGGGATCATATTCAAATTCAACAATATAACTATCACATAGGATATTCTTTTCATGATCCACATGCATGCAAAGTTGACGCTCTTCAAAAATAGTGGGATTATCATCAACTAAAGTCATGACTTCTCCAAACCCACTTTCAAAATTATTGCAAACATTATTATCAATACATATTCATCATGAGGCTTAAACAAATTTTCAAGATCATAAGAAAAATCATCACCCCAATCATGATCATTGCAACAAGTAGTGGACATAGCAAAACTAGCATCCCCAAGCTTAGGATTTTGCATATTTTTAACATGATTGACATTAATAGAATTTATAGTGGAACCATTGCAATCATGCTTTTCATTCAAGGAGCCCTTGTGAATCACTTCATAAATTTCTTCATCACAATTTTTAGATTCACGCATCTCAAGCAAAACATCATAAAGATAGTCAAGTCCACTCAACTCACTAGCAAATTGTTCATCATAATTTGGTCTTTTGAAAAGATTAGCAAGTGGATGAGGATCCATATCAATAGATTTTTAGCAAGCGAAGATGCAAGAAAATAGAAGGCACATGGCAACACAAGCAAACATAGCAACAAAAGGCGAACATAAGAAGAGCGAATAAAAAGGAAAATCTTTTTGGTATTTTCAGAAAATCGTTTTATAAGTGGAGGAGAGGAAAACGAGAGGAAAAAGGCAAATAATGTAAATGCAAGAGATGAGTTTGCGATAGTTACTTGGATATGCTTCACTTGAATACTCCCCGGCAACAGTGCCAGAAATCCTTCTTGCTACCTCTTGAGCTTGCGTTGGTTTTTCCCTTGAAGAGGAAAGGGTGATTGTGACATCCCCGGATTAAGCTACAGTAATAAATATAGTTAGACTATAGTAATCACTCGCTAATAGTATCACGTCATCAAGTTTAACAAAGTTAAACTTCCACTTGATAAAAATCAAGGCTATTTTTGAATTAAAGATAAAGTAGAATAAATTATTTCTCCAAACAAAAATAAGTAAAAGAAATAATAACATATAATAATAAAAGAAAAAAAAACCTGGCCCAAATTTGGGCCTGCCAGCCCAATTACAATCCGGCCCACCCGTGTGGGGTATAAAGCCCCCACCGGGGCAAACCCTAAGCTGCACTCCTCCCCATCACCCCTGGCGCCGCCGGGGGCACTCTCTCCATCGGGGGGCCCCCTGGCGACCGAGCCCCCCCCACCTAACAGCCCCGCTCGCTACTCCCTCCCACCTAACCCCACGACCACCAGAACACCCCACGAGAGCCCCCCCCACCCATAGAGACCAAACTCCCCTCGTCAGCCGCACGTCCCGTCCCACCTCGCACCCCACGGGCCACCCCCTAGCCTCGCTCCTCCCCACGTCGCCAACGCGCCTCGTCCCCGTCGCCCCTCTCTCCTACCGAGGACCGACAACCCTCGAGCCCCACCTCATCTCCCTGGATCCAGATCCCTCCCGCCGGCTCTCTCTCCCCCGCCGGCCCTCACCCCTCGCTCTCACCCACCGACCGCCGCCGCCGAGGCCCCTCCCTGCCTCCTCCTCGGACCGCCACCACGAGTACCTCCCCTGTGCCAGGCCCCCTGGCGCCCCGCCCATCGCCACCCTCCACCCCGCTCCACTCACCGGCGAGTCCTCGCCCCGCGCCAGTCGGGCTCCTCCTCTGAGCCCTTCCAACGTCGGCCACCACCAACGCCGGTTCCCCTACCTCGCCCTTGGATCCTCTCTCCCTCTCGCCCCGCACCAACCGGCCGGCCCTGGCCCCCTCGTCTCCACGTCGGCCCCTCCTCGCCCGGCTCGGACCACTGCGCCGCCGTCCCTTCTCCACCTCGACATCTCCCTCCGCCGCGCCAACGCTCCACCCCGACTCCCCACGTCGCCGGCCACCTCTACCCCAACCGGCCACCACCAGCACCACCGCAACGGCCTCCTCACGCCTCGCCGCCCTCTTCTCTGCAACGGTGGTGAGCCACCACTTCGCTTTCCCTGGACTCCGTCGAGCCGCCGGCTGAGTGCTCATGTGCACTCTGGTTCCTCTCTGTTAGACAGAGGAGATTAGCCCGTGAGATGCCTTCGGACAAAAAAGGAAATGAAACATATATAGATGTTTGCATGTGTATAGTCATGTATATGTACATATGAGATGTGTATGTATGTATGAATTTATACATGTAGGGATGTATGTTAACAGTATGTGTGTATATTGGTATGTATAAAAATGGGGGTTAAAGGTATGTGTGTGTTTAGTGAAGGCGGTGCTCGTTGTCCCAATGACATGCGGGACCACGTCCCTAAAACAGGAAATAAGAATAAGTAGAAAATAATAATAATAATTAATCGGTAAATCATTAAGTTAATTAATTAATTAACTAGTGAATTCATTAATTAGATATTTAATTGTTAGTAATAGGATTAACAATAAATAGATAAACTACATAAATCGGTTAATATAGATAAATAAAATATCCTAACCACTGTATGACAAAGTGGGTCCCTTTCCCTTTAATTAATCGGGATTATCTTAGCTAAAGTTGATATAAATGTGCCTATGACATGTGGCCCCAGTGGTCAGAGTTGACCAGTCAACTATTGATGTCAGCATGACATCATGCTGATGTCATAATTGCATTTAATCGATTTAATTAAATCTGTTTTATTTCCTAATTATTGAATAAAACTGTAAAACTTAATATAAAATAATCCGTAAGTCAGATCAAAATATTTTCAACATGAAAGTTGATCAGTAGAACGAGACGAACCCAGATACACGGTCCATTCGTCTGTCACACGTCTATAGCATAGCAAACATGGAACTTTTCCATCGTTTCCAGTCTGACCGGTAGTAGCCGGAGACCCGGAAAATATCGTCAGATATTCTTCCGACCCGTCTACGACGGATGTTTTTGCGTTAGCTCATGCCTAGCCTGCTTTTTGCCATGTCGTGCTTAGTGTTGCACTGTTGTTGTTATTTATTTTTTCTTCCCCCTCTTCTTACCGGTAGACCCCAAGACCGATGATGATCCGGTGATCGACTACTTCCCGGTCGAGGATCCGTTTTGTCTGCAGAGCAACCACGCAAGCAAACCCCCCCCCTTGATCATTCCTATATCGCCTATGTCTATCTTCCTACTGGTTGCATTAGTATTTTGCTAATGTTATAGTTAGCTCCTATATCTGATGCATAGCATATTTTTTATGAACTTCTACTTTCAGTCCTGTACTTTTAATCTGCTTAGTATAGGTGGAGCAGTCATCCCTTCTGACCCCATAGTCCAGTTGCCCCGCTTGTTTTCAAATCTCGATCCTTGATCGACGAGCCAGACCCGACAAAGCACATACACCCCCTTAGTTGTACGACGGTACAGAGATACTATCGAGTACCGAGGGTGACACCTCGCTATGTACCACTAACGATATCTCTGTAGGATAGCTAGTCGGTCGTGGTTATCAAGGGTGATTCCTCTTTCACCATTCTAGACGATGCCTCTGTCGTGCAACCCCTCATGTGTGGGACCCCCGAGGGTGATTCCTCTAAGCCCACCTTGACGGATACATCGTTCGGAATCCAACGAGGGTGATACCTCAGATTCCCCTCGATGTTACAACCACACAGTTAATTGACCATGTTACTGGGATCATTGGTGATTAGTTGTTAGTCGGGTGGATTCCCGCAAGATTGTGTCGATGGCCTAATTAAAATGTTAATGCATTTGGGTATTTGATCTAGGTTGGTTGGAGACCTTTTCGCACTAACCGGCTACGCAAGAAGAATTATGGGTACTCGGCATCGCGGTATCAGCCGAAGCTTTTGATATGTCAGCAACATAGCGGCGCACGCCCGAGTGGTCCCGAAATGCATCGCGCTTGTGATTAAGGGATGCTAGGACTGACGTCGGCTGCCCACGCATCATGCAGGAGCGCGAAGGGGAATTGGGCCCATGAACCCTTTGTGCTCAGGATTTAGACCAGCGGGCTGGCCTCTCTGTTGAGTCTTAGGTGGGGCGGCAACGTGTCGATATTCCGAGGCCGGGCAGGACCCAGAAAAGTGTGTCCGGCCAGAGTGTTATCGAGCGTGACGGGTGATACGTCTCAAACGTATCTATAATTTTTGATGGTTTCACACTGTTATCTTGTCAACTTTGGATGTTTTGTTTACCTTTTATATATTTTTTGGGACTAACTTATTTACTCAGTGCCGAGTGCCAGTTCCTGTTTTTTCTGTGTTTTTGACTCTTTTCAGATCTGATTTTGGAACGGAGTCCAAATGGAATAAAATCCCCAAAATGATTTTTTCCAGAACGGAAGAAGATCAGGAGGCTTGAGGTCCAAGCAAGTGGGCCCACAGGGAGCCCACAAGCCCTGTTGCCGCGGCCAGGGGGTGGCCGCGGCAACCAAGCTTGTGGCCTCCCTGGCGCTCCCCTGCCCTAGGTCTTTGGCCTATAAATTCCCTAGAAATACAGAAAAAAATTAGGGCGTCCACGAAAACACTTTTCCACCGCCGCAAGCTTCCGTTTCCGCGAGATCTCATCTAGAGACCCTTCCCGCTGCCCTACCAGAGGGGACTTTGGAGTTGGAGGGCTTCTTCATCAACATCATCGCCCCTCCAATGACTCATGAGTAGTTCACTTCAGACCTACGGGTCCGTAGATAGTAGCTAGTGTTGGGGAACGTCGCATGGGAAACAAAAATTTTCCTACGCGCACGAAGACCTATCATGGTGATGTCCATCTACGAGAGGGGATGAGTGATCTACGTACCCTTGTAGATCGTACAGCAGAAGCGTTAGAGAACGCGGTTGATGTAGTGGAACGTCCTCACGTCCCTCGATCCGCCCCGCGAACAATCCCGCGATCAGTCCCACGATCTAGTACCGAACGGACGGCACCTCCGCGTTCAGCACACGTACAGCTCGACGATGATCTCGGCCTTCTTGATCCAGCAAGAGAGACGGAGAGGTAGAAGAGTTCTTCGGCAGCGTGACGGCGCTCCGGAGGTTGGTGATGATCTCGTCTCAGCAGGGCTCCGCCCGAGCTCCGCAGAAACGCGATCTAGAGGAAAAACTATGGAGGTATGTGGTCGGGCTGCCGTGGCAAAAGTTGTCTCAAATCAGCCCTAATACCTTAGTATATATAGGAGGGAGGGGGAGGGAAGAGGCAGCCTCAAACCCTCAAGGTTTGGCCGAAATTGGAGGTGGAGGAGTCCTACTCCAATCCTACTTGGAGTAGGATTCCACCTTCCCACTTGGAAACTCTTTCCACCTTGTGTTTTTTCCTTCTCAAACCTTATGGGCCTTAGTGGGAACTTATTCCAGCCCACTAGGGGCTGGTTTATCTCTTCCCATAGCCCATGAGACCCCTTGGGGCGTGACACCCCTCCCCATGGTCCCCGGCACCCCTCTCGGCACTCCCGGTACACTACCGATGAGCCCGAAACTTTTCCGGTAATGCACGAAAACCTTCCGGTAACCAAATGGGGTCATCCTATATATCAATCTTCGTTTCCGGACCATTCCGGAAACCCTCGTGACGTCCGTGATCTCATCCGGGACTCCGAACAACATTCGGTAACCAACCATATAACTCAAATACGCATAAAACAACGTCGAACCTTAAGTGTGCAGACCCTGCGGGTTCGAGAACTATGTAGACATGACCCGAGAGACTCCTCGGTCAATATCAAATAGCGGGACCTGGATGCCCATATTGGATCCTACATATTCTACGAAGATCTTATCGTTTGAACCTCAGTGCCAAGGATTCGTATAATCTCGTATGTCATTCCCTTTGTCCTTCGGTATGTTACTTGCCCGAGATTCGATCGTCAGTATCCGCATACCTATTTCAATCTCGTTTACCGGCAAGTCTCTTTACTCGTTCCGTAATACAAGATCCCGCAACTTACACTAAGTTACATTGCTTGCAAGGCTTGTGTGTGATGTTGTATTACCGAGTGGGCCCCGAGATACCTCTCCGTCACACGGAGTGACAAATCCCAGTCTTGATCCATACTAACTCAACTAACACCTTCGGAGATACCTGTAGAGCATCTTTATAGTCACCCAGGTACGTTGCGACGTTTGATACACACAAAGCATTCCTCCGGTGTCAGTGAGTTATATGATCTCATGGTCATAGAAATAAATACTTGACACGCAGAAAACAGTAGCAACAAAATGACACGATCAACATGCTACGTCTATTAGTTTGGGTCTAGTCCATCACGTGATTCTCCCAATGACGTGATCCAGTTATCAAGCAACAACACCTTGTTCATAATCAGAAGACACTGACTATCATCGATCAACTCGCTAGCCAACTAGAGGCATGCTAGGGATGGTGTTTTGTCTATGTATCCACACATGTAAATGAGTCTTCATTCAATACAATTATAGCATGGATAATAAACTATTATCTTGATACAGGAATTATAATAATAACTATACATTTATTATTGCCTCTAGGGCATAATTCCAACAGTCTCCCACTTGCACTAGAGTCAATAATCTAGCCCTCACATCACCATGTGAATTACATTGTAATAAATCTAACACCCATACAGTTCTGGTGTCGATCATGTTTTGGCCGTGGAAGAGGTTTAGTCAGCGGGTCTGCTACATTCAGATCCGTGTGCACCTTGCATATATTTACGTCCTCCTCCTCGACGTAGTCGCGGATGAGGTTGAAGCGTCGTTTGATGTGTCTGGTCTTCTTGTGAAACCTTGGTTCCATTGCTAAGGCAATGGCACCAGTGTTGTCACAGAACAAGGTTATTGGATCCAGTGCACTTGGCACCACTCCAAGATCCGTCATGAACTGCTTCATCCAGACACCTTCCTTAGCCGCCTCCGAGGCAGCCATGTACTCTGCTTCACATGTAGAATCTGCTACGACGCTTTGCTTGGAACTGCACCAGCTTACTGCACCCCCATTAAGAATAAATACGTATCCGGTTTGTGACTTAGAGTCGTCCGGATCTGTGTCAAAGCTTGCATCGACGTAACCTTTTACGGCGAGCTCTTCGTCACCTCCATACACGAGAAACATCTCCTTAGTCCTTTTCAGGTACTTCAGGATATTCTTGACCGCCGTCCAGTGATCCACTCCTGGATTACTCTGGAACCTTCCTGCCATACTTATGGCCAGGCTAACATCCGGTCTAGTGCACAGCATCGCATACATGATAGAACCTATGGCTGAAGCATAGGGGACGGAGCGCATATGCTCTCTATCTTCATCAGTTGCTGGGCACTGAGTCTTACTCAATCTCGTACCTTGTAACACCGGCAAGAACCCTTTCTTGGACTGTTCCATTTTGAACCTCTTCAAAACTTTATCAAGGTATGTGCTTTGTGAAAGTCCTATCAGGCGTTTTGATCTATCCCTATAGATCTTAATGCCTAGAATGTAAGCAGCTTCTCCTAGGTCCTTCATAGAGAAACTTTTATTCAAGTAACCTTTTATGCTCTCCAAAAGCTCTACGTTGTTTCCAATCAGTAATATGTCATCCACATATAATATTAGAAACGCCACAGAGCTCCCACTCACTTTCTTGTAAATACAAGATTCTCCAACCACTTGTATAAACCCAAATGCTTTGATCACCTCATCAAAGCGTTTGTTCCAACTCCGAGATGCTTGCACCAGTCCATAAATGGATCGCTGGAGTTTGCACACTTTGTCAACATTTTTAGGATCGACAAAACCTTCGGGTTGCATCATATACAACTCTTCCTTAAGGAAACCATTAAGGAACGCCGTTTTGACATCCATCTGCCAGATTTCATAATCGAAAAATGCAGCTATTGCTAACATGATTCTGACGGACTTAAGCATCGCTACAGGAGAGAATGTCTCATCGTAGTCAATTCCTGGAACTTGTGAAAAACCCTTTGCCACAAGTCGAGCTTTATAAACGGTCACATTACCGTCAGCGTCCGTCTTCTTCTTAAAGATCCATTTGTTCTGAATAGCCTTGCGGCCCTCAGGCAGTATCTCCAAAGTCCATACTTTGTTCTCATACATGGATCCTATCTCGGATTTCATGGCTTCTAGCCATTTGTTGGAATCTGGGCCCACCATCGCTTCTTCATAATTTGCAGGTTCATTGTTGTCTAACAACATGATTGATAAGACGGGATTACCGTACCACTCTGGAGCAGCGCGTGATCTCGTCGACCTGCGTGGTTCAACAGAAACTTGAACTGGAGTTTCATGATCATCATCATTAACTTCCTCCTCAACCAGCGTCGCAACGACAGAGGTTTCCCCTTGCCCTGCGCCACCATCCAGAGGGATGAGAGGTTCGACAACCTCGTCAAGTTCTATCTTCCTCCCACTCAATTCTCTCGAGAGAAACTCCTTCTCGAGAAAAGTTCCGTTCTTAGCAACAAACACTTTGCCCTCGGATTTGAGATAGAAGGTGTACCCAACTGTCTCTTTTGGGTAACCTATGAAGACGCACTTTTCCGCTTTGGGTTCCAGCTTTTCAGGCTGAAGCTTTTTGACATAAGCATCACATCCCCAAACTTTAAGAAACGACAACTTTGGCCTTTTGCCATACCACAGTTCGTATGGTGTCGTCTCAACGGATTTCGATGGTGCCCTATTTAAAGTGAATGCAGCTGTTTCTAATGCATAACCCCAAAATGATAACGGCAAATCAGTAAGAGACATCATAGATCGCACCATTTCTAATAAAGTACGATTACGACGTTCGGACACACCATTACGCTGTGGTGTTCCGGGCGGTGTTAACTGCGAAACAATTCCACATTGTCTTAAGTGAGTACCAAACTCGAAACTCAGATATTCACCCCCACGATCAGACCGTAGGAACTTGATCTTCTTGTTACGATGATTTTCCACTTCACTCTGAAATTGCTTGAACTTTTCAAATGTTTCAGACTTGTGCTTCATCAAGTAGACATAACCATATCTACTTAGATCGTCAGTGAAGGTGAGAAAATAACGATATCCGCCGCGTGCCTCCACGCTCATTGGACCACACACATCGGTATGTATGATTTCCAACAAGTCACTTGCACGCTCCATTGTTCCGGAGAACGGAGTCTTAGTCATCTTGCCCATGAGGCATGGTTCGCACGTGTCAAGTGAATCAAAGTCAAGTGACTCCAAAAGTCCATCAGCATGGAGTTTCTTCATGCGCTTTACACCAATATGACCCAAGCGGCAGTGCCACAAAAATATGGCTCTATCATTGTTTACTCTAACTCTTTTGGTCTCAATGTTATGTATATGCGTATCTCTATCAAGATTCAATATGAACAATCCTCTCACATTCGGTGCATGACCATAAAAGATGTTACTCATAGTAATAGAACAACCATTATTCTCAGACTTAAAAGAGTAACCGTCTCGCAATAAACAAGATCCAGATATAATGTTCATGCTCAACGCAGGCACTAAATAACAATGATTTAAGTTCATCACTAATCCCGATGGTAGTTGAAGTGACACTGTGCCGACGGCGATTGCATCAACCTTGGAACCGTTTCCTACGCGCATCGTCACTTCGTCTTTCGCCAGCCTTCGTCTATTCCGCAGTTCCTGCTTCGAGTTGCAAATGTGAGCAACAGAACCGGTATCGAATACCCAGGCACTACTACGAGAGCTGGTTAAGTACACATCAATAACATGTATATCAAATATACCTGATTTTTCTTTGCCCGCCTTCTTATCTGCCAGATACTTGGGGCAATTGCGCTTCCAGTGACCCATACCCTTGCAATAGAAGCACTCTGTTTCAGGCTTAGGTCCAGCCTTGGGTTTCTTCGGCGGATTGGCAACAGGCTTGCCGCTCTTCTTCGAATTGCCCTTCTTGCCTTTGCCGTTTCTCTTGAAACTAGTGGTCTTGCTCACCATCAACACTTGATGTTCTTTACGGAGTTCAGACTCTGCGACTTTCAGCATCGCAAACAACTCGCCGGGAGACTTGTTCATCCCTTGCATGTTGTAGTTCAACACAAAGCCTTTATAGCTTGGCGGCAGTGATTGAAGGATTCTGTCAGTGATAGCTTCTTGCGGGAGTTCAATCCCCAGTTCAGCTAGACGGTTTGAGTACCCAGACATTTTGAGCACATGTTCACTGACAGACGAGTTTTCCTCCATCTTGCAAGCATAGAATTTATCGGAGGTCTCATACCTCTCGATCCGGGCGTTCTTCTGAAAGATGAACTTCAACTCCTGGAACATCTCAAATGCTCCATGACGCTCAAAGCGACGTTGAAGTCCCGGTTCTAAGCCATACAAGACTGCACATTGAACTATTGAGTAGTCCTCCTTACGTGCTAACCAAGCGTTCTTAACATCCTGATCAGCCGTAGCGGGTGGTTCATCTCCTAGCGCAGCATTAAGGACATAATCCTTCTTTCCAGCTTGTAAGATTAGCTTAAGATTACGAGCCCAGTCTACAAAGTTGCTTCCATGATCTTTCAACTTAGCTTTCTCTAGGAACGTATTAAAATTGAGGATGACACTTGCGTGAGCCATGATCTACAACACAAATATATTCAAAGTGGACTTAGACTATGTTCAAGATAATTAGAGTTCAACTTAATCAAATTAGATGCTAAACTCCCACTCAAAAAGTACATCTCTCTAGTCATTTGAGTGGTTCATGATCCACCTACACTATCCCAAGTCCGATCATCACGTGAGTCGGGAGTAGTTTCAGTGGTAAGCATCCCTATGCTAATCATATAATCTATATGATTCATGATCGACCTTTCGGTCTCATGTGTTCCGAGGCCATGTCTGCACATGCTAGGCTCGTCAAGCTTAACCCGAGTGTTCCGCGTGCGCAACTGTTTTGCACCCGTTGTATGTGAACGTTGAGTCTATCACACCCGATCATCACGTGGTGTCTCGAAACGACGAACTGTAGCAACGGTGCACAGTCGGGGAGAACACAATTTCGTCTTGAAATTTTAGTGAGAGATCACCTCATAATGCTACCGTCGTTCTAAGCAAAATAAGGTGCATAAAAGGATTAACATCACATGCAATTCATAAGTGACATGATATGGCCATCATCACGTGCTTCTTGATCTCCATCACCAAAGCACCGGCACGATCTTCTTGTCACCGGCGCCACACCATGATCATCCATCAACGTGTCGCCATCGGGGTTGTCGTGCTACTTATGCTATCACTACTAAAGCTACATCCTAGCAAAATAGTAAACGCATCTGCAAGCACATATGTTAGTATAAAGACAACCCTATAGCTCCTGCCGGTTGCCGTACCATCGACGTGCAAGTCGATATTTCTATTACAACATGATCATCTCATACATCCAATATATCGCATCACATCATTGGCCATATCACATCACAATCATACCCTGCAAAAACAAGTTAGACGTCCTCTAATTTTGTTGTTGCAAGTTTTACGTGGTGACCAAGGGTATCTAGTAGGATCGCATCTTACTTACGCAAACACCACAACGGAGATGTATGAGTTGCTATTTAACCTCATCCAAGGACCTCCTCGGTCAAATCCGATTCAACTAAAGTTGGAGAAACCGTCACTTGCCAGTCATCTTTGAGCAAAGGGGGTTACTCGTAACGATGAAACCAGTCTCTCGTAAGCGTACGAGTAATGTCGGTCCAAGCCGCTTCAATCCAACAATGCCGCGGAATCTAGAAAAGACTAAGGAGGGCAGCAAAACGCACATCACCGCCCACAAAACCTTTTGTGTTCTACTCGAGAAGACATCTACGCATGAACCTAGCTCATGATGCCACTGTTGGGGAACGTCGCATGGGAAACAAAAATTTTCCTACGCGCACGAAGACCTATCATGGTGATGTCCATCTACGAGAGGGGATGAGTGATCTACGTACCCTTGTAGATCGTACAGCAGAAGCGTTAGAGAACGCGGTTGATGTAGTGGAACATCCTCACGTCCCTCGATCCGCCCCGCGAACAATCCCGCGATCAGTCCCACGATCTAGTACCGAACGGACGGCACCTCCGCGTTCAGCACACGTACAGCTCGACGATGATCTCGGCCTTCTTGATCCAGCAAGAGAGACGGAGAGGTAGAAGAGTTCTTCGGCAGCGTGACGGCGCTCCGGAGGTTGGTGATGATCTCGTCTCAGCAGGGCTCCGCCCGAGCTCCGCAGAAACGCGATCTAGAGGAAAAACTATGGAGGTATGTGGTCGGGCTGCCGTGGCAAAAGTTGTCTCAAATCAGCCCTAATACCTTAGTATATATAGGAGGGAGGGGGAGGGAAGAGGCAGCCTCAAACCCTCAAGGTTTGGCCGAAATTGGAGGTGGAGGAGTCCTACTCCAATCCTACTTGGAGTAGGATTCCACCTTCCCACTTGGAAACTCTTTCCACCTTGTGTTTTTTCCTTCTCAAACCTTATGGGCCTTAGTGGGAACTTATTCCAGCCCACTAGGGGCTGGTTTATCTCTTCCCATAGCCCATGAGACCCCTTGGGGCGTGACACCCCTCCCCATGGTCCCCGGCACCCCTCCCGGCACTCCCGGTACACTACCGATGAGCCCGAAACTTTTCCGGTAATGCACGAAAACCTTCCGGTAACCAAATGGGGTCATCCTATATATCAATCTTCGTTTCCGGACCATTCCGGAAACCCTCGTGACGTCCGTGATCTCATCCGGGACTCCGAACAACATTCGGTAACCAACCATATAACTCAAATACGCATAAAACAACGTCGAACCTTAAGTGTGCAGACCCTGCGGGTTCGAGAACTATGTAGACATGACCCGAGAGACTCCTCGGTCAATATCCAATAGCGGGACCTGGATGCCCATATTGGATCCTACATATTCTACGAAGATCTTATCGTTTGCACCTCAGTGCCAAGGATTCGTATAATCCCGTATGTCATTCCCTTTGTCCTTCGGTATGTTACTTGCCCGAGATTCGATCGTCAGTATCCGCATACCTATTTCAATCTCGTTTACCGGCAAGTCTCTTTACTCGTTCCATAATACAAGATCCCGCAACTTACACTAAGTTACATTGCTTGCAAGGCTTGTGTGTGATGTTGTATTACCGAGTGGGCCCCGAGATACCTCTCCGTCACACGGAGTGACAAATCCCAGTCTTGATCCATACTAACTCAACTAACACCTTCGGAGATACCTGTAGAGCATCTTTATAGTCACCCAGGTACGTTGCGACGTTTGATACACACAAAGCATTCCTCCGGTGTCAGTGAGTTATATGATCTCATGGTCATAGAAATAAATACTTGACACGCAGAAAACAGTAGAAACAAAATGACACGATCAACATGCTACGTCTATTAGTTTGGGTCTAGTCCATCACGTGATTCTCCCAATGACGTGATCCAGTTATCAAGCAACAACACCTTGTTCATAATCAGAAGACACTGACTATCATCGATCAACTGGCTAGCCAACTAGAGGCATGCTAGGGATGGTGTTTTGTCTATGTATCCACACATGTAAATGAGTCTTCATTCAATACAATTATAGCATGGATAATAAACTATTATCTTGATACAGGAATTATAATAATAACTATACATTTATTATTGCCTCTAGGGCATAATTCCAACAGCTAGATGGCTTCTTATATCTCTTGGATCTTCAATACAAAGTTCTCCATGATCTTCATGGAGATCTATCTGATGTAATCCTCTTTGGCGGTGTGTTTGTCGAGATCCGATGAATTGTGGATTTGTGATCAGATTATCTATGATATATATTTGAGTCTTTGCTGATTTCTTATATGCATGATTTGATATCCTTGTAAGTCTCTCCGAGTCTTGGGTTTTGTTTGGCCAACTAGATCTATGATTCTTGCAATGGGAGAAGTGATTGGTTTTGGGTTCATACCGTGTGGTGATCTTTCCCAATGACAGAAAGGGCAGCAAGGCACGCATCGTGTTGTTGCCATCAAGGGTAACAAGATGGTCTTTTATCGTATATATGAGATTGTCCATCTACATCATGTCATCTTGCTTAAGGCGTTACTCTGTTCTCAAGAACTTAATACACTGGATGCATGCTGGATAGCGGTCGACGTGTGGAGTAATAGTAGTAGATGCAGAAAGTATCGGTCTACTTGTTTTGGACGAGATGCCTATAGATATAATCATTACCATAGATAACTTCACGACTTTGTGCGGTTCTATCAATTGCTCGACAGTAATTCGTTCACCCACCGTCTACTTGCTTTCATGAGAGAAGCCACTAGTGAATACTACGGCCCCCGGGTCTATTCACACCTATCGTTTCCACTTTGCTTTGTTCCTTTGTTGCTTTCAGGTCTCACTTGGCAAACAATCTATAAGGGATTGACAACCCCTTCATAGCATTGGGAGCAAGCTTTTTGTGTTTGTGCATGCACTTGTGATACTCTTTCACTGGATTGATACCTTGGTTCTCAAAACTGAGGGAAATACTTACCACTGATGTGCTACATCACCCTTTCCGCTTCAAGGGAACACCAACGCAAGGCTCCAAGGCCACGGGGGAATCCTTTGCATATTTGCCTAGGAAGTCCCTAAAGGCGTAGCCGTAGCAGAAGGATTCCTGGTGCCGTTGCTGAGGAGAATCAAGACAAGAATAGTCTCCCGTCAGCACGTTTGTTTCTGGCGCCGTTGGAAGGTCTTTTGTTGCAATAGCAGAAGTATTTCTGGCGCCGTTGCCGGGGAGGGAGAGATCTATCCATGTAGGTCTCACAAACTCATCTCTTGCATTTACTTTTTTTTGCCAGTTGCCTCTCGTTTTCCTCTCCCCCACTTCACATTTACAGTTTTCCTTTTCCTTTCTCCTTTGCCTTTTTCTTTTGCCTTTTTGCCGTTCCCTTTCGCCCGTTTTCCTCGGCTGCTCTTAGGCTTGTTCGTGAGAGACCTTTCCTCGTGGCCAAACCAAACTATTTCAGAAAATTGGAGGAGATTGAAACTAATGTCAAAGGTTTCATGTCTTCTGAGTTTGACCAAAATAGTTACTTCCGTAGGGAATTAAAAGAGCAAAATTCCTTTTTGGTCTGTTTGAATAAAGAAGTTGATGATATGGCCAATGATTTCCTTGCACTAATTGTTGGTGAACGTCGCATGGGAAACAAAAATTTTCCTACGCGCACGAAGACCTATCATGGTGATGTCCATCTACGAGAGGGGATGAGTGATCTACGTACCCTTGTAGATCGTACAGCAGAAGCGTTAGTGAACGCGGTTGATGTAGGGAAACATCCTCACGTCCCTCGATCCGCCCCGCGAACAATCCCGCGATCAGTCGCACGATCTAGTACCGAACGGACGGCACCTCCGCGTTCAGCACACGTACAGCTCGACGATGATCTCGGCCTTCTTGATCCAGCAAGAGAGACGGAGAGGTAGAAGAGTTCTCCGGCAGCGTGACGGCGCTCCGGAGGTTGGTGATGACCTTGTCTCAGCAGGGCTCCGCCCGAGCTCCGTAGAAACGCGATCTAGAGGAAAAACCGTGGAGGTATGTGGTCGGGCTGCCGTGGAAAAGTCGTCTCAAATCAGCCCTAAAACCTCCATATATAGGTGGGAGGGAGGGGACCTTGCCTTGGGGCTCAAGGAGCCCCAAGGGGGTCGGCCGAGTCCAAGAGGGGAGGACTGCCCCCCCCCCCCAAACCGAGTTGGACTTGGTTTGGTGGGAGGGAGTCCTTCCCTTCCTTCCCACCTCCTCCTTTTTTTTCTTTTCTCTTGATTTTCTCTTCTTGGTGCATAGAGCCCTTTTGGGCTGTCCCACCAGCCCACTAAGGGCTGGTGTGCCACCCTCAAGGCCTATGGGCTTCCCCGGGGTGGGTTGCCCCCCCCCCTCCCCGGTGAACTCCCGGAACCCATTCGTCATTCCCGGTACATTCCCGGTAACTCCAAAAACCTTCCGGTAATCAAATGAGGTCATCCTATATATCAATCTTCGTTTCCGGACTATTCCGGAAACCCTCGTGACGTCTGTGATCTCATCCGGGACTCCGAACAACATTCGGTAACCAACCATATAACTCAAATACGCATAAAACAACGTCGAACCTTAAGTGTGCAGACCCTGCGGGTTCGAGAACTATGTAGACATGACCCGAGAGACTCCTCGGTCAATATCCAATAGCGGGACCTGGATGCCCATATTGGATCCTACATATTCTACGAAGATCTTATCGTTTGAACCTCAGTGCCAAGGATTCATATAATCCCGTATGTCATTCCCTTTGTCCTTCGGTATGTTACTTGCCCGAGATTCGATCGTCAGTATCCGCATACCTATTTCAATCTCGTTTACCGGCAAGTCTCTTTACTCGTTCCGTAATAAAAGATCCCGCAACTTACACTAAGTCACATTGCTTGCAAGGCTTGTGTGTGTTGTTGTATTACCGAGTGGGCCCCGAGATACCTCTCCATCACACGGAGTGACAAATCCCAGTCTTGATCCATACTAACTCAACTAACACCTTCGGAGATACCTGTAGAGCATCTTTATAGTCACCCAGTTACGTTGCGACGTTTGATACACACAAAGCATTCCTCCGGTGTGAGTGAGTTATATGATCTCATGGTCATAGGAATAAATACTTGACACGCATAAAACAGTAGCGACAAAATGACACGATCAACATGCTACGTCTATTAGTTTGGGTCTAGTCCATCACGTGATTCTCCTAATGACGTGATCCAGTTATCAAGCAACAACACCTTGTTCATAATCAGAAGACACTGACTATCTTTGATCAACTGGCTAGCCAACTAGAGGCTTGCTAGGGATGGTGTTCTGTCTATGTATCCACACATGTAAATGAGTCTTCATTCAATACAATTATAACATGGATAATAAACGATTATCTTGATACAGGAATTATAATAATAACTATATTTATTATTGCCTCTAGGGCATAATTCCAACAGTCTCCCACTTGCACTAGAGTCAATAATCTAGCCCTCACATCATCATGTGAATTACATTGTAATAAATCTAACACCCATACAGTTCTGGTGTTGATCATGCTTTGGCCGTGGAAGAGGTTTAGTCAGCGGGTCTGCTACATTCAGATCCGTGTGCACTTTGCATATATTTATGTCCTCTCCCTCGACGTAGTCGCGGATGAGGTTGAAGCGTCGTTTGATGTGTCTAGTCTTCTTGTGAAACCGTGGTTCCTTTGCTAAGGCAATGGCACCAGTGTTGTCACAGAACAAGGTTATTGGATTCAGTGCTCTTGGCACCACTCCAAGATCCGTCATGAACTGCTTCATCCAGACACCCTCCTTAGCCGCCTTCGAGGCAGCCATGTACTCCGCTTCACATGTAGAATCTGCTACGACGCTTTGCTTGGAACTGCACCAGATTACCGCACCCCTATTAAGAATAAATACATATCCGGTTTGTGACTTAGAGTCGTCCGGATCTGTGTCAAAGCTTGCATCGACGTAACCTTTTACGGCGAGCTCTTCGTCACCTCCATACACGAGAAACATCTCCTTAGTCCTTTTCAGGTACTTCAGGATATTCTTGACCACTGTCCAGTGATCCACTCCTGGATTACTCTGGAACCTACCCACCATACTTATAGCCAGGCTAACATCCGGTTTAGTGCATAGCATCGCATACATGATAGAACCTATGGCTGAAGCATAGGGGACGGAGCGCATATGCTCTCTATCTTCATCAGTTGTTGGGCACTGAGTCTTACTCAATCTCGTACCTTGCAGAACTGGCAAGAACCCTTTCTTGGACTGTTCCATTTTGAACCTCTTCAAAACTTTATCAAGGTATGTGCTTTGTGAAAGTCCTATCAGGCGTTTTGATCTATCCCTATAGATCTTAATGCCTAGAATGTAAGCAGCTTCTCCTAGGTCCTTCATAGAGAAACTTTTATTCAAGTAATCCTTTACGCTTTCTAAAAACTCCACATTGTTTCCAATCAGAAATATGTCATCCACATATAATATTAGAAACGCCAGAGAGCTCCCACTCACTTTCTTGTAAATACAAGATTCTCCAACCACTTGTATAAACCCAAATGCTTTGATAACCTCATCAAAGCGTTTGTTCCAACTCCGAGATGCTTGCACCAGTCCATAAATGGATCGCTGGAGCTTGCACACCTTGTTAGCATTCTTAGGATCGACAAAACCTTTGGGTTGTATCATATACAACTCTTCCTTAAGGAAACCGTTAAGGAACGCCGTTTTGACATCCATCTGCCAGAACTCGTAATCGAAAAATGCAGCTATTGCTAACATGATTCTGACGGATTTAAGCATCGCTATGGGTGAGAATGTCTCATCGTAGTCAACTCCTTGAACTTGTGAAAAACCCTTCGCCACAAGTCGAGCTTTACAAACAGTCACATCGCCGTCAGCGTCCGTCTTCCTCTTAAAGATCCATTTGTTCTGAATAGCCTTGCGGCCCTCAGGTAGTACCTCCAAAGTCCACACTTTGTTCTCATACATTGATCCTATCTCGGATTTCATGGCCTCTAGCCATTTGTTGGAATCTGGGCCCACCATTGCTTCTTCATAATTTACAGGTTCATTGTTGTCTAACAACATGATTGATAAGGCGGGATTACAGTACTACTCTGGAGCAGCACGTGGTCTCGTCGACATGCGTGGTTTGACAGAAACTTGAACTGGAGTTTCATGATCATCATCATCAACTTCCTCCTCAACCGGCGTCGCAATGACAGAGGTTTCGCCTTGCCCTGCGCCACCATCCAGAGGGATGAGAGGTTCGATAACCTCGTCAAGTTCTATCTTCCTCCCACTCAATTCTCTCGAGAGAAACTCCTTCTCGAGAAAAGCTCCATTTTTAGCAACAAACACTTTGCCCTCGGATTTGAGATAGAAGGTGTACCCAACTATCTCTTTTGGGTAACCTATGAAGACGCACTTTTCCTCTTTGGGTTCCAGCTTTTCAGGCTGAAGCTTTTTGACATAAGCATCACATCCCCAAACTTTAAGAAACGACAACTTTGGTCTTTTGCCATACCACAGTTCGTATGGTGTCGTCTCAACGGATTTTGATGGTGCCCTATTTAAAGTGAATGCACCTGTTTCTAATGCATAACCCCAAAATGATAACGGCAAATTAGTAAGAGACATCATAGATCGCACCATCTCTAATAGAGTACGATTACGACGTTCGGACACACCATTACGCTGTGGTGTTCCAGGCGGTGTTAACTGTGAAACAATTCCACATTGTTTTAAGTGAGTACCAAACTCGAAACTCAGATATTCACCCCCACGATCAGACCGTAGGAACTTGATCTTCTTGTTACGATGATTTTCCACTTCACTCTGAAATTGTTTGAACTTTTGAAATGTTTCATACTTGTGCTTCATCAAGTAGACATAACCATATCTACTTAAATCGTCAGTGAAGGTGAGAAAATAACGATATCCGCCGCGTGCCTCCATGCTCATCGGACCACACACATCGGTATGTATGATCTCCAACAAGTCACTTGCACGCTCCATTGTTCCGGAGAATGGAGTTTTAGTCATCTTGCCCATGAGGCATGGTTCACACGTGTCAAGTGAATCAAAGTCAAGTGACTCCAAAAGTCCATCAGCATGGAGTTTCTTCATGTGCTTTACACCAATATGACCTAAGCGGCAGTGCCACAAAAATATGGCGCTATCATTGTTAACTCTAACTCTTTTGGTCTCAGTGTTATGTATATGTGTATCGTTATCAAGATTCAATATGAACAATCCACTCACATTCGATGCATGACCATAAAAGATATTACTCATAGAAATAGAACAACCATTATTCTCTGACTTAAAAGAGTAACCGTCTCGCAATAAACAAGATCTAGATATAATGTTCATGCTCAACGCAGGCACTAAATAACAATGATTTAAGTTCATCACTAATCCTGACGGTAACTGAAGTGACACTGTGCCGACGGCGATTGCATCAACCTTGGAACCATTTCCTACGCGCATCGTCACTTCATCTTTCGCCAGCCTTCGCCTATTCCGTAGTTCCTGTTTTGAGTTGCAGATATGAGCAGCAGAACCGGTATCGAATACCCAGGCACTACTACGAGAGCCGGTTAAGTACACATCAATAACATGTATATCAAATATACCTGATTTTTCTTTCGCCGCCTTCTTATCTGCCAGATACTTGGGGCAATTGCGCTTCCAGTGACCCATACCCTTGCAATAGTAACACTCCGTTTCTGGCTTAGGTCCAGCTTTGGGTTTCTTCGTCGGATTGGCAACAGGCTTGCCGCTCTTCTTCGAATTGCCCTTATTGCCTTTGCCGTTTCTCTTGAAACTAGTGGTCTTATTTACCATCAACACTTGATGCTCTTTACGGAGTTCAGACTCTGCGACTTTCAACATCGCAAACAACTCGCCGGGAGACTTGTTCATCCCTTGCATGTTGTAGTTCAACACAAAGCCTTTATAGCTTGGCGGCAGTGATTGAAGGATTCTGTCAGTGATAGCTTCTTGCGGGAGTTCAATCCCCAGCTCAGCTAGACGGTTTGAGTACCCAGACATTTTGAGCACATGTTCACTGACAGATGAGTTTTCCTCCATCTTGCAAGCATAGAATTTATCGGAGGTCTCATACCTCTCGATCCGGGCGTTCTTCTGAAAGATAAACTCCAACTCCTGGAACATCTCAAATGCTCCATGACGCTCAAAGAGACGTTGAAGTCCCGGTTCTAAGCCATACAAGACTGCACATTGAACTATTGAGTAGTCTTCCTTACGTGCTAACCAAGCGTTCTTAACATCCTGATCAGCCGTAGCGGGTGGTTCATCTCCTAACGCAACATTAAGGACATAATCCTTCTTCCCAGCTTGTAATATTAGCTTAAGATTATGAGCCGAGTCTACAAAGTTGCTTCCATCATCTTTCAACTTAGCTTTCTCTAGGAACGTATTAAAATTCAGGATGACTGTCGCGTGAGCCATAATCTACAACACAAATATATTCAAAGTGGACTTAGACTATGTTCAAGATGATTAGAGTTTAACTTAATCAAATTATTCGCTAAACTCCCACTCAAAAAGTACATCTCTCCAGTCATTTGAGTGGTTCATGATCCACTTACACTAGCTCAAGTCCGATCATCACGTGAGTTGAGTATAGTTTCAGTGGTAAGCATCCCTATGCTAATCATATCATCTATATGATTCATGATCGACCTTTCGGTCTCATGTGTTCCGAGGCCATGTCTGCACATGCTAGGCTCGTCAAGCTTAACCCGAGTGTTCCGCATGCGCAACTGTTTTGCACCCGTTGTATGTGAACGTTGAGTCTATCACACCCGATCATCACGTGGTGTCTCGAAACGACGAACTGTAGCAACGGTGCACAGTCGGGGAGAACACAATTTCGTCTTGAAATTTTAGTGAGAGATCACCTCATAATGCTACCGTCGTTCTAAGCAAAACAAGGTGCATAAAAGGATTAACATCACATGCAATTCATAAGTGACATGATATGGCCATCATCACGTGCTTCTTGATCTCCATCTCCAAAGCACCGGCACGATCTTCTTGTCACCGGCGCCACACCATGATCTCCATCAACGTGTTGCCATCGGGGTTGTCGTGCTACTCATGCTATTACTACTAAATCTACATCCTAGCAAAATAGTAAACGCATCTGCAAGCACAACGTTAGTATAAAGACAACCCTATGGCTCCTGCCGGTTGCCGTACCATCGACGTGCAAGTCGATATTTTCTATTACAACATGATCATCTCATACATCCAATATATCACATCACATCATTGGTCATATCACATCACAAGCATACCCTGCAAAAACAAGTTAGACGTCCTCTAATTTTGTTGTTGCATGTTTTACGTGGTGACCAGGGGTATCTAGTAGGATCGCATCTTACTTACGTAAACACCACAACGGAGATATATGAGTTGCTATTTAACCTCATCCAAGGACCTCCTCGGTCAAATCCGATTCAACTAAAGTTGGAGAAACCGACACTTGCCAGTCATCTTTGAGCAACGGAGTTACTCGTAACGATCAAACCAGTCTCTCGTAAGCGTACGAGTAATGTCGGTCCAAGCCGCTTCAATCCAACAATACCGCGGAATCAAGAAAAGACTAAGGCAGGCAGCAAACGCACATCACCGCCCACAAAACCTTTTGTGTTCTACTCGAGAAGACATCTACGCATGAACCTAGCTCATGATGCCACTGTTGGTGAACGTCGCATGGGAAACAAAAAATTTCCTACGCGCACGAAGACCTATCATGGTGATGTCCATCTACGAGAGGGGATGAGTGATCTACGTACCCTTGGAGATCATACAGCAGAAGCGTTAGTGAACGCGGTTGATGTAGTGGAACGTCCTCACGTCCCTCGATCCGCCCCGCGAACAATCCCGCGATCAGTCCCACGATCTAGTACCGAACGGACGGCACCTCCGCGTTCAGCACACGTACAGCTCGACGATGATCTCGGCCTTCTTGATCCAGCAAGAGAGACGGAGAGGTAGAAGAGTTCTCCGGCAGCGTGACGGCGCTCCGGAGGTTGGTGATGACCTTGTCTCAGCAGGGCTCCGCCCGAGCTCCGCAGAAACGCGATCTAGAGGAAAAACCGTGGAGGTATGTGGTCGGGCTGCCGTGGAAAAGTCGTCTCAAATCAGCCCTAAAACCTCCGTATATATAGGTGGGAGGGAGGGGACCTTGCCTTGGGGCTCTAGGAGCCCCAAGGGGGTCGGCCGAGTCCAAGGGGGGAGGACTCCCCCCCCCCAAACCGAGTTGGACTTGGTTTGGTGGGAGGGAGTCCTTCCCTTCCTTCCCACCTCCTCCTTTTTTTCTTTTCTCTTGATTTTCTCTTCTTGGTGCATAGAGCCATTTTGGGCTGTCCCACCAGCCCACTAAGGGCTGGTGTGCCACCCTCAAGGCCTATGGGCTTCCTCGGGGTGGGTTGCCCCCCCCCCCCCCGGTGAACTCCCGGAACCCATTCGTCATTCCCGGTACATTCCCGGTAACTCCAAAAACCTTCCGGTAATCAAATGAGGTCATCCTATATATCAATCTTCGTTTCCGGACTATTCCGGAAACCCTCGTGACGTCCGTGATCTCATCCGGGACTCCGAACAACATTCGGTAACCAACCATATAACTCAAATACGCATAAAACAACGTCGAACCTTAAGTGTGCAGACCCTGCGGGTTCGAGAACTATGTAGACATGACCCGAGAGAGTCCTCGGTCAATATCCAATAGCGGGACCTGGATGCCCATATTGGATCCTACATATTCTATGAAGATCTTATCATTTTAACCTCAGTGCCAAGGATTCATATAATCCCGTATGTCATTCCCTTTGTCCTTCGGTATGTTACTTGCCCGAGATTCGATCGTCAGTATCCGCATACCTATTTCAATCTCGTTTACCGGCAAGTCTCTTTACTCGTTCCGTAATACAAGATCCCGCAACTTACACTAAGTCACATTGCTTGCAAGGCTTGTGTGTGATGTTGTATTACCGAGTGGGCCCCGAGATACCTCTCCGTCA
Organism: Hordeum vulgare subsp. vulgare; assembly: GCF_904849725.1. Taxonomy (NCBI): domain Eukaryota; kingdom Viridiplantae; phylum Streptophyta; class Magnoliopsida; order Poales; family Poaceae; genus Hordeum; species Hordeum vulgare. Next base: position 159,923,816 of record NC_058521.1, on the reverse strand, counting down.
CACGGAGTGACAAATCCCAGTCTTGATCCATACTAACTCAACTAACACCTTCGGAGATACCTGTAGAGCATCTTTATAGTCACCCAGTTACGTTGCGACGTTTGATACACACAAAGCATTCCTCCGGTGTGAGTGAGTTATATGATCTCATGGTCATAGGAATAAATACTTGACACGCAGAAAACAGTAGCAACAAAATGACACGATCAACATGCTACGTTATTAGTTTGGGTCTAGTCCATCACGTGATTCTCCTAATGACGTGATCCAATTATCAAGCAACAACACCTTGTTCATAATCAGAAGACACTGACTATCTTTGATCAACTGGCTAGCCAACTAGAGGCTTGCTAGGGATGGTGTTTTGTTTATGTATCCACACATGTAAATGAGTCATCATTCAATACAATTATAACATGGATAATAAACGATTATCTTGATACAGGAATTATAATAATAACTATATTTATTATTGCCTCTAGGGCATAATTCCAACACTAATTTCTCAGCTTGCTCACCTTGAAAAATTGGTGGGCCAAATTTCTGACAAGCACGCTACCTTAGTCAATAAGATGGCAGCTAAACCTGAAATTTGTGATGCAAATCACGAAGATCTTAAAGTGCTTGGTGTGACTCCTCTTGAATCTTTGTTTTCTCTTGTCAAACCTATTGATGAAGGGGCTTTATATGAATCCACTTTGGTTGAAAAACGCCCCAATGATTCGGAGTCCACCTATCTTGATGATAAAGGTGTGGAGAGTGGAGTAGAAGAAATCAAAACTTTGGGTAGTAATGAAACTCCCACTTTGGATTTCAAGGAATTGAATAATGATAATTGCTCCTTGTTTGAATGCATTTCTTTGATGCAATCCATTGCAAACTCTCCACATGCTTATAGCCAAAGCAAAGCCTTTACCGCTCATATCGTTGATGCTATGGTGAAATCTCTTGAAGAGAAGCTCGAACTAGAACTCTCTATACCTAGAAAACTTCATGATGAGTGGGAACCTACTATCAAAATCAAGATCAAAAACTATGAGTGCAATGCTTTGTGTGATTTGGGTGCTAGTGTTTCCGCGATTCCAAAGTCTTTATGTGATATTCTTGGTTTTCATGAGATTGAAGAGTGTTCTCTTAATTTGCATCTTGCGGATTCTACTTTCAAGAAACCCATGGGAAGGATCGATGATGTTCTTATTGTTGCAAATAAGAACTATGTATCGTGGATTTCATTGTACTTGACATAGATTGCAATCCTTCATGTCCCATTATTCTTGGTAGACCTTTCCTAAGGACTATTGGTGCTATCATCGATATGAAGGAAGGGAATATTAGATTTCAATTTACCCTAAAGAAGGGCATGGAGCACTTTCCTAGAAAGAAAATAAGATGGCCTTATGAATCTATGATGAGGGCTACTTATGGTTTGAGCACCAAGGATGACCATACGTAATTCCATCACCTTATGCCTAGCTAAGGGCGTTAAACAATAGCGCTTGTTGGGAGGCAACCCAACGAAACTACCCTTTTTATTTCTGTTTTGTGTTTTCCACACTTTCATAATTCTGTTATGATTGTGTTTTTTGTATTTCTTTTTGCGTTTGTGCCAAGCAAAACCGTTATGATTAGTCTTGGGGATGATCGTTTCGTCATGCTGGAAAAGACAGAAACTTTCGGCTCACGAAAAGAATTTTCATTTTTTTTGTAAGAGATTTTGAGTTGATTCTTTTTGCTGTTGATTCCTACGCAAATTCTTCAGACCGTCGTAATTGTTCAGAATTTTTGAAGTACAAGAAGTATACGAAGTACACAGATTGCTACAGACTGGTCTGCTGTTAACAGATTTTGTTTTTTGTTGTGTTGGTTGCTTATTTTGATGAAACTATGGATAGTATCGGGGGGTATTAGCCATCGAAGATTGAAAATACAGTAACCCAACATCAACATAAGTAGAATTCAAGTTTGCTACAGTACCTAAGGAAGTGGTGGTTTGCTTTCTTATACTAATGTTATCACGAGTTTATGTTTAAGTTTCGTGTTGTGAAGTTTTCAAGTTTTGGGTGAAGTTCTTATGGACAAAGAGATAAAGAGTGGCAAGAGCTCAAGCTTGGGGATTCCCAAGGCACCCCAAGAGATTCAAGGATGCCGTAAAAGCCTAAGCTTGGGGATGCCCTAGGAAGGAATCCCCTCTTTCATCTTCAATCCATCGGTAACGTTACTTGGGGCTATATTTTTATTCACCACATGCTATGTGTTTTGCTTGGAGCGTCTTGTATCGTAGGAGTCTTTTATTTTTGTTTGTCACAATCATTCTTGCCGCACACCTAGAGAGAGACACATGCACTTACCGTGATTTTGTCGAGCTTCACTTATATCCTTTGTTAGACAATTCAGCTCACATGTGCTTCACTTATATCTTTTGAGCTAGTTGATTTTGCTCTATGTGCTTCACTTATACCTTTTAGAGCACGGCGGTGCGTGGCTTGGTAGTTGATCTATGCTATGAAAGTAGTCTCAAAAGGGGTAGTTATCAAAAGGGATACGAAAACTTCCACATTCATGTGCATTGAATAGTTGGAGAAGTTTGATTCATCTCAACTAGTTTTGAGTTGTGGTTATGGTAATATTGAAGTTATATTAGTAAGGTGTTGTGGATATAGAAATACTTGTGTTGAATTTAGTGATTCCCGTAGCATGCACGTATGGTGAACCGCTATGTGATGAAGTCTGAGCATGATTAGTCTATTGATTATCATCCTTTGTGTGGCGGTCGGGATTGCGCGATGGTTTATACCTACCAACCCTTCCCCTAGGAGTATGCGTTGAATGCTTTGTTTCGATTACTAAAAAAACTTTTGCAACAAGTATATGAGTTCTTCATGACTAATGTTGAGTCCATGGTTTAGATGCACTTTCACCTTCCACCATCACTATCTTCTTTAGTGTCGTGCAACTTTCGCCGGTGCACAAAACCCACCATTAGCCTCCCTCAAAACAGCCACCATACCTACCTACTATGGCTTTTTCAAATTCATTCCGACATATATAGCCATGCAACTACCACCATGACATGTGCCACCACGTCTACATTAACATTGCATGATCGTAAGATAGCTAGCATGATGTTTCCATTAATGTCCATGCCATGCTAGATCATTGTCACGGTACACTACCGAAGGCATTTCATATAGAGTCATCGTTGCTCTAAGTTTTGAGTTGTAACTGTGATGATCATCATTGATGGAGCATTGTCCCATGTGAGGAAATAAAAGAGGCCAAAGATGCCCACCAAAATAAAAAATAAAAAAAGAGGCCAAAGAGCCCATCCAAAAAAATTAGAGAAAAAGAGAGAAGGGACAATGCTACCACCTTTCCACACTTGTGCATATTAAGCACCATGATCTTCATGACTGAGAGTCTCTCATTTTTTCACCACCATATAGGTAGTGGGAAATTTTCATTATATAACTTGGCTTGTATATTCCAATGATAGGCTTCCTCAAATTTGCCTTAGGTCTTCGTGAGCAAGCAAGTTGGATGCACACCCACTAGTTTTCTTTAAGAGCTTTCACATACTCTTAGCTCTAGTGCATCATTTGTATGGCAATCCCTACTCATTCACATTAATATCTATTGATGAGCATCTCCACAGCTCATTGATATGCCTAGTTGATGTGACCATCTTCTCCTTGTTTTTCTTGCAACCTCCACCACACTCCACACCACTTATAGTGCTAAAACCATGGCTCACGCTCATGTATTGCGTGAGAGTTGAAAAAGTTTGAGAAAGTAAAGGTGTGAAAACAATTACTTGGCCAATACCGGGGTTGTGCATGATTTAAATTCGTTGTGCAATGATGATAGAGCATAGCAAGACTATATGATTTTGTAGGGATAACTTTCTTTTGGCCTTGTTATTTTGAAAGTTCATGATTACCTTGCTAGTTTGCTTGAATTATTGTTGTCTCCACGTCAATAGCAAACTATTGTTTTGAATCTAATGGATCTGAACATTCACGTCACATAAGAGGAGTTACAAAGGACATCTATGCTAGGTAGCATGAAAGCATCAAAAATTCATTCTTTATCACTTCCCTACTCGAGGACGAGCAGGAGTTAAGCTTGGGGATGCTTGATATGTCTCAAACGTATCTATTATTTTTGATGGTTTCACGCTGTTATCTTGTCAACTTTGGATGTTTTGTTTACCTTTTATATCTTTTTTGGGACTAACTTATTAACTCAGTGCCAAGTGCCAGTTCCGGTTTTTTCTGTGTTTTTGACCCTTTTCAGATCTGATTTTGGAACGGAGCCCAAACGGAATAAATCCCCAATATGATTTTTTCCAGAACGGAAGAAGATCGGGAGGCTTGAGGGCCAAGCAAGTGGGCCCACAGGGAGCCCACAAGCCCTGTTGCCACGGCCACGGGGGAGGCCGCGGCAACCAAGCTTGTGGCCTCCCTGGCGCTCCCCTGCCCTAGGTCTTTGGCCTATAAATTCCCTAAAAATCCAGAAAAAAAATTAGGGCGTCCACAAAAACACTTTTCCGCCGCCGCGACCTTCCGTTTCCGCGATATCTCATCTAGAGACCCTTCCCGGTGCCCTGGCGGAGGGGACTTTGGAGTTGGAGGGCTTCTTCATCAACATCATCGCCCCTCCAATGACTCGTGGGTAGTTCACTTCAGACCTACGGGACCGTAGTTAGTAGCTAGATGGCTTCTTCTCTCTCTTGGATCTTCAATACAAAGTTCTGCATGATCTTCATGGAGATCTATCCGATGTGATCCTCTTTGGCGGTGTGTTTGTCGAGATCCGATGAATTGTGCATTTGTGATCAGATTATCTATGATATATATTTGAGTCTTTGCTGATTTCTTATATGCATGATTTGATATCCTTGTAAGTCTCTCCGAGTCTTGGGTTTTGTTTGGCCAACTAGATCTATGATTCTTGCAATGGAAGAAGTGCTTGGTTTTGGGTTCATACTGTGTGGTGACCTTTCCCAGTGACAGAAAGGGCAGCAAGGCACGCATCGTGTTGTTGCCATCAAGGGTAACAAGATGGGCTTTTATCTAGATATGAGATTGTCCATCTACATCATGTCATCTTGCTTAAGGCGTTACTCTGTTCACATGAACTTAATACACTAGATGCATGTTGGATAGCGGTCGACGTGTGGAGTAATAGTAGTAGATGCAGAAAGTATCGGTCTACTTGTTTTGGACGTGATGCCTATAGATATAATCATTTCCATAGATAATGTCACTACTTTGCGCGGTTCTATCAATTGCTCGACAGTAATTCGTTCACCTACCGTCTACTTGCTTTCACGAGAGAAGCCACTAGTGAATACTACGGCCCCCGGGTCTATTCACACCTATCGTTTCCACTTTTGCTTTTACTTTGCTTTGTTACTTTGTTGCTTTCATTTCTCACTTGGCAAACAATCTATAAGGGATTGACAACCCCTTCATAGCGTTGGGAGCAAGCTCTTTGTGTTTGTGCAGGCACTTGAGATACTCCTTCACTGGATCGATACCTTGGTTCTCAAAACTGAGGGAAATACTTACCACCGCTGTGCTACATCACCCTTTCCGCTTCGAGGGAACACCAACGCAAGGCTCCAAGGCCACGGGGGAATCCTTTGCATATTTGCCTAGGAAGTCCCTAAAGGCGTAGCCATAGCAGAAGGATTCCTGGTGCCATTGCTGAGGAGAATCAAGACAAGAATAGTCTGCCGTCAGCACGTTTGTTTCTGGCGCCGTTGGAAGGTCTTTTGTTGCAATAGCAACGGGACATGTGGTGCACCCCTGCAGGGATGAAAATTAACTATTCGAATAGCCGTGTCCACGGTTACACGACGACTTGGAGTTGTGCCCTGATCTTATACAACTACAATTGTTACTTACCTGGAATTAGTTGCCTCGAGATTTCTTCCTCGCAGGGAGTCGAGGGAGGATCTCTGGGCGTGACCTCACTTTAATATTGCTGCAACAATAGGACTATTAATTTGTGTTACCCTGTTCTACTCTTGTCTATTGTTGCAAGACTCTGAAGATGCTAGTCTTCGATAGGACTAAGCCTTCTCTCTCTATTCTCGCATTGTTGCAGTCAGTCCACATATAACCACCCCCCCCTTCTTTGATACTGATGCATACTTAGAATAGTTCTGATGTAAGATTTGCGAGTACTTTGGATGTGTACTCACTGTTGCTTTGCTCCCCCTTTGTCCCCTTGATCCGTGCTGAGACCAGATGATGGAGCCTAGGAGTGGAGTTTCCTGCCGATGTCTGCCATCCCGATGGTGTCTTCTTCATGGAGGCCGCTGATGACCAGCAGTAGTTTAGGAGGTTCCTAGGCAGGAGGCCTCACCTCGTTCGATCGTGTTTCTTTTGTGCTAGCCTTCTCTAAGGCACCCCATGTGTATGTCCGTAGTCAGATATTATTGCTTCCGCTGACTCGTGTGCTTACCGAGCTTTTGTATTCTAGCCCTCGAGGCCCCTGGCTTGTAATATGAAGCTGATATTATTTTATTTGTGTCTAGAGTTGTGTTGTGATATCTTCCCGTGGGTCCTTGGGTTTGATCGTACGCATTTACGTGTATGATTAGCGTACGATTAAACCGAGGGCGTCACAAGTTGGTATTAGAGCCGACAGCCTGTAGGTCGCCCCCTTTCCAACTCCTTGGCCGAAGTCGAGTCTAGTGTTTGAAAAACTTTACTAACATGATGTTGTGGCTTACGGGCCCACATCTCAATTCGGTGGTATTAGTATCTTTTACTCCTTTCCTATACTCTGGGCTCTACTCTCTCTTCTCTTTTGGGTTAAATATTTTTCTAACTCTAACATTAGGTTCTCGTAAATACTTCCTCCCGGAGAGCCCCGCAATTTCAGACGATGGCTTGACCCATCAGAAGACTCTGAAGTTACTCTCTGATTTTCTCTCGAGAACTTGTGCTCATCGCTTCTGTGATTTCCCTTCCTCCGTCAACCACTATGGATGACTACATACAAATGCCATTCATATTTTCTTTCCAATTTCTCTTGTTTTACGAGAGGCAACGAATTTTATTATCGAGGATCCGTACATCATCTGTTGTCATAGGTTTTGAAAATTCTTCGAACTACTATTCGATATTTCAGAATCCCCAGTGGCCTATTGCTTTTAACTCTCCTCACGTGCTTGTGTTATGGTTAAATCCATATGTCTAGCAGCATTCATTAAAATCCTTTGGGATTTTCCTGCGATCTTATTGATTCTACCTTTGTGTGGATGCACACAATCATCTGTTGATACTCATAAAGTATCTTTCCGGCACAGGCGTCCTTCCACGCAGAGCTGGTTCTCAATGCATCAACTTTGGTTGGTTGATCGGCTAAGTCCGTTCAGCTTACCTGTAATTGATCGGGGCATGTGATTATTATACACCAACTTGGAAATCCTAATTCTTTTGGTAATTAAGTATCAGTATTTTTCAGATGTTCTATAACCCGATGCATTGCATCCTATCTCCCTCTGACTGAGTACTGATACTCGCGTCAGGTCCTTTGTGAATTGCCAGACCCATTGCTGCGTTATTATCCGACGGCATCCTTTATATTCAAAAAAATATATCGTGATATTGTTCCCCTGATAAATAATGTCATTGCTAAATTGTGTCTTCTCCCTCTGATAAGTTGTATCCTATACATTTGTCGGCCATGCTCTGTTGTCAAGCATGTGTTAATTACTCCTGAAGTATGTGGTACATGTTCCTAAGATGCCCCGATGGGTTGAACCTAGGCCTTCCTAAATCAATATGACTCGAAAAGTTTTCATGAGTCTTGCTCTTCTGGTGTTTTGCTAGATAATCTTTTTAAGCTACAACCTGATCAAAGGCGAGGAGTAAATGGCAGGTGATGCATTGATGAAGTGGGAGTCGACCTTGAACTTGTGTTCATGCCCATGGAAACGACGTTGATCTTACCATAGAAGCTTCTCATATCAATAATCATTCCTTCTGTGGTTTAATCTGGTATCTGTGGTCTTGTCCTTTGCAATCGTGGTTCCGACCATGTTGTCCTACCTTGATTTCATTCTCAGACGACTTAATGTACTTGTCTTCTTCGGGTCAATACATCGGTCCAAGCCTTAACGTTGATCTACCTCCGAGTATTATTCCTTGTAGCTCGAGGATATCACGGAGCTATATAACTTCTTGTGAGCTCCTCATCAACTATCACATTTCACTGATTCCAGTTTCCTCGTGTTTGAGTTGTTGGACATGCGAGTACATCGATAACTGAATCGAGTATGCATTGCGATTCAACAACTTTTAGCAATCTTCCTTATTTACGAGTTTGTACTCGATCATGTCATTCCAAGATGTTAAGCTTACATCAATCTTTCAACACCATGTTGGTTGTCTTAAAAGGCGATCTCAATTCTAAGCTAGCAGTCTTATCTGTGATTCCGACATCCTCTTGCTTCATCATTCCCTTGCTTGATGTCGTCGCTGATCGATTACATCTTCGTGTAGCTTCTCGACAAATGTGTCGTGATCACTATCAGCATTCTGAGCTCTTGTTGGGTATCAATCGAATGCATGTTGAGGAATATCCTCCTTACCCCTCGATGATTTGTGTTATCAGTGACAAACCTTGTTGCCTTCCCTCCAACACAAACTTGTTCATATTTTGTGATTGTCCCTTAAGCTCCTTTCTATCCAGCTTATGTTATCTTCTACGTTGGAGTATTACTATCTTTTATGTCAAGGATGTCATGAGAATTGCACACATCTTAAAAATTCTTGATATAGTAATACTTCTCGCCATCACCGTTCATTTCTTGGTCCCGTGTTGTTTCAAGTCGGAATACGAACACGTGAACTCTGATGTGTGATTCCAATACTTCTGTCAACCCTATTGCCTTGAGGTTAACAACTATTTTTTTTCATTTCTTAGTGTGTTGGGTGTTGACTCATCATTTTCACATTGGTTGTGCTACTCCGTCCATATTCCGAGTGCAACCTTCGACCAATGTTTAATTGTTGTTGTTCCCTTGAACATACGACATTATACCATTTTACTTGACAAATGCTACCTCCTTGCCCTTCAAATTTTTGGAAACTCATCCCTGTCAAAATCTTGAGGGATTGTTGCTGAGCCCATCAGCCGCACCCTCAACTTCTCCATCTTCCACGATGAAGCTCTTGCAAGCATTATCCTTGTGCCTAGCTCATGGAGAATATGTTGGATATAAGGAGTGTGTTTGCCCAAGGTTCACGTGCACTCTTTCTACCGTGAATATGTGAAAGTTTTGTTTCGCTTCCCCTCGGGAAATACCAAATCATTCTCGCATGTGCGAAGTGTTATATGTTTTGAAAATTTGTTATCTTCACTTCATATAACTTCTCTTAGCACGCCAAGCCACTGAATGATATGATCAAGGGAAAAGAAGTTCCGTCATAAGAGCTAATCGAGGCTTATGCAAGGGCCTTGATATCCTCGATGATGGTTCTCAAATCAGAACTCAGTTGCATTGTGTTGTAAGAATTCCACGTGGGCAAGAATGTCTTGTCATTGTGTTCATGTGTCTTACAATTTAACTCATGATCCAAAACTTGCTTCCGTTGATCATATCCCACTGATATTGCAGTATCATCTCGTATGTTTTTGGTGGCCCCATTTTCTTCTCAGGCACCCTCAGACTGAGGTATCCTCACACTAATCGGATCTGAATCTCGGGCAGATATGATGGTTGGAACATTTTCCCAATAATTATAACCTTGGTCTTTATGTAACCTGGTACGGTGATGTCTTGTCTGGCACACCGGGCCGAAGGACCTATTGTTATGAATCCTTCCATATGTAAGGTTCGCCATTCTACCATGAGGAAATTGTATGACTTAGCTTTGTAAGTTGTTCCTCCGGGTTCCTCTTTGTATACCCATAAGTCCAACCTTTATCTGATGACCATGTCGATGCTACCCCGAAGCACTGATGTGGTACTTTAGATTTCAACAGGAACATTGGAAGCGCAATGCTAAATTGTTCCTGATCAATTAGCCAAACCGTATGGTATGGGTAAACATCATGATGCTTATTGTCTCTTTATCAAGATGGTTATGTACTAGATGACATATCATGCATAGCATACCCTATGTTTTCCTCGGGAATGGTATACTTTAATAACTGTGTGTGTGTGTGTGAACACATTTGCCTTCCTATTGGTCTGTTTGACCTTTCTTGTTGCATTACTTATCTAAGCAGTGTTAATTCCCTGCTTAGGTAAAATTCTCGGTATACGACTCTGTCAGTAAGACCCTGTTACTATTGTGGATAACATTCCGGTAGCCGTCGGTGGACGAGAACTTTGCCTACTGGTCTGCCTCGTTTCAACGAGCAGGAAAATGGTTCTATTCGTCCCCCGCACTTGGTACTGACGTTGTTTCCAACATAACTGACAGGTTATCCTCTGACATGTCTGGCTACCAAGACCGTATAATATGTCACCCCTCTACCTACTCCCGGCCCACATGGTGGACCCATAACCCAAAGTTCCACAGGATTGAAACCTGACTCTCCTGTACATCTTTTGACTCCAAAGTATCATTTGCACTTGACTTCGTATGGAATTCCAGGGCCACCGTTCAATGTTCCGATCACTCTTCGGTCCAGATGTTGTCCAACATGCTAAAGATCAAGTCTACATTATCCATAAGAATCTGAAGGTTGCTCAGTCTCGTCAGAAGGGTGAGTATGACCGTCATCACCAAGATATGGTCTATCAACCTGGCGAAAAGGCTTATCTTCGTGTCACCACCAATGAGAGGTGCACACCGTTTCGGGATCAAGGGCAAGTTAGCTCCTCGCTATATTGGTCCTTTCACTGTTCTCGAAAGGTGTGGGAGAGTGGCTTATCAATTGGAACTGCGGCGAACCTTTCTCAGGTTCACGATGTCTTCCATGTTTCTCAGCTCCGCCGCTACTTCAAGGATCCTATTCAAGCAGTGCCTCATGGTATGCTTGAGCTGCAACAAGACCTCTTTTATAAAGAGCATCCGGTCCGCATTCTCGACCAAGCTGAACTTAAGACCCGTCGCAAAGTCATCAAGTTCCTTAAATTGCAGTGGTCAAATCATTCTGAAGATGAAGCCACTTGGGAACACGAGGATCATCTTCGTGATGAATACCCCGAGATCTTTCCTTCTAATTCTTAATTCTCAGGACGAGAATTCTTGTTAGTAGGGGAGAGTTGTGACATCCCCGGATTAAGCTACAGTAATAAATATAGTTAGACTATAGTAATCACTCGCTAACAGTATCAAGTCATCAAGTTTAACAAAGTTAAACTTCCACTTGATAAAAATCAAGGCTATTTTTGAATTAAAGATAAAGTAGAATAAATTATTTCTCAAACAAAAAAAGTAAAACAAATAATTAAAAAAAAACCCTAGCCCAAATTTGGGCCTCCCAGCCCAATTACAATCCGGCCCACCCGGGTGGGGTATAAAGCCCCCACCGGGGCAAACCCTAAGCTGCACTCCTCCCCATCCCCCCATGGCGCCGCCGGGGGCACTCTCTCCATCGAGCCCCCTCCCCCCCCCCCCGGCGACCGAGCCCCCCCCCCCTAGCTAACAGCCCCGCTCGCTACTCCCTCCCACCTAACCCCACGACCACCAGAACACCCCACGAGAGCCCCCCTCCCACCCACCGAGACCAAACTCCCCTCGTCAGCCGCACGTCCCATCCCACCTCGCACCCCACGCGCCACCCCCTGGCCTCCCTCCTCCCCACATGGCCAGCGCGCCTCGTCCCCGTCGCCCCTCTCTCCTACCGAGGACCGACAACCCTCGAGCCCCACCTCGTCTCCATGGATCCAGATCCCTCCCGCCGGCTCTCTCTTCCCCGCCGGCCCTCGCCCCTCGCTCTCACCCACCGACCGCCGCCGTCGAGTCCCCTCCCCGCCTCCTCCTCGGACCGCCACCACCAGTACCTCCCCTGTGCCAGGCCCCCTGGTGTCCCGCCCGTCGCCACCCTCCACCCCGCTCCACTCGTCGGCGAGTCCTCGCCCCACCCAGGCCGGGCTCCTCCTCTGAGCCCTTCTAACGCCGACACCACCAATGCCGGTTTCCCCACCTCGCCCTCGGATCCTCTCTCCCTCTCGCCCCACACCAACCGGCCAGCCCCGGCCCCCTCGTCTCCACGTCGGCCCCTCCTAGCCCGGCTCGGACCACTACGCCGCCGTCCCTTCTCCACCTCAATGTCGCCCTCCGCCGCGCCATCGCTCCGCCCCGATCCTCACGTCGCCGGCCACCTCTACCCCAACCGGCCACCACGAGCACCACCGCAACGGCCTCCTCACGCCTCGCCGCCCTCTTCTGTGCAACGGTGGTGAGCCACCACTCTGTTTTCCCTGGACTCCGTCGAGCCGCCGGCTGAGTGCTCATGTGCACTTCGGTTCCTCTCTATTAGACAGAGGGGATTAGCCCGTGAGGTGTCTTAGGACAAAAAAGGAAATGAAACGTATATAGATGTTTGTATGTGTATAGTCATGTATATGTATATATGACATGTGTATGTATGTATGAATTTATACATGTAGGGATGTATGTTAACTGTATGTGTGTATATTGGTATGTATAAAAATGGGGGTTAAAGGTATGTGTGCATTTAGTGAAGATGGTGCTCGTTGTCCCAATGACATGCGGGACCACGTCCCTAAAACAGGAAAAAAGAATAAGTAGAAAATAATAATAATAATTAATCGGTAAATCATTAAGTTAATTAATTAATTAACTAGTGGATTAATTAATTAGATAATTAATTGTTAGTAATAGGATTAAGAGTAAATAGATAAACTACATAAACCGGTTAATATAGATAAATAAAATATCCTAACCACTATATGACAAGTGGGTCTGTTTCCCTTTAATTAATCGGGATTATCTTAGCTAACGTTAATAATAAATGTGCCTATGACATGAGGCCCCACTGGTCAGAGTTGACCAGTCAACTACTGATGTCAGTATGACATCATGGTGATGTCATAATTGCATTTAATCAATTTAATTAAATGTGTTTTTAATTCCTAATTATTGAATAAAACTTTAAAAATTAATATAAAATAATCCGTAAGTCAGATCAAAATATTTTCAACATGAAAGTTGATCAGCACAACGAGACGAACCCGGATACACTATCCATTCGTGTGTCACGCGTCTGTAGCATAGCAAACGTGGAACTTTTCCATCGTTTCCAGTCTAACTGGTAGTAGCACGAGAGCCGGAAAATATCGTCATCTATTCTTCCGACCCGTCTGCGATGGATGTTTCCGCGTTAGCTCATGCCTAGCGTGCTTTTTGCCATGTCGTGCTTAGTGTTGCAAAGTTGCTGTTATTTATTGTTTCTTCCCCCTCTTCTTACCGATAAACCCCGAGATCGATGATGATCCGGTGATCGACTACTTCCCGGTCGAGGATCCGTTTTGTCTGCAGAGCAACCAGGCAAGCAAACCCCCCCCCCCTTGATCATTCCTATATCGCCTATGTCTATCTTCCTACTGCTTGCATTTGTATTTTGCTAATGTTATAGTTAGCTCCTATATCTGATGCACAGCATATTTTTTATGAACTGCTACTTTCAGTCCTGTACTTTTAATCTGCTTAGTATAGGTGGAGCAGTCATCCCTTCTGACCCCGTAGTCCAGTTGCCCCGCTTGTTTTCAAATCTCGATCCCTGATCGACGAGCCAGGCCCGACACAGCACATATACACCCCCTTAGTTGTACGACGCTACAGAGATACTATCGAGTACCGAGGGTGACACCTCGGTACGTACCCCTGAAGATATCTCTGTAGTATAGCTAGTCAGTCGTGGTTATCGAGGGTGATTCCTCTTTCACCATTCCCGACGATGCCTCTGTCGTGCAACCCCTCATGTGTGGGACCCCCGAGGGTGATTCCTCTAAGCCCACCTTGACGGATAAATCGTTCGAAATCCAACGAGGGTGATACCTCGGATTCCCCTCGATGTTACAACCACACAGTTACTCGACCATGTTACTAGGATCATTGGTGCTTAGTTGTTAGTCGGGTGGATTCCCACGAGAATGTGTCGATGGCCTAATTAAAATGTTAATGGATTTGGGTATTTGATATATGTTGGTTGGAGACCTTTTCGCACTAACCGGCTATGCGGGAAGAATTATGGGTACTCGGCATCGCGATACCAGCCGAAGCTTTTCAGATGTCAGCAACGTAGCGGCGCGCGCCCGAGTGGTCCCTAGATGCATCGCGCTTGTGATTAAGGGATGCTAGGACTGACGTCGGCCGCCCACGCATCGTGCAGGAGTGCGAAGGGGAACTGGGCCCATGAACGCTTTGTGCTTAGGATTTAGACCGGCGGGCTGGCCTCTCTGTTGAGTCTTAGGTGGGTATATGACGTATCGATATTCCGAGGTCGTGCAGGACCCAGAAAAGTGTGTTCGGCCAGAGTGTTATCGAGCGTGATGGGACATGTGGTGCACCCCTGCAGGGATGAAAATTAACTACTCGAATAGCCGTGTCCACGGTTACAGGACGACTTGGAGTTGTGCCCTAATCTTATACAACTACAATTGTTACTTAACTAGAATTAGTTGCCTCGGGATTTCTTCCTTGCAGGGAGTCGAGGGAGGATCTCTGGGCGTGACCTCACTTTAATATTGCTCCAACAATATGACTATTAATTTGTGTTACCCTGTTCTACTCTAGTCTATTGCTGCAAGACCCTGAAGATTCTAGTCTTCGATAGGACTAGGCCTTCTCCCTCTATTCTCGCATTGCTGCAGTCAGTCCACATATAACCACCCCCCTTCTTTGATACTGATGCATACTTAGAATAATTCTAATGTAAGATTTGCGAGTACTTTAGATGAGTACTCGCCGTTTCTTTGCTCCCCCTTTGTCCCCTTGATCCGTGCTGCGACCAGATGATGGAGCCCAGGAATGGAGTTTCCTGCCGATGTCTGCCATCCTGATGGTGTCTTCTTCATGGAGGCCACTGATGACCAGGAGTAGTTTAGGAGGTTCCCAGGCAGGAGGCCTCGCCTTGTTCGATCGTGTTTCTTTTGTGCTAGCCTTCTCTAAGGCACCCCATGTATATGTTTGTACTCAGATTTTGTTGCTTCCGGTGACTCGTGTGTTTATCGAGCTTCTGTTCTAGCCCTCGAGGCCCCTGGCTTGTAATATGAAGTTGATATTATTTTATTTGTGTCTAGAGTTGTGTTGTGATATCTTCCCGTGGGTCCTTGGGTTTGATCGTACGCATTTGCATGGATGATTAGCGTACGATTAAACAGAGGGCGTCACAAGTTGGTATCAGAGCCGACTGCCTGTAGGTAGCCCCCTTTCCACCACCTTGGCCGAAGTCGAGTCTAGTGTTTGAAAAACTTTACTAACACTGATGTTGTTGCTTACAGGCCCACATCTCAATTCGGTGGTATTAGTATCTTTTACTCCTTTCCTATACTCTGGGCTCTACTCTCTCTTCTCTTTCGGTTTAAAGATTTTTCTAACTCTAACATTTGGTTCTCACAAATACTTCCTCCCGGAGAGCCCCGCAATTTCAGACGATGGCTTGACCCATCAGAAGACTCCGAAGTTACTCTCTGATTTTCTCTCGAGAACTTGTGCTCATCGCTTCTGCGATTTCCCTTCCTCTGTCAACCACTATGGATGACTACATACAAATGCCATTCATATTTTCTTTCCAATTGCTCTTGTTTTACAAGAGGCAATGAATTTTCTTATCGAGGATCCGTCCATCATCAGTTGTCATGGGTTTCGAAAATTCTTCGAACTACTATTCGATCTTTCGGAATCCCTAGTGGCCTATTGCTTTTAACTTTTCTCACGTGCTTGTGTTATGGTTAAATCCATATGTCTAGCAGCATTCATTAAAATCCTTTAGGATTTTCGGGCGATCTTATTGATTCTACCTTTGTGTGGATGCACACAATCATCTGTTGATACTCATAAAGTATCTTTCCGGTACAGGCGTCCTTCCACGCAGAGCTGGTTCTCAATGCATCAACTTTGGTTGGTTGATCGGCTAAGTCCGTTCAGCTTACCTGTAATTGATCGGGGCATGTGATTATTATACACCAACTTGGAAATCCTAATTCTTTTGGTAATTAAGTATCAGTATTTTTCAGATGTTCTATAACCCGATGCATTGCATCCTATCTCCCTCTGACTGAGTACTGATACTCGCGTCAGGTCCTTTGTGAATTGCCAGACCCATTGCTGCGTTATTATCCGACGGCATCCTTTATATTCAAAAAAATATATCGTGATATTGTTCCCCTGATAAATAATGTCATTGCTAAATTGTGTCTTCTCCCTCTGATAAGTTGTATCCTATACTTTTGTCGGCCATGCTATTTTGTCAAGCATGTGTTAATTACTCTTGAAGTTTATGGTACATGTTCCTAAGGTTCCCAGGCTGGAGGCCTTGCCTCGTTCGATCGTGTTTCTTTTGTGCTAGCCTTCTCTAAGGCACCCCATGTGTATGTCTGTACTCAGATTTTGTTGCTTCCACTGACTCGTGTGTTTACCGAGCTTGTGTATCCTAGCCCTCGAGGCCCCCGGCTTGTAATATGAAGCTGATATTATTTTACTTATGTCTAGAGTTGTGTTGTGATATCTTACCATGGGTCCTTGGGTTTGATCGTACGCATTTGCGTGTATGATTAGTGTACGATTAAACCGAGGCGTCACAGTGATGCAGCAAAGTAGTGATAATTATTTCCCTCAGTTTGAGAACCAAGGTATGAATCCAGTAGGAGTATCAAGACGAGGCACCAATGTACCTACGCAAAAACAAACAAACTTGCACCCAACGCTAAAAAGGGGTTGTCAATCCCTTCACGATCATTTGCAAGGTGAGATCTGAAGGTGAAAAGTGCAACATAGTAATTTTGTAGATCTGAATATAGGATGTGAAGTAGACCCGGGGGCCATAGTGTTCACTAGACGCTTCTCTCATGATAGCAAGTATTACGGTGGGTGAATGAATTACTGTCGAGCAATTGATAGAATCGCGCAAAGTCATGACGATATCTAAGGCAATGATCATACATATAGGCATCACATCCGAGACAAGTAGACTGATACTTTCTGCATCTACTACTATTACTCCACACATCGACCGCTATCCAGCATGCATCTAGTGTATGAGTACATAACAAACAGAGTAACGCCTTAAGCAAGATGACATGATGTAGAGGGATAAATTCATGCAATATGATATAAACCCCATCTTTTTACCCTTGATGGCAACAACACGATGCGTGCCTCGCTACCCTTTCTGTCACTGGATGAGGACACCGCACGGTATGAACCCAAAACTAAGCACTTCTCCCATTGCAAGAATTATAGATCAAGTTGGCCAAACAAAACCCATAACTCGAAGAGAATTACAAGGATAAGAAATCATGCATATAAGAGATCAGAGGAGACTCAAATAATATTCATAGATAATCTGATCATAAATCCACAATTCATCGGATCTCGACATACACACCGCAAAAGAAAGTTACATCGGATAGATCTCAATGAAGATCATGGAGAACTTTGTATTGAAGATCCAAGAGAGAGAAGAAGCCATCTAGCTACTAGCTATGGACCCGAAGGTCTGTGGTGAACTGCTCAGGCATCATCCGAGAGGCAATGGTGTTGATGAAGAAGCCCTCCGTGTCTGAATCCCCCTCGGGCAGGGCACGAGAACGGTCCCCACATGGGATCTTGTGGAGATAGAAGCTTGCGGCGGCGGAAAAGTATTTTCGTGGCTCTCTTCTTTGGTTTCGGGGTTTTAGAGAATTTATAGACGAAAGAGGTAGGGCAAAGGAGCCACGTGGGGCCCACAAGCCTGCCAGGCGCGCGCCCCCAGGCTGCTGCTAGGGGGCTTGTGACCTCCCCCGGGGTCTCCTACCTTGGTTCTCAAGTCCTCTGCGTATCTTCTGTTATGGAAAAAAAATCATCCCGCAGGTTTTATTCCGTTTGGACTCCGTTTAATGTTCTTTTCTGAAAAAGGTCAAAAACACGGAAAAACCAGAAATTGGCACTTGGCACTGAGTTCATAGGTTAGTCCCAAAAATAGCATATTCATGGATATAAAACATCCAGAGTTGACATGATAATAGCATGGAACCATCAAAAATTATAGATACGTTGAAGACGTATCATTGCCTACACTAACAGATCTCACGAAGTTTTGTTGAGTTTTGTGTGGTTGAAGTTTTCAAGTTTTGGGTATTATCTCAATGGACAAAGGAATGAGAAGTGTCAAGAGCCTCAGCTTGGGTATACCCAAGGCACCCCAAAGTAATATTCTGGGAAAACTCAAGCGTCTAAGCTTGGGGATGTCCCAGGCAGGCATCCCCTCTTTCGTCTCAATCCATCGGTATATTACTTGGAGCTACATTTTTATTATTCACATGATATGAGTTTTGCTTGGAGCATCATTTTCTTTTGTTTACTTTTACTTTCAGTTTGCCACAATCATTGTTTGCTGGACACACCTACTTGAGAGAGAGGTACCATCATCGTAATTTGTTAGAATACTTTATGTGCTTTACTTATATGTTTTGAGCTTAGCAGTTGCTCTAGTACTTCACTTATACAATACTTTTTTGAGCATGGTGGCATGTAGATTTTATAGAAATAATAAGCGCTTGTTCCTTAGTTATATTTGTTTGAGAGTCAATAAACAGTGACGTAATTTGCATGGGTCATAAGACTAGATCAAAAATAATGAGTATTCAATGAGTGATAATTAAAACCATCATGTGGCACATATAGAGAAATTGTGGTTAATGATATTGATCTGGTGATAAGAAAGGGTGTGAGTGCATAATAATTAATTCAGAGGGGTGTTGATATTAATAGATGTCAAAACTTCTTGAACATCTGAGAAATAAAAAGGCATGGATATGATGTGTGAGCATTTCTATTCCTCGTTGAAAACCAAGTGTTGTTTCGAGTCAGAGTCGCGCAAAGGTTAATTCCTACCAACCGTCTCCCTCGGGGCATGCGAGTAGTACTTTGATTTGTGATAAGACTAATAAAACTTTGCAATAAGTATATGAGTTCCTTATGACTAATGTGACACCATGGACATACGCAATCTCACCTCCTCATATTTGCTGGCCTCTCCGGTACCGCGCATTGCCTATTCTCAGCTCGAGGATTGGTGCAACTTTCGCCAGTGCATCCAAACCCCGTGACATGATAGGCTCTGTTGCACATAAGCTTGATTATATCCTCCTCAAAACAGCCATCATACCAATCTATTATGGCATTTCCATATCCATTCTGAGATATATTGCCATGCAAATTCCATCGTCACTTCACATGACTAGTTCGTTCATCATCATATTTCTTTGCATGATCATATAAAGCTGGCATAGTATTTGGGGAAAAGCCACTGTTCGTAATATTATTTGTGGAAAATCCACCAATTATCATATGTTGAATAAATGGCATGCTAGATCATTGCACATCCTGGTACACTGTTAGAGACATTCATATTTGAGTCATGTTGCTTCATAGTTCATCATATCGAGTTATCCATGAGTTGTAAGTAAATAAAAGTTTGATGATCATCATTATTAGAGCATTGTCCCAGTGAGGAAAGAAAGATGGGTGAGGCCAAATGAGCCCACCATGTATAAAAAATGAATGAATGAGAGAAAAAAAGGGACTTTGCTACTATACTTTACCACACTTGTGCCTCAAAGTGACACCATGTTCAACATATAGAGAGTCTCATGTTATGTAATTCATATGCTAGTGGGAATCAAAAAATATATAAACTTGGCGTGTATATTCTGATGGCGGGCTTCCTCAAATGTGCGAGGTCTTCATGAGCAAGCAAGTTGGATCCACACCCCACCTAGCTTCAGTGGAGCTTGCATACACTTATATCTCTAGTGCATTATTTGCATGGCAATCCCTACTCCTGATATCAATATCTATCGATGGACATCTCCATAGCCCGTTGGTATGCCTAGTTGATATGAGACTATCTTCTCCACTTTTCAACCCCGTTGAAACCTACCACCTTACTCTATTCCACCTATATGTTATGCCCACCGTGGTGCTTGAAATTTGCAGTTATTTAATGAAGATGGAGCCATGCCTTGCTAATATAATAAAGATGGATAGGGGTGAAACAATCTTTGAGGATCATAAACTTTGAAAAGTTAATTGTTTTGCTGCTTACACTTATAAATATTGTTGTGTTAATATTTGTTAATTCATCATTTCCGAGTGAGCATACATGCATAAGATTACATCATGGATAACATGTCACATCAAAAAAATTGTTTTTATCATTTACCTACTCGAGGACGAGCAGGAATTAAGCTTAAAGATGCTTGAGCGTCTCCAACGTATCTACAATTTTTGGTTGTTTCATGCTATTATGTTATCATTTTAGAACAATTTGTATGTACTCATCTAACAATTTATATTATCTTTTAGCACTAACTTGTCGACCCACTGTCATGTGCGAGTGGTTGTTTTTGTGCATGTTTTTCTACTTTTCAGGTTTTCAGTACCATAGGGATCAAAAAAAATCGTGCACCATCAGAAGGAGGCACGAGGGTGCATGAGGGCCCCACAAGCCAACAGGGCGCACCCTAGGGAAGCACCCTGATGGCTTGTGGCCCCCTCATGGATCTCTCGACTTTGTTGTGTGTCCTACAAATTCCTATCTACCCAAAAAACATCGAGGAAGGTCTCGAAACACTTTTTACGCCCACCGCAAGTGTCTATTCTGACGGGAGGCCATCTAGAGCTCCGTTTCAGCACTCTGCCGAAGGGGGGTCGATCACGGAGGGCTTCCTCATCAACCCTTGTTGCCCTCATGATGATGTGTGAGTAGTTCACCACAGACCTACGGGTCCATAGCCAGTACGTAGATGGCAATATCTCTCTCTGTCTCTTTTATCTTCAATACAATGATCATCGCATCTTTGCTTTGATCCCTATGATGTAACTCTTTTGTACGGTGCGTTTGTTGGGATCCGATGAATTGTGGGTTTATGTTTTGTCGGGACCCCGATCCTAAGCCATACAACTCCAGCATGTACACATCATATCACTTTGTGGCCTCACGCACGGTAATCACCCCGGTTGCCACCTTACCTTGGCCGGGACCGTTTGCGTCTTTTGGCTCACGTATATGACTATGTTGCCAGCAATTATATGTCAAAGAACCTGGGTCGACATGGCTAGTTATGAACCCAAGTGGCACATCCGTACAGGGACAGGCATACATAACCCAGCAAGGCAGGTGTCGGTCATCAGCGAGTGTAGACGAGTCGTAGCAAGCTACAGGGACTCCATTACACCGCGTGACATTTCCCCGTGGGGACAGACACGGCAACCAAGAAGGATACATGTCGGTCAATCAATGTGTCCGGAGCAGTAGCAAGCTACCAAGGCTCGGTGGAAGCACAAAGAGGCATTTCCCGGTATGGAGTACTACTCAAGGCACACAACTAGGTGTCGAATCCCACACATACCAATGCATTGCAAACATACACACAATATGCACGATATGTGTAGATACAACATGGCATCACAACATAACTCTATAACACATCATTTATTTAATAGACTCCGAAGAGCCAACATAGTTTAATGTTACAAATTAAAGGGGTCACATGACCCAACATTCAGAGCATACAAGCATCAAGCGGAAGTTACATGTCTGGGTACAGACATCTACTAAAAGCGGCTGGAAGAGCCTAAAAGCTACAACGACCCTACCATAGGAGCCAGATCACTGTCTGGGTTCCCAAACTAAACCATCGATGTTAACGTCAAGATATAACGTAGAGAGAGCGGCGTCTATTCTGCAAAAAATGTGAATAAGCAACAGTGAGTACGAAGGTACTCAGCAAGTCTTAAATCAGTGCGAACTACATATGCATCAAGTATCAATGAACGGAATTTGTGGGGTTTATTGCAGAGAAGCCAGCTTTGACCTTTGGCTAACCTATTCTACATCAAAGTTTTATTATCTCTCTCGTCTCCTTACGAGAGAGCGCACACGAGTCCACATAACCACCACATCAATACACCACCATGAATCCTCTCTCGTCATCCTACGAGAAAGCCATCCATAGCACTCACACTTATCTGGACCATTTTAGAGTAACCATTAAAGTTATCTATGAACCATATAAGTATCCAAGCAGTCCATAACCGAGGACGCGGCTATTCGAATAGATAGATATCCTACAGGGGTGTACTTCGTCACACATGCTTCCACCACTTATCGCAAAGTGCACATAAACACCAGCACCTTGGCAACCATCAAGCGGAAGCCCATCGAGGGAGTTGGCCACGGACGTTAACCTACTAAGACTCACGCCCAAGACAGTCGCCTATCTGAGTTGGAACCCATAATGGAAGTCCGGCCGACGTTTCCAACATGGCCTCAAGCGATGTGAGCAGGGCCCCAAGCCGGTCCCGACTAGGCCGTTCATCCACTTAGCAGGCCGTGCCACAACCTATGAACGTTTCGAACTACTACGACTTCTGGACTGAGAACAGAGTAGTTAATAGGCCGAGAGGGGTCGAGTTACCGGAACCCAATGTGCGGTAGTAGCTAGTCTTGGAACACCAACACAAGATCTCGGGTCCTAAATGCGGCGGTAATGAGACAACCCACCAGGTACTCCTACATGGCCTCTCATCGCTACCTTTACCAGAACAGTTTCACATCTTTAACTCTCATCAATAGGACATGATCATTCCATTACATCAATCTGATGCTCGGACCAAACTCAACCTAAGCATAGCAAGTGTAACAAGGTAAAGCACATATGGCTCAAGCATCTACCAGGTATGCTAGGTTGCATTGGTTTGGCTATTTACTGTGATCAAAATCAGGTCATGCAAAGGAATAGGTGCAGCTATCGTAATACAACTATCAATTGAATCATTTTGTCCTAATGCATAGAAATGAGAGCAGGAGCGAGAGAATGGGATTTTGTCGGAATGTCGAAAGGGGTTTTGCTTGCCTGTTGATCGGAAGAACTCAACTATTCTTCGATGCCGGTGATAACTATATCTCGCAAGGTCTATTGACAGATCAAACGAAAGAAATTAATCACGGCAAATTCTTCACAATGATGCATGAGCATCGCAAGTTATCATGATGCTGATTTCATTTAATGCAAGTGATCATAGGTTGAAAGAAGTTTATTTGATCTATATAAGTCATTTTCAAAATCCAATTATATCATTTATAAGCCTATTGTGAATTTGTCATATTCAGCAAGGTTAAGATGTACAAACATATGTATAAATGCCACCAATGGATTCCTTGCATTTTTCTGATACTTTTTCATATATAAATTATTTCCATCAGAGTTATATTTTAATTTCTATGATTTTTACAAGTTTCAGCAATTTTCTGGAATTAAATTAAATCAGAAACTATTACTGCGTCAGGCTGATGTCATCCCTGCGTCAGCAGGTCAACCAGCCGGGTCCAGGTCAACCTGACCAGTGGGGTCCACTGGTCAGTGACCCAGAGGCTAACCCCGCGCTGACCAGCCCCTAGTTGAGGTTTGACCAGGCGTGGGGCCCTCTGTCAGCGACTGGGGAAGGATTAGTTAGCGCTAAGGGTTGGCCACGTCGACGGCTACCCGAGAGAGGTCGCCGGCGACTGAGCCGCGGTGGAGGGCTCGCCGGAGTTGTGCTATCTTGCGCTACCGAGGTCCAAAAAAAGCGTGGTTGATGGCTGCGGGATGCTGGCGATGCGCCCGATCTAACGGGAGCATCGGCTCGGGCTAGGGTGGCCGGGAGACATGCCGGCGATGAGCGGGGCGGTCGCCGAAGTTCGGCCACGGTGGGGAAATGACCTACGGGGCACGGCAGAGCATGGGAGGAGAGGGGAAAGAATCAGCGGCTCACGGGGGCTCCATTTCTGGCGTCAGCGAGGTTGGAGGGGCTCTCTGGCCGGCGATTCGACGGTGGCGAGATCCACTGGCTGGAGGAAGAACGGCGACGATGGCGATGCTACGGGGGCTCGGGTGCTCGAAGGAGATGATGGAGGGATGCAGCTCGTCAAGGCGGAGGAGTGGAGCTCTTCAGGGAGGCGAGGGGTGGCCGGGGTGGAGCTAGCGACGAGCTCGGGCGGCCAGCAATGGCGGCGAGAAGAACTCGAGACAGAAAAGAGAGGAGAGACAGAGAGGAAGGAGGTGGAGAAGATAAGGGAAGGAGCGGGCTCGTGCGCTGGCACGGTGGAGGCAGGAGGGAACTTCACGCGAGCAGGAGGTGGCGAGGGCGCCGTGCCTTCCTTCTCCTCTGCCTTCTGGCACGAGGAGGAAGACGACAGGGAGACCCCCCCTCTGGTGGGCTGGGACAGGAGGGTGGCGACAGGTAAGTTTTTCTGTTTTTTTTCATTTCTCTTTTATTTATTTCTGGCATTTACTTTTAGGATTTAAAATATATAGTTTGACCAAATATAAAACCCAAAAAATGTTATTAGGTGACACAGACAATAATGTCCAATGCCACATAAAAGTTTCAACATTTTTGAAACTTTAAAATAGAAGGAATCAAAATAATTCCATTCCAAATAGCTATTTAGTCAACTCAAAAATCCTTTTAAAAAAGTTCCTGTGACCTAGAATTTTCGTTTGACAATTTTACCTTATGTCACAATTTTGCCAAGTTTTTGGAACATTTTTCTGGTTCCATTTAAGGTATTAAATTTTATTGCCTTCTTGTCAATTGATCAAAACATTTGGGGCTTTGATCACTTCCTATTTAAACATCAAAGTTTTTATAATGCATGCATGAATGCTTGGCAAACAAATGAAAGCTAGGGCTGTGACAACTCACCCCCACTAAACAAGAATCTCGTCCCGAGATTTAGGCGTTGTCGGGAAGAGTTCGGGGTATTCAAGCCGAAGGCGATCTTCGCGCTCCCAGGTTGCTTCATTCTCGGAATGATGAGACCACTGAACCTTGAGAAACTTGATGTTGCGATGTCGGGTGCTGCGCTCGGTTTCGTCAAGAATACGAACAGGATATTCTCGATATGATAGGTCATCTTGGAGATCAAGCGTTTCGTGGTCTACTTCACGGACAGGGTCCTTGAAGCAACGCGTGAGTTGAGAAACGTGGGACACATCATGAACTATGGAAAGCTGAGGAGGCAGCTCTAACTGGTAGGCAATCTCTCCTCGTTTAGCGAGAATACGGAAAGGACCAATGTAACGAGGAGCCAATTTGCCTTTGATACCGAAATGATGGGTACCTTTGAGAGGTGAAACCCGAAGGTAAGCCTTCTCGTCAACTTCATAACTTACTTCCTTATGACGGCGGTCATATTGACTCTTTTGACGAGATTGGGCAGTTTTTAAATTCTCACGAATAATGCGAACTTGCTCTTCTGCATCCTGGATCATATCCGGTCCAAAGAACTGTCTTTCACCAGTTTCTGACCAGTTTAATGGTGTTCGACATCTTCGTCCATACAGAACTTCGAAAGGAGCTTTGCCCAGACTAGACTGGAAACTGTTGTTATAAGCGAATTCGGCGAATGGAAGACACTTCTCCCAATTCATTCCGAATGAGATAACACAGGCTCTGAGCATATCTTCAAGAATTTGGTTGACTCTTTCTACTTGACCACTTGACTGAGGGCGATAAGCAGTGCTAAACGAAAGATGAGTTCCCATAGCTTTTTGGAAACTTTCCCAAAATCGAGAAGTAAAAAGACTTCCATGATCTGAATTGATTTCTAGAGGACCACCATGAAGAGAAACTATTCGAGAAATATATAGGTCTGCTAGCTGGCTAGCAGTTATACTTTCTCGGACTGGAAAGAAGTGAGCAACTTTCGAAAGGCGATCAATGACGACAAAGATGGCATCATTCCCTTTTTTGGTCTTTGGAAAACCAGTGATAAAATCCATAGTAACCTTGTCCCACTTCCACTCGGGAATAGCCGGGGGTTGAAGGGTGCCAGCAGGCCTTTGATGCTCTGCCTTAACGCGACGACAAACGTCACAGTTAGCAATGAATTGAGCGATTTCTCTCTTCATCCGGGTCCACCAGAACCTCTGGCGTAGGTCCTGATACATTTTAGTGCTACCGGGATTAATCGTGAGAGGCGATTCATGAGCTTCCTTAAGAATCAAATCACGAAGTTGTTGCTTCTTAGGAACCACCAAACGATTATCAAAGAATACAACACCTTTATCATTTACCAAGAAACGACCAGCAACTCCTTTGGCGATGTTGCTCTTGATCCGGGAAATTCCCGTATCATGTTTCTGGGCTGCTATGATCTGATCCTCAAGAGTCGGTTTCGACACCAAGGTAGAAAGGAATCCTTGAGGAACAAGGTGAAGATTAAGCTTACGAAATTCCTCATGGAGAAGTGGTTGATTTTGTAGCAACATGAGGTTGTTACAATAGGATTTACGACTTAGTGCATCAGCCATGACATTGGCTTTGCCTGGGGTGTAAGATATTCCTAAATCGTAATCTGTAATCAACTCAACCCACCGTCTTTGCCTGAGATTCAAATCCGGTTGGGTGAATATATACTTGAGACTCTGGTGATCAGTGTATATTTCGCAACGATTACCCAGGAGGTAACGTCGCCAGGTTAACAGTGCATGGACTACAGCGGAAAGTTCCAGATCATGTGTTGGATAATTCTCCTCATGTGGACGCAACTGTCGAGATGCGTATGCAATCACATGACGATCTTGCATAAGAATGCATCCAAGTCCTTGTCGCGAGGCATCACAGTAGATAATAAAGTCCTTTGAGAAATCTGGGGGCACAAGTACCGGGGCAGTAGTCAGTCGTCTTTTCAACTCCTGAAAACTTTCCTGGCACCGTGGGGTCCATTCGAACTTCTTATCTTTCTTGAGAAGTTCAGTTAGAGGTTTGGCAATTTTGGAGAAATTCTCGACGAAGCGGCGGCAATAGCTTGCTAAGCCAAGAAAACTCCTAACTTCCTTCACCCATTCAGGTGGAGTCCAATCAAGAACAGCCTAAACTCTCTCGGGATTGACAGCAATACCTTTTGCCGAGATTACGTGACCTAGATAGGTCACTTCTGGTAACCAAAATTCACACTTGGAGAATTTGGCGTAAAGGCGGTGCTCTCGAAGTTTCATCAATACCAGCCTAAGATGCTCAGCATGTTCTTCTTCGTTCTTCAAGTAAATCAGAATATCATCGAGGTAAACCACGACGAATTTATCCAAGTACTCCATTAAGATCGAATTCATTAAGCGGGAGAAA
This sequence comes from Hordeum vulgare subsp. vulgare, assembly GCF_904849725.1. Lineage (NCBI taxonomy): Eukaryota > Viridiplantae > Streptophyta > Magnoliopsida > Poales > Poaceae > Hordeum > Hordeum vulgare. Next base: position 159,896,502 of record NC_058521.1, on the reverse strand, counting down.
GTGGCTGGGGCATTGGTTAGACCGAAGGACATGACGGTGTACTCGTATTGGCCATAATGAGTGACAAAGGTCGTCTTAGGAATGTCCCCGTTCCTAATTTTGATTTGATGATAACCTAATCTCAAATCCATCTTTGAAAAGACTGCAGATCCAGCAAGCTGATCATACAGATCGTTGATCCTGGGGAGCGAATATTTGTTCTTTATCGTGACCAGATTAACCGGTCGGTAATCTACAACCATCCGCTCCGTACCATCCTTCTTCTTGACGAAGAGGACAGGGCAAGCCCAAGGGGAAGAGCTAGGATGGATGAAACCTTTCTTCAAGGATTCATCAAGTTGGGTTTTAAGCTTAGCTAATTCTTGAGGAGACATCTTATAGGGTCTTCTAGCAATTGGAGCAGTTCCTGGGACAAGTTCTATGACAAACTCTACTTCTCTGTCAGGTGGAACACCTGGCAGTTCCTCTGGAAAGACATCTAGAAATTCACGGACTACAGGGATGTTTTCAAGGTCTGAAAGAGGATTGGCATTGAGGGCATATATCTGGCGTTTTGTAACCCCAGATGAGACATTTACAAACTGGCCAGAGGTATGGGTGAGCTGAACAGATCTAGAGAAACAATCAATTTTGGCATGATGAGATGTCAACCAGTCCATCCCCAAAATGATATTGATGTATGAAGCTTTGAGAGGTATCAAGGAAGCAAGGAATACAAGACCATCAATAAGGATTTGGTTCCCATGACTTACTGCATTAGTTTGCCATTTGGAACCTGGAGCCTGAATTACTAATGGGGTGGGCATATCTACGAAAGCAATGTTATGCAAGGAGGCATAACGTTCGGAGATGAAGGAATGAGATGCTCCAGAGTCAAAAAGAACTGAAGCTGGATGAGAATTAACAAGGAGCGTCTTAAGCACGACATCATCATCATCTTGAGCTTCTTCTGCAGATACATGGTGCACACATACACGAGTCAGAGCAACTGACCTTTCCTTGAACTTCCTGGTTGGTGGCTTGCAACGAACAACACCCATTCCTGAAGGAGGTGGAACAAAACCACGCAGAGGACAATCCCTTGAATAGTGACCTGGCTTGCTACACTTGAAGCACAATCCAAAAATAGGACGGGGGTCTAGGTTGAACGCTTGATTGATGAGATTATCCTGGGGAACACTTGGCATCGGCAGACGAGGCGCCACATAGGTTGGCCTTGGTACATATCTCGGAGTGATAACAGCATTCGGGATCCATATCCTACGCTTCTGGGATATAGAAGTTGAAGATGATCCAACATCACGGTTGTGCTTGCGAGATTCCTCGTAGGTCATTCTGCTTGTTTCTGCTTGGATGGCTTTGTTCACAAGTACCTCAAAACTGATGAACTCATGCAAACTGAGATCATGACGAAGCTTTGGGTTAAGACCTTTCCTGAACCTAGCTTGCTTCTTGGCATCCATGGATACCTTTTCTGGTGCATAACGCGCAAGCCGTCCAAACTCACGACTATAAGCATTTACATCCAACTTGTCTTGAGTCAAACTGCAAAACTCTTCTTGCTTACGATCTATCAGGGCCTGCGAAATATGATGTTCACGAAAAGCTTCACAGAACTCCTGCCATGAAGTAACTTGGCCCGAAGGACGCATAGCCTCAAAATTCTCCCACCATAGACTAGCAGATCCTTCGAGGTGATATGTGGCATAGGTAACCTTGTCTCCTTCAGCCACGTTTGCATAACACAGCTTGTTATTGATACTTCGGAGCCAATCATCTGCATCTAGTGGCTCAATGGAATGATGGAAGGTGGGTGGGTTCAATTTGATGAAGTCTCTGATGGATACTAGCTCATTGCACGGATAGGCTGTATTCCGCTCTATGTGCTCCAACAGACGGTTAGTGGCATGCTTATTCCTCTCAATTTCTAGCATAACCTCTGTCAACAAAGGCGGATTAAGAGAATCTTCTCCATCTGTACCATCTCCATGGTTCTGATCATAGCCAGCAGAACTCCGTGTTACTCGCGACATCCTGTTGAAACAATCCAGGGTTCAGAGACAAATAACACTAAACACCACAATCCTAAAGAAAATCGGACAGCATAACGGCTGTATAGGCATGAAATATGAGGCATCCTTCAAGAGATCTGGGCAACATAAATACTCAACATTATGGATTCGAGGTGCAGCAAGAACAAAGGCATCTCTTCTCACAAATCTGTTGAAAGCAGGAATGACACACAGAAACCATCCTATAAGTCCATGGTTCAGTAACTCGTCCTCCTAGTCGACAGATAAGAAAACCTAGTCCTTAATCCCCGTAGAAAAGAAAAGGTGACTCAGAATAGAGTGACTTGAGGAAAGAGTAAAAAGAGCCTTACGTTCCCTTCCACAATCAATTCCCTTATATAACTATAGATTTTCTAGACTCAACATCGACCATTCTAGCTTGGTAATCCTACAGGCAGTCAGGCTCTGATACCAACGCTGTCGGGACCCCGATCCTAATCCATACAACTCCAGCATGTACACATCATATCACTTTGTGGCCTCATGCACGGTAATCACCCCGGTTGCCACCTTACCTTGGCCGGGACCGTTTGCGTCTTTTGTCTCACGTATATGACTATGTTGCCAGCAATCATATGTCAAAGAACCTGGGTCCACATGGCTAGTTATGAACCCAAGTGGCACATCCGTACAGGGACAGGCATACATAACCCAACAAGGCAGGTGTCGGTCATCAGCGAGTGTAGACGAGTCGTAGCAAGCTACAGGGACTCCATTACACCGCGTGACATTTCCCCGTGGGGACAGACACAGCAACCAAGAAGGATACATGCCGGTCAATCAATGTGTCTGGAGCAGTAGCAAGCTACCAAGGCTCGGTGGAAGCACAAAGAGGCATTTCCCAGTATGGAGTACTACTCAAGGCACACAACTAGGTGTCGAATCCCACACATACCAATGCATTGCAAACATACACACAATATGCACGATATGTGTAGATACAACATGGCATCACAACATAACTCTATAACACATCATTTATTTAATAGACTCCGAAGAGCCAACATAGTTTAATGTTACAAATTAAAGGGGTCACATGACCCAACATTCAGAGCATACAAGCATCAAGCGGAAGTTACATGTCTGGGTACAGACATCTACTAAAAGCGGCTGGAAGAGCCTAAAAGCTACAACGACCCTACCATAGGAGCCAGATCACTGTCTGGGTTCCCAAACTAAACCATCGATGTTAACGTCAAGATATAACGTAGAGAGAGCGGCGTCTATTCTGCAAAAAATGTGAATAAGCAACAGTGAGTACGAAGGTACTCAGCAAGTCTTAAATCAGTGCGAACTACATATGCATCAAGTATCAATGAACGGAATTTGTGGGGTTTATTGCAGAGAAGCCAGCTTTGACCTTTGGCTAACCTATTCTACATCAAAGTTTTATTATCTCTCTCGTCTCCTTACGAGAGAGCACACACGAGTCCACATAACCACCACATCAATACACCACCATGAATCCTCTCTCGTCATCCTACGAGAAAGCCATCCATAGCACTCACACTTATCTGGACCATTTTAGAGTAACCATTAAAGTTATCTATGAACCATGTAAGTATCCAAGCAGTCCATAACCGAGGACGCGGCTATTCAAATAGATAGATACCCTATACGGGTGTACTTCGTCACACATGCTTCCGCCACTTATCACCAAGTGCACATAAAAACCAGCACCTCAGCAACCTTCAAACGGAAGCCCAGCGAGGGAGTTGGCCACGGACGTTAACCTACTAAGACTCACGCCCAAGACAGTCGTCTATCTGAGTTGGAACCCATAATGGAAGTCCGGCCGAGGTTTCCAACATGGCCTCAAACGATGTGAGCAGGGCCCCAAGCCGGTCCCGACTGGGCCGTTCATCCACTTAGCAGGCCGTGCCACAACCTATGAACGTTTCGAACTACTACGACTTCTGGACTGAGAACAGAGTAGTTAATAGGCCGAGAGGGGTCGAGTTACCGGAACCCAATGTGCGGTAGTAGCTAGTCTTGGAACACCAACACAAGATCTCGGGTCCTAAATGCGGCGGTAATGAGACAACCCACCAGGTACTCCTACATGGCCTCTCATCGCTACCTTTACCAGAACAGTTTCACATCTTTAACTCTCATCAATAGGACATGATCATTCCATTACATCATTCCGATGCTCGGACCAAACTCAACCTAAGCATAGCAAGCGTAACAGGGTAAGGCACATATGGCTCAAGCATCTACCAGGTATGCTAGGTTGCATTGGTTTAGCTATTTACTGTGATCAAAATCAGGTCATGCAAAGGAATAGGTGCAGCTATCGTAATACAACTATCAATTGAATCATTTTGTCCTAATGCATAGAAATGACAGCAGGAGCGAGAGAATAGGATTTTGTCGGAATGTTGATAGGGGTTTTGCTTGCCTGTTGATCGGAAGAACTCAACTATTCTTTGATGCCGGTGATAACTACATCTCGCAAGGTCTATTGACAGATCAAATGAAAGAAATTAATCACGGCAAATGCATCACAATGATGCATGAGCATGGCAAGTTTTCATGATGCTGATTTCATTTAATGCAAGTGATCATAGGTTGAAAGAAGTTAGTTTGATCTATATAAGTCATTTTCAAAATCCAATTATATCATTTATAAGCCTATTGTGAATTTCTCATATTCATCAAGGTTAAGATGTACAAACATGTGTATAAATGCCACGAATGGATTCCTTGCATTTTTCTGATAGTTTTTCATATATAAATTATTTCCATCAGAGTTATATTTTAATTTCTATGATTTTTACAAGTTTTAGCAATTTTTTGGAATTAAATTAAATCAGAAACTATTACTGCATCAGGCTGATGTCATCCCTGCGTCAGCAGGTCAACCAGCCGGGTCCAGGTCAACCTGACCAGTGGGGTCCACTGGTCAGTGACCCAGAGGCTAACCCCGCGCTGACCAGCCCCTAGTTGAGGTTTGACCAGGCGTGGGGCCCTCTGTCAGCGACTGGGGAAGGATTAGTTAGCGCTAAGGGTTGGCCACGTCGACGGCTACCGGAGAGAGGTCGCCGGTGACTGAGCCGCGGTGGAGGGCTCGCCGGAGTTGTGCTATCTTGCGCTACCGAGGTCCAAAGCGAGCGTGGTTGACGGCTGCGGGATGCTGGCGATGCGCCCGATCTAACGGGAGCACCGGCTGGGGCTAGTGTGGCCGGGAGAGGTGCCGGCGACGAGCGGGGCTGTCGCCGGAGTTCGGCCACGGTGGGGAAATGACCTACGGGGCACGGCAGAGCATGGGAGGCGAGGGGAAAGAATCAGCGGCTCACGGGGGCTCCATTTCTGGCGTCGGCGAGGTTGGAGGGGCTCTCTGGCCGACAATTCGACAGCGGCGAGATCCACTGGCCGGAGGAAGAACGGCGACGATGGCGACGCTACGGGGGCTCGAGTGCTCGAAGGAGATGATGGAGGGATGCAGCTCGTCGAGGCGGAGGAGTGGATCTCTTCAGGGAGGCGAGGGGTGGCCGGGGTGGAGCTAGCGACGAGCTCGGGCGGCCGGCAATGGCGGCGAGAAGAACTCGAGACAGAAAAGAGAGGAGAGACAGAGAGTTGGGGGGTGGAGAGGATAAGGGAAGGAGCGGGCTCGTACGCTGGCGCGGTGGAGGCAGGAGGGAACTCCACGCAAGCAGGAGGTGGCGAGGGCGCCGTGCCTTCCTTCTCCTCTGCCTTCTGGCACGAGGAGGAAGACGACAGGGAGACCCCCCTCTGGTGGGCCGGCCCAGGAGGGTGGCGACAGGTAAGTTTTTCTGTTTTTTTTTCATTTCTCTTTTTTTTTCTTTCTGACATTCACTTTTAGGATTTAAAATATATAGTTTGACCAAATATAAAACCCAAAAATGTTATTAGGTGACAGAAACAATAATGTCCAATGCCACATAGAAGTTTCAACATTTTTGAAACTTTAAAATAGAAGGAATCAAAATAATTCCATTCCAAATAGCTATTTAGTCAACTCAAAAATCCTTTTTAAAAAAGTTATTGTGACCTAGAATTTTGGTTTGACAATTTTACCTTATGTCACAATTTTGCCAAATTTTTGGAACATTTTTCTGGTTCCATTTAAGGTATTAAATTTTATTGCCTTCTTGTCAATTGATCAAAACATTTGGGGCTTTGATCACTTCCTATTTAAACATCAAAGTTTTTATAATGCATGCATGAATGCTTGGCAAACAAATGAAAGCTAGGGCTGTGACATGTTTAGATTATTCATGATCAATATTTGAGTCTCCCCTCATATACAATATGATTCTTATGTGCATGGTTGTGATAGATTCGTAATTCTCTCTGATCTACTGAAATAGTTTGGCCAACGGGGTTGAAATTTGTTCGGTGAGAGAGGTGTGTTGTAGTAGGTTCAACTGGCGAGTTTCTAGATCACAATGACAGAAGAGGACAAGTTTCATCTTTGTGTTGTTGCTACTAAGGGTAAAACGATGGGGTTTATTCATATTGATGGAGTTTACTTTGTCTACATCATGTCATCTTTCTCCAAGCATTACCTCGTTTGTCATGAACTTAATACATAGAGAGGCAAGCATAGAAGCGCTCTTGAAGTGAAGTAATAGTAATAGGTGCATGCAGGAGTCGACCTATTTGTTTATGGACGTGATGCTTATATTTACATGATCATTACCATGAAAATCGCATACCTATCCGCTCTTCTATCAATTTCCCAACAATAATTTGTTTACGCTCCGTGAGCTATTTTCAAGAGAGATGCCATTAGGGGAAACTATGGCCCCGGGTCTATTCACAACATATTCCTAAAACCTCCAATACCTTGCTGCCATTTATTTGCTTGTATTTTATTTTTCTTGCAAAAAACGAGACCAAGGGGATTGACAACCCTCTAGCCCGCGTTGGGAGAAAAATGTTTCTTCTTTTGTGTGCAGCCGCTAAAGACGGTTGTGGTTGATATTCCTATTGGTTTTATAAACCTTGGTTTCATAACTGAGGGAAATACTTAACCGCATTGTGCTGAGATAACCCATTCCTGTTAAAGGAAACCCAATGCAGATCACAAGTATCATGCCCATACCCATGTACTCAAGCATCCTCCTTAGGTGATGGTGGTGGTGTAGTAACATTCTTCTTCTCCAGCTTACGTCAAAAGATAAAATACTCCTCCCCCAAGTCATCGTTTTCTTGCTCAAGCTTCAATACCTTTTTGCATAATGCCATCTTTCTTTCGTGTGACAAACATGACGGGATAAATTGATCCTTAGACTTATTTACCCTGTTTGGGAGACTTGACTTCTTGAATTCCACATGCACATCTTCAAGTTGAGGGAATGGAGCTTCATCTTCATCAAAACCGACGCGAGGACCAACATCTTTTATTTCCTCCAAATCATCATCTTCTCCCTCATCCATGAAACAAGGTTAGGGTAAATATCTCCAAAGATCTTTGGGTCCGCGGTATAGTGAGAGACATAGCTCTCTCCATCTGAATCTTGAGACGACATATTCTCAGATCTGTTAGAAAAATAACCCGAAACAAGAACAGAGGAAAATCTCGTGATGCGGTGGTCAACACAATCAGGAGTGTATATATATATATATATATATATATATATATATATATCTTTTTCCACATAAGAATACGTGCTTGGGAAGAATTCGTAGTTCAGGAGGCGCATGAGGGCCCCACAAGCCATCAGGGCGCGACATGGGGGCGCCCTTTTGGCTTGTGCCTCCCTCGTGGGTCCCCTAGACTCCTTTTTAGTTTTATAATTTTTATAAAATACCAAAACCAGCAAAGAATATATTTTTTGGAATTTTTGGAGCTGGTTTACTTACCGTACCACGTACCTACCCCTTTTTGAGGTTTATCGAGCATTCCGGAAGACTTCCTTTATGTGCTCCGTCGATGTTATTACTTGGATGACATTAGTTTCCTCATTAATGGTTGTACCTGAAATATAATGTTGGATTCTTTGCGCATTCACCACTCTCGGGTTTTTACCTTTGAAGTTATTAATTTTTATAGCACCAGGGTGATAAACCTCCTCGACAACATAAGGTCCTTCCCATTTGGAGATGAGTTTCCCTGCAAAAAATTTAAAACGAGAACTGTACAAAAGCACTAGGTCTCGTACATCAAATTCTTCTTTTTGAATTCTCTTGTCATGCCATCTTTTAACTTTTTCTTTAAATAACTTGGCATTTTCATAGACTTGTGTCCTCCATGCATCCAGTGTGCTAATATAAGATAACCTCTTTTCACCAGCAAGTTTAAAGTCATAATTAAGTTCTTTAATTGCCCAATAAGCTTTATGTTCTAACTCAAGAGGTAAATGACAAGCTTTTACATAGACCATTTTATATGGGGACATCCGCATGGGGTTCTTATAAGCAGTTCTATAAGCCCATAAAGTATCATCTAGTTTCTTAGACCAATTATTTCTGGACCTATTAACAGTCTTCTACAAGATTAATTTTATTTCTTGATTGCTTAATTCAACTTGACCACTAGATTGAGGATGATAACGTGATGCAATTCTATGGTTAACATCGTATTTAGCTAAGAGTTTACGTAAAGCACCATGAATAAAATGTAAACCACCATTAGTCATTAAATATCTAGGGACTACAAACCTCGGAAAGATAATGTCTTTAAGCATTTTAATAGAAGCGTTATGATCAGCACTACTAGTTGGAATAGCTTTACCCACTTAGTAACATAATTAACAGCAACTAAAATATGAGTATATCCATTAGAGGACGGAAAAGGTCCCATAAAATCAAAACCCCACACATCAAATGGTTCAATAGAAAGTGAATAGTTCATGAGCATTTCCTGACGTTTACCAATATTACCCACTCTTTGGCATTCATCACAAGAAAGGAAATACTTACGAGCGTCTTTAAAGAGAGTAGGCCAATAAAAACCAGATTGTGATACCTTGTGTGCAGTTCTGTCACCGGCATGGTGTCCTCTGTAGGCCTCACAATGGCACTTCCTAATGATACGTTCCTGTTCATGCTCACTTATACAACGTCTAATAACACCATCTACTCCTTCTTTATTAAGATGTGGGTCATCCCAAAAGTAATGTCGTAAAGCATAAAAGAACTTTTATTTTGTTGATATGTGAAACTAGGTGGGATATATTTTGCAACAATGTAATTAGCATAATCAGCATACCAAGGAGAGCTACGTGAAGTATTAATAGCAGCAAGTTGATCGTCCGGGAAATTATCATCAATAGGTAGTGGGTTGTTAAGAACATTTTGCATTCTAGACAAGTTATCTGCTACATGATTATCAGCTCCCTTTCTATCAATGATATGCAAATCAAACTCTTGAAGTAAAAGTACCACCTAATGAGTCCAGGTTTAGCATATATCTTTTCCATAAGGTATTTAATAGCAGCAGCATCCTCTGAATAGTTACTTTAGAATTAACAATGTAAGGTCTAAACTTATCACATGCAAATACAAATGCTAAAAATTATTTTTAGTAGTACCATAGTTTCTTTGAGCGACATCTAGGGTCTTACTATCATAATGAATAACATTCAATTTCTTGTCCACTCTTTTCCCTAGAACAACACCACCGACATAATCACTAGCATCACACATTATTTCAAATGGTAGGTTCCAATCATGTGGTTGGACAATAGGTGCTGAAATTAAAGCTTTCTTAAGCATTTCAAAGGCTTCTACACAATCATCATGAAAAACAAAAGGAACCTCTTTTTGGGGAAGATTAGATAATGGCCTAGAAATATTTGATAAATCTTTAACGAATCACCTATAGAGACCAGCATGACCAAGGAAGCTTCTTATACCTTTGATATCTTTTGGGAAAGGTATTTTCTCTATTGCATCAGCTTTGGCCTTATCCACTTCAGTACCTCGTTCAGAAATCTTATGCGCGAGCACTATACCTTCATTCACCATGAAGTGGAACTTTCCCCAATTCAGGACAAGATTAGTTTCTTCATATCTTTGCAAAACCACTACAATCTTTGAAAGGTTGCTCAAGAAATCATCAAAGGAAGTCTCTTAAACGGAAAAATCATCCATGAAAACCTCAACAATCTTTTCAAAAAAATCAGAAAATATAGCAGTCATACATCCTCAAAAGGTAGCAGGTGCATTGCATAGACCAAAAGGCATATGCATATAAGCATAGGTTCCAAAAGGGCAAGTAAAGGTAGTTTTCTCTTGGTCCTCTTTTGATACGGGTATTTGAGAGAACCCAAAATATCCATCAAGAAAGCAAAAGTGTGCGTGCTTAGATAATCTTTCTAACATTTGATGAATAAAAGGCAAGGGGTAATGATCTTTTCTAGTAGCTGATACGTCTCCAACGTATCTATAATTTTTGATGGTTTCATGCCTAGCTAAGGGCGTTAAACAATAGCTCTTGTTGGGAGGCAACCCAATGAATTTATCTTTTTATTTCTGTTTTGTTGCGTCCACATCATCATAATTCTATTGTGATTATGTTTTTTTGGGTTTCTTTTTGTGTTTGAGCCCAGCAAAACCTTTATGACTAGTCTTGGTAATGGTTGTTTGATCCTGCTGGAAAAAGACAGAAACTTTTCGCTCACGATATGATTTTTAATTTTTATTCAGAAAGAGCTTTTGAGTTGATTCGTTTTGCTGCTGGTTGATATGCCTTTTTCCCAGGCAGTCGTAATTTTTTAGAATTTTTGAGGTACCAGAAGTATACGAAGTATACAGATTGCTACAGACTAGTCTGTTTTTGACAGATTCTGTTTTTGTTCAGTTAGTTGCTTGTTTTGATGAAACTATGGTTAGTATCGGGGGGTACTAGACATGGAAAAGTTATAATACAGTAGCCCAACACCAATATAGATAGAATTCAAGTTTGCTACAGTACCAAAAGAGGTGGTAGTTTGTTTTCTTGTGCTAATGTTATCACGAGTTTCTGTTTAAGTTTTGTGTTGTGAAGTTTTCAAGTTTTGGGTGATGTTCTCATGGAAAAAGATATAAGGAGTGGAAAGAGCTCAAGCTTGGGTATGCCTAAGGCATCCCAAGCCAAATTAAAGGACACCAAAAAGCCTAAGCTTGGGGATGCCCCGGGAAGGCATCCCCTCTTTCGTCTTCAATCCATCGGTAACATTACTTGGAGCTATATTTTTATTCACCACATGATATGCGTTTTGCTTGGAGCGTCTTGTATCATAGGAGTCTTTTCTTTTTGTTGTGTCACAATCATCCTTGCTGCACACATTTTTGAGAGAGAGAGACATGCACTCATCGTGATTTTGCTAGAATGCTCATAGTGCTTCACTTATATCTTTTGAGCTAGATAATTTTGCTCTATGTGCTTCACTTATATCTTTTAGAGCACGGCGATGCGTGACTTGGTAGTTGGCTTATGCTATCAAAGTAGTCCCAAAGGTGATAGATACCCAAAGAGGATACAAAAACCTCCATCTTCATGTGCATTGAGTAGAAAGAGAAGTCTTGATTCCTCTCAATTAGTTTTGGGACGTGGATTTGGTAATATTAAGAGCTATGTTAGTAGGGTGTTGTGAATCTAGAAATACTTGTGTTGAAGTTAGTGATTCCCGTAGCATGCACGTATGGTGAACCGCTAGGTTAGGAAGTCGGAGCATAATTGATCTATTGATTGTCATCCTTTGTGTTGAGGTCGGGATCGCGCGATGTTTAACACCTACCAACCCTTCCCCTAGGAGTATGTGTTTAGCACTTTGTTTCGATTACTAATAAAAACTTTCGCGACAAGTATGTGAGTTCTTCATGACTAATGTGAGTCCATGGTATAGATGCACTTTCACCTTTCACCATTGCTAGCCTCTCTAGTGCCGCGCAATTCTCGCGGGTGCACAAACCCATTATATGCCTTCCTCAAAACAGCCACCATACCTACCTACTATGGCATTTTCATAGCCATTTCGAGATATATTGCCATGCAACTCCCAAACAGTAATTTGTTCACCCACCGTGATATTCGCTATTTTGAGTTTTCCGCACAAGACTTCAACATCTCTAATAATCCCAAGTGGTGAAATAGTATCACAGTTTGCAAGCTTAATAGTGACATCAATATCTTCACTTTCAGAGGGTGCTATATCATGCATAATTTGTTGATATAAAGTAAAAGGTTTATCACAAATAATAGGACCAATATCACACAGGCCATAATAACAATGATCTCCAATTTTAACTGCGATGACATGTGTGCCTTCCACTTGTTTATTTTTATCTAGTTCATCTTGTTTGTTTCTAACACGTTCTACAATTATAGCAGCTTGTACGATCGAAAGTATGTCTAGAGGGTCGTGATTAGACTACTTAACAAGATAAAAACTTAGCCTTCTCCAATTTTAGTTGTGGGCCAGTTTTAGCAATTATGGCAAGTCAAGTACACCCTACACATGCAGTTCTAAGAGTATAGCAGCGGAATGTAAAACATGCAAGTGTAAAGTAAAGGAGTAAGGTAGGGAGATCAGACGCATGAGGTTGACACGTCGATTTTTGGCATGGTTCCGATAGGTGGCGCTATCATACGTCCATGCTAGTGGAGACTTCAACCCACAGAGGGTAACAACTGCGAGAGTGTACGGAGGGCTCCACCCATAAGGGGTCTATGAAGAAGCGGCCATGTCTATTCCACCATGGCTTCCGCCCATGAAGGACTAGCCCTACTCATGGTAGATCTTCATGAAGTAGGTGATCTCCTTGCCCTTACAAACATCTTGGTTCAACTCCACAACACAAAGTAGGAGGCTCCCAAGCGACACCTAACCAATCTAGGAGGCACCTCCAAAAGGTAATATATGTGGTAGAATGATGAACTCCTTGCTCTTGTGCTTCTAAAGATAGTCTCCTCAAGACACAGTCACTCTCTTACAGAATAGGCATGGGTAGGAGAGATTGATTTGGTGGAAAGCAACTTGGGGAGCCTAGAGATCAAGTTTCAAATGATTGGATTGGAATATCTTGGTCTCAACACATGAGTAGGTGGCTCTCTCTCAGAAAAATGGATCTGGCAATTAAGTGCGTGTTCTGAGTGCTTCTCTCTCGAATGAGAGATGGGTGGAGTGGTATATATATGCAGTCCCCACAATCCAAGCGTTACACCTAAAGTGACCAACTAGGTGACACCGAAGTCTTGAACTAAGTGGTACCAACTTGCACTAAAGGAGGCAACTTTTGAATCTCGGTGGAACCGATATACAGAACTAGGTGACACTGAAAAGGTGGCTAACGGTCAGATGACACAACTCGATGACACTGATATACAAACTCGGAAATTCTGATTTTGTGTACCGAAGCAACAGAAAGTTGGTCACCTCAACTCGGCAGCGCCGATATGGTTTTGATTGCACTGATTTCATGGCTTTGGCTAGGGTTCTATCTGCGATGAAAATCGGTAGGGCTGAATTGAGAAAGTTGGTGGCACCGATTATGTGTATGAGGCTTTGGACAGAATGGTTATGTGGGAAAATGATTGAGTATTTTTTGGTGGCTATCTCTGAGCACTTGAGCAACTAGTTCATTTTAATACCTCACCCCCTTTTAATAGTATTGGCTTTCCTATGGACTCAAAAGTGATTTCTCACAAATATAAAATGAAGAGTCTTCTAGCTTGAAGCTTGGGCCAATCTTATTCCTTTCTTACATAAAGGGGCATCTCCACATAAGCCTTTAGCCAATGCATCTTGTGAACTTTTCTGAAATATACTTGGATAAACATATTAGTCCAATGATGCATATGTTGTGATCAATTATCAAAACCACCCTAGGGAGCAATTGTGCTTTCAGTCTCCCCCTTTTTGGTAATTTATGACAACATATAGATCAAAGATTCGAAAAAAGATATAATCAGTGATTAGCATCGACACTTTGAGAAGTATGTGAAAAACAAGAGCTCCCCCTAAATTTGAGCATTACTTATCATTTGTGTTTGAATGCAAATGCACAATCAATTAGGATCATGGGTCACTCTTCCATGTCACATACATGATGGTGGTGCACATACATGATAAGAATGAATATTAATGCACATGACACCAAAAAGAAAAGTGAATGATCATCATATAGATAGCGTATAGATAATAATGTAGCATCAACCAAGCAAATCGTATGATCAAACACGGGAACAAATATAACGTCATCCAAAAGACCAAAGTTTGAAAAACCAAAATGAGAGCAAATAAAGTCAGAAACTCTCTCTCTCTCTCGAAGCCCTATGTTCTATACACATTTCTCCCCCTTTGGCAACAAGTTACCAAAAAGTTCAAAAGTATAGAGCTAAACGTCTCTCTGGGCAGTTGATGAAGGAGTGGATAGGAAAAGCATCCACGAAGGCTTCTGTTGAATGTCGTGGAGCTGGAGGAGTGGATACTGGAGGGGCTGGAGCTAGGGTTGAAGCTGAAGGTGCAGATGCCTGAGCTGATGAAGTTGGTCTTGCTTCCGACAGTGGCACAACTGCTGACCGGGGCTTATTACTGAACTAAGTGGTTGTGCAAGGAGGCGACTCTTTGTCATCACTAGTAGAGCTGGATGTCCTCACACCATCAACTTCAAGCTTGAGCTGATCGACACTATCAGATACCCCAATCACTTTGACATCCAAATCATGGAACTTTGTTTCCACGATTCTCTCCAAACTCTTTTGATTTTGCAGAATCTCCAATTTGTTCTTCTGCATTCCTTGGACATAGCTTACTAGACAAGCCATTTTCTCAGCTTGAGTTCTGATTGTGGAACTGGTGGTGGCACATTTCTAGCAGCCTCAGCTTCTGCTGCCTCTACTGCCATTCTAGCTGCAGCTGAGCTGGGATCATTGTCATCCATGACCACTTCATTCTCTTCAAATTCTGGTTGAAGGGGTAAATGGGGACGATCAAGTAGATATGCATGCTTGCCTAGCTTGGCACTGATAAGCATCTGAATGTATGGGGGCATATCCACAAGATCTTTTCTGATCAGCAGCAGCCCTTTGATAGTTGTCCATCACTCTGAATCTAGTGTGAGTGTCCAAATGGTGCAGCAAGTTGATGGAGTGACCTCTAATCATTTTCTCATCGCCTGATTTGGGCATCAAGGTCTATCTCAGAATTGTATTGGTTGTAGGTATCCCTTCTTGCAAGAAGTACACTGAGCCAAACTTGTGAGTTGCCAAAAACTTGTCAGGAATTGGCTTGTACATGATGGCCATGGAGTTGTGACTTATCTTTAGCTCAGAGTATACATCAGCATCACCTTCTTTATCCTTAGGGGCACCCATAATAATAGCCCACTCATCAACAGTGGATTCGTACTTGTGATCACTAGTCATCCACACAATAGAGCCATCACCATAGAAATGAATAGTTGAATAGAATTGCATAATTAGTTAATCATTCCATGGGGTCATCTCTCTCCGAACAAACTCTTCAATGTCCACAGACTTGAAATTATCTTCCACATGGGGAAAGAAATTTTCATTGGCTTTGATGTAAGCCCAGACAACATATATACCATGTCACTAACAGCTGGAATTTTGTCATACAAAACGATCTCATAAAAGTCTTATTGTTCCTTGGTGTGGAACCTTGGACCAACAACAATTCTTCTCCTTATGGCATATGGATCTGCAGCTCTCCATTTCCTCAAACCAGCATATTTCCTCTTCTTCATATCTTCAGGTACTCGATGAGCAGCATTGTGCAGTGGCAGTTTAGGTCCGAGCTTTCTCAGAATGGGTGCATTCTGTTCTTCTTCCTCTGCAGCAAAGGTACTAGAAGCAGGGCCTTTGTTCTTTGCAGCTGCAAGAATATCCATTGTAGTCCTTTTGGAAGCTACAACCTTTTTATCCTTAGAAGCAGGCTTTGGAGCAGATTTCCTAGGCAAGGCATCAGCCATGAGCTTCTTCTTCTGAGGAGGAGGAGGAGCATCAGCTGGGATCTCTTCTTCTCCAACAGCATCTTCTGGGTCCTCATACATGGAAGTGGGTCTTGCAGTAACATGGATCACCCTCTTCCTGGATCTCTTCACACCAGCCTTCTTAGGAGGATTGTCAAGGGAATGTGTCATCCCTTGCCTTGCAAATTCAGGGGCTCTAACATCAGCAGACTTGGCATAATCTTTCCTGATAGTCTTCTTGATAGGAGCTTTCTCTTTCAGCTTCTGAGGTGCTGACGTTTCTCTGGCACAAAATATGAGTCCTTCTCATCTGAGTTAAGCTTCTTTCTTTGTCTGGTGGCTGCCTTGGGCAAGCCATGGGAGCTGTAAGAACCAGGATCAGAGTCTATCTTCTCACGAATTGTGCCTGAGTCCATCTCAGGACTATTTTCCCTGAAGTTGTTCTGGCTATCCTATGAATCAGAAATATTGGTAGGCAATTAACAACTCACCAAAAAACCAGCAAATAGCAACCCTGCGAAATAGATATAGAAGAGAAGAAGGGTTGAGCATCACAAAACACAGCTGATTTTTCAAAGTTTGATTTCAGAAACTCTAGGTGTAATTTACTGTCGAATGCAATTCGGTAGAACCGGGTTTATTGTTTCGGAGTCACCGAGATTGTCCACTCATGTAGCACAAACTTGGCAGCCTTTTCGGTGTCCCGAAAATAGCTACCCAGTCTCTCCAAGAAGGTTCTCACAAACCCTAAACACGAAATCGGTGGGACCGATTTCCCAAAATCGGAGTCACCGAGATGCATGCTACGGGAAATCAGATCCAGAATTTCGTCAATCTCTACTCTATGAGAATTTTCTGGTGGATAGAAGAACATGCACATGGTGGATTTGAGATAAAAGCAACTATTGCGCGTGGATAGGATTTGGGAGCGCAAAATAGGAGCGGAGTCATACCCTAACTTGGCGGTGGTCCGACTACGGCAGCAACGACGGTGTAGATTCCGTCGAAGGCGGTGAATCCCAGTGACGGAGGAGCTCGGGGATGAAAAGGTGACGACCATGGGTCCTTACCGGAAAATTAGGGTTTGGGGACAAAGGGTTTTGAGGAAGTGTTTTCAAAAACCATGTTGGCCAGGTTATACACCCGTCAGTGTCAGTGTCGTCGAGATGATGAAATCGGTGTCACCGACTTCCTCTACTGTCAGCTAACAAGGAAACGTGTAACCGAGTTAGTGATTTCAGTGGTACTAAGATGGAAAATTCTGATCATCTTTGTAACTCGGTGGAACCGATTTCGTGGGATTGGTTTCACCGAAATTCACAAAGGGGTTTTGGAAGGCAGTCTTTGACGATACGGAACTCCGAGTGCTCCTTCACACAGAGGGATCGAAAAGTGCTTGTTCAAGTTTTGTGATGAAGCATTAATAGAACTTGAGATGAGATAGCATAGATAGCTAGAGGAGGGTCATAGGCATTCTTGTCCATCCAATTGGCAAAAGATAAATCAAGAGCCAAATAACAACAATTGGATGTCCTCTAATGAGCAAAAATATGCAGACCAACATGCTCACACAATAAGATGATAGACAAAACATGGTGAACATGCACAAACATTCTAGCATCTATCAAGCACTTTGGCGATGACAAAGTCATCTATATATAAGTATATAGATTTAGGAGCCAAGTAAGAATACTTGATCATAGGTCATACTCACCTTTTAAGCACAAGTGGGGTTACCACTTTCACATAAAGCACTAATGTGTTCATATCCTTAGGATATCCTTATACTCAAGATTTAGAGTAAAGCTCCCACTTGATATGACATCCCCCCTAAGAGGGATAAACTAACCTTGGGCTTTGTCGTAGAAGACTTCAAGTAGGTGAAGTAGTGGTGGACGCTCAATGTTGATGAAGATCATCTTGAGTTGGGAGCAACCCTTGTTATTTCTTACTCTTCTCACCTACATGGGTTGGTCCCAAAACACAAGGAACATATGCAAGATTATCCATGGACATGTAGTGCAACACATATGGGATGATGTCCAAAGATACATTAATTACCTTGTGCCTTGCTTACCATTGAGGGAATGTGTGACTCCTTGAACTAATGCATATGGTTGAGGTTGATTACATATAGTTCTTAGCAAAATGAATAAGAGTGAATTTCATTGGTGGAGTCACCCCTCAATAACTTTCTAGTTCTTCCACTTGGGGATCCACATCAACTTGATAGGGATCCTTGGAGTTGTGGTAGCACTAGATGAGGTAGTGCTAGTAGTGTCCTTGGGAATCCACTTGACCTTGACTTGGGGTTCCTCTTCAAATAAGTCAATGTCCACTTGAAGCTTTCCCTTGCCCTTGTGGTCTTGTGGTAGAAGGCCATCTTGTGATCTTGTTCCTTTGGGATGTGTAGGATCATACTTCATCATACTTCTCCTCTTGAGGAACAAACTTGGGAATGGGATATGGACCTTCTTCCCAAACATCTCCATTGACCTTGAAGTAGCCAACACCTTGTTTCTTCCCATGTCCTCCTTGCTTGCACACAATTTCCTCAAATCGCTTACTTCGAGCAAGACTCTTGAAGACACCTCTCTCTATAATCCCTTTCAATACATCATTTTCTTGCTCAAGTGTAACTTGGCTAAGAGAATCATTAGTGGGATCAAGAGACCTACTAGCAACACCATCATTAGTTTTAACTTTAGCATTGTTGTTACTAGAAGAAGAAACTTTCTTGCCTTTGTTACTAGTGTTCTTAGGTTTAACTTGTGGAATAAAGGTACACAAGAGTAATCGTTTGGCCAGATAAGAAGAACTCTTATTTCAAAGATCATCATTGATTGATTTTAGGAACTCCTGTTCTTGCTCCAAATTGAGCTTCGCTAAGCATAGCTTCTCATGAGTTCTTGCAAGCTCTCTATGATCTTATAGAGTAGTTTCATGAGCTAACTTAAGAGTGTTCAATTCTTTAGTTAGTCGTTCAATATCTTTATTATCATCACTCGATTTCTCTTGACTAGCATGATAATTAGCAAGTTCATTTTCAACGCAATCACTAGTTTTATCAAAGAGCAAGTCATTTATCCTAACAAGTCATCCTCATCACTATTAAAATCAAGATACTCAGGGTGTGATACCTTGGGGCATTTAGCCATGATGCAGTTTCCTAACCCCTCATTTGGTGAATCAAATAAGTCGTAGGAGTTGGAGGAAATGAGTACAATGTCGGCAACACCTTCATCTTGACTATAGTCGGAGTTAGAGTGATAGCTTCTCTCGATTGGTTGTCAGACTCAGATCCAGAAACCCATTCACCAACATGAGCATGATGTCTTCTTCTAGAGCTGCTCTTGGTGTATTTGTCCTTCTTCGATTCCTTGCCTCTTCGTGAGTGTCTTCGTTCATAACGATCTTCTCTACTCCTTCTTTGTCTGCGAGGTGACTCATCCCTTGAGCTTCATCTTCAAGGTGACTCTTCTCTTCGTTTGTAGGGATTCGAGCACTCATTGGAGTAGTGTCCAGGCTTCCCACAGTTGTGGCAGTTTCAATCACGACTAGACGAATGCTTCCCATCATGTCTTGAGCTTGAGCTTCTATCTTTGCCTCTACTCTTGTAGAACTTGTTGAATTTTCTGACCATGAGGCTTATCTCTTCATCAGTGACAAGATTGTCCTTTAAAGTAGTGGGAGCATCGCTTGAAGCTTTGTAAGCACCGCTTGACTTGTTGTGCGGCTCATCTTTGTCCATGAGTGACATCTCATGAGCAACAATCCTACCAATGACATTAGTTGGCTTGAGATCTTTGTAGTTTGGCATCATTTGGATCAATGTGCACACGGTGTCATACTTTCCATCAAGAGCTCTAAGTATCTTCTTGTTGATGAACTTGTCGGTCATCTCTTCGCTTCCCAAGCCGGCAATCTCATTTGTGACGAGAGCTGGCCAAGAGTACATTTCTACGACTCCTTCACCATCCTTCATCTTGAACTTGACAAGCTAACTTTAGAGCACATCCAACTTAGATTCTGTGACAGAATCAGTACCTTCGTGCATATCGATCAAAGTTTCCCAAATTTATTTTGCATTCTCAAGGCGCCTGATTTTGCCGAATTCTTTGGGGCATAGACAGTTGAATATGATGTCGCGGGCTTGTGCATTAAGTTGTAAGATCTTCGGTTCATCTGCTGTCGCATCATGATCCGGTTCACGCCCTTCTCCGAAAAAATCACCTTGCCCACCAACATGAATAACAGCCCCATACGGAAGGATTAAAACCAAGAATATGCATTTTCATCTTATGCTTCCAACTAGCAAACTTAGTGCCATCGAAGTATGGACCTCTACGGTGATAACTTACCTCACTAAACGCCATACTCTCTAGGTTGTTATACAATTGCAATGGATACCAAAGCTCTGATACAAGTTGTAGGATTGAAAGTATGTCTAGAGGGGGGTGATTAGACTACTTGACAAGATAAAAACTTATCCTTTTCCCAATTTTAGTTGTGGGCCTATTTTAGCAATTATGGCAAGTCAAGTACACCCTACACATGCAGTTCTAAGAGTATAGCAGCGAAATGTAAAACATGCAAGTGTAAAGTAAAGGAGTAAGGTAGGGAGATCAAACGCATGAGGTTGACACGGCGATTTTTGGCATGGTTCCGATAGGTGGCGCTATCATACGTCCATCTTAGTGGAGACTTCGACCCACGGAGGGTAACGGGTGTGAGAGTCCACGGAGTGCTCCACCCACAAGGGTTCCATGAAAAAGCGACCTTGTATATTCCACCATGGCTTCCGCCCATGAAGGCCTAGCCTTAGTCACGGTAGATCTTCATGAAAAACTCCACAACACGAAGTAGGAGGCTCCCAAGCCACACCTAACAAATCTAGGAGGCACCACCCTCCAAAAGGTAATAGATGTGGTAGAATGATGAACTCCTTGCTCTTGTGCTTCTAAAGATAGTCTCCTCAACACACAATCACTCTCTCATGGAATAGGCATGGGTAGGTGAGATTGATTTGGTGCAAAGCACCTTGGGGAGGCTATCAAGTTTCAAATGATTGGATTGGAATAACTTGGTCTCAACACATGAGTAGGTGGCTCTCTCTCAAAAAAATGGATCAGCCAATGGAATGTGTGTTCTGAGTGCTTCTCTCGAATGAGAGATGGGTGGAGGGGTATATATAGGCAGTCCCCAAAATCCAACCGTTACACCTAAAGTTACCAACTCGGTGACACCGAAGTCAAGAACTTGGTGGTACCGACTTGCACTAAGGGCAACAACTTTTGAATCTCGGTGGAACCGATATATACAACTCGGTGAAACCGAAAAGGTGGCTAATGGTCAGATGACACCGATACTGAAACATGGAAATTCTGATTTTGTGTACCGAGGCAACAGAAAGTTGGTCACCTCAACTCGGCAGCACCGATACGGTTTCGGTTGCACCGATTTGGTGGCTTTGGCTAAAGTTCCATGTGGGATGAAAATTGGTAGGGCCGAATTGAGAAAATTGGTGGTACCCATTTTGTGTATGAGGCATTGGACAGAATGGTTATGTGGGAAAATGGCTGAGTATTGTTTGGTGGCTATCTCTAAGCACTTGAGCAACCAGTTCATTTTAATACCTCACCCCCTTTTAATAGTATCGGCTTTCCTATGGACTCAAAAGTGATTTCTCACAAATATAAAATAAAGAGTCTTCTAGCTTGAAGGTTGGGCCCATCTTATTCCTTTCTTGCATCAAGGGGCATCTCCACATAAGCCTTTAGCCAATGCATCTTTTGAACTTTTCTGAAAATACTTGGATAAGCATATTAGTCCAATGATGCATATGTTGTGATCAATTTTCAAAACCATCCTGGGTACCAATTGTGCTTTCACAACTTCATCGGGGAGATAAGTAACCTTCCCATCAATATTACCAACTAGGAGATATTTAACTATAGCAACATTAGGCTCAACATTTATTTGTTCACAAGGTGTAAGTGTTCTAACATAACTCTTATTAACCACTATTGAAGCCTTAGCATGTTTTCTAATCCTAACAGGAAAAGGAGGTTTTTTCAATGTAAGCTGTAGGAACAATTGGATCAACATGGTTAACAATTATTTCTTCCTTATTAATTCTAATAGGTTCCTCGGGTAACTTTTGAATGGGACGATGATATTTAAACCAATCTTCCTTGGGAAGGTCAACATAGGTAGCAAATGATTCGCAGAAAGTAGCTACTATCTCAGAGTCAAGGCTATATTTATTATTAAACTCATGAAAAGGAGAAGTTTCCATGAAAGATTTAACACAAAAAAATTAAGCTTTATACCTGACTCTTTACCTTCATCGAGTTCCCAATCTTTAGAGTTGTGTTTAATCTTTTCCAAACGATCCCATTTGAATTCAATAGTCTCCTTCATATAGGAACCAACAACACAAGCATTGAGTAATGTTTGATCATCATGAGAAAGTCGAGCATAATTTTTTTGTATAATCAATTCCTTTGAGAGCTCATGGTTGGGGCAAGTGTGCATCACAGATTTAAGCCCCCCCCCCCCAAGCTTGAGCGATGCCTTCTCATTCATGAGACCAGCAATTATAAATAAAATTCTGATCATGATGAATTAGATGCATAGGATAAAACTTCTCATGAAATTCCAGCTTCAAGCGATTCCAATCCCATGATACAATATCATCCAATAGCCTGTACCACACTAGTGATTTTCCATCCAAAGATAAAGGGAAAACTTTCTTCTTAATTTTGTCTCCGGGTAGACCTGAAAGCTTAAACAATCCACAAATCTCATCAACATATATGAAATGGTAATCAAGATGAGTTGAACCGTTATAAGGATTAGCCAGCAGTTTCTCTACCATACCTAAAGGAATCTCATAATAAATACTTCCGTAGGTTCAATAGGTTGAAGAAAAATTTCCTCAACTTCCGTTCAAGGCGAAGATGCCCCGAACAAGCCACTCAATGGGTGACCATTCATAGTTATAAGCAATAGTAAATTTCAGCACGTACCGAAAATGTTTTCTTACCAGTTTCCACTTAGCAAAGGCGCTTCACTCCTGGGAAATGGCGCCAGAAAAGAGTCTTGATGGCTCACAAGTATAGGGGATCAATCATAGTCCTTCCAATAAGTAAGAGTGTCGAACCCAACGAGGAGCACAAGGAAATGATAAGCAGTTTTCAG
The DNA here is from genome assembly GCF_904849725.1 of Hordeum vulgare subsp. vulgare. Classification (NCBI taxonomy): domain Eukaryota; kingdom Viridiplantae; phylum Streptophyta; class Magnoliopsida; order Poales; family Poaceae; genus Hordeum; species Hordeum vulgare. The sequence goes on along the minus strand of NC_058521.1, from coordinate 159,873,340 downwards.
CAAGGTATACTCTACAAGTGTTGTAAGTAACAATGATAGATAGTTTTATAGCACGATAATTCATAACAAGTGACAAGTAACAATAGTAGAAAAGGTGCAGAAAGGTATCCCAATACTTTTTATATCAAAGGAAAGGCCTGAAAGTACTCCTATATAAAGCAAGCGCTCCTAAGGACACATGGGAATTTTTGTCTAGTCATGTTCATCATATTGAGTTGATTCACATTTGCTACTTTGGTGATTTGATATGTGGGTCGAGCGTTGCTAAGATTATGTTCTTACTTGAACTAACGACGTACTTATTTTCCCCCTCTCACAAGTATCCGCATCTATAAAAGAAAAATTAAGATAAATGTAACCTTAGCATGAAACATGTGGATCCAAATCAGCCCCTCATGAAGCAACACATAAACTAGGGTTAAAGATGTTGCCAATCTTGCAACCCATCATCTACTTTTTACTCCACAATGTCTTACATTAGGACATGTGGATCCAAATCAGCCCCTCATGAAGCAACACATAAACTAGGGTTAAAGATGTTGCCAATCTTGCAACCCATCATCTACTTTTTACTCCACAATGTCTTACATTAGGCCCATAACATGGTGAAGTGTCACGTATTCGACGTTCACATGACACCACTAAAGGAAGTGAAAACATATATATCATCAAAATATTGAACGAATGCCAACTCTATATGATTACTTATAACAAGACTTCTCCCATGTCGTGAGGAACAATAGTAACTAATCACACCTCATCAAACTGTTCAACATCAGAGGTATAATAATAATGATCAAATATATGAACATAATATGTTGCACCAAGTAATCCAACAAGCATCAACTACAAGATGTAATCAACACAGCTAGTAACCCACAGGTACCAATCTGAGGTTTTGAGACAAAGATTGAATACATGAGATGAACTAGGGTTGGAGATTAGATGGTGCTGGTGAAGATGTTGATGAAGATTGGTCCTCCTATGAAGGAGGGAGCGTTGGTGATGACGATGGCTTCGATTTCCCCCTCACAGAGGTGAATTCCTACGACAGAATCTCTCTCTAGGAGAGCAAAAAGGCCTCTGCCTAGGTTTACTCCTTGAGACGGTGGCGCTTCATCCCGAAAGATGACTTATGATTTCTTTTATAGGGTAAAGCACACCATATAGGAGAACAAAGGCGTCGGGAGGCCAGCTGGGGCCCCACAAGCCATCAGGGTGCGGCCTGGGGGCGCTAGTTGGCTTGTGCCCAGCTGGTGGCCCCTCTCTGGTATATTTTTGGACCATAAATTCTTAAATATTTGAGAAAAAATCTCCGTGAAGTTTCACGTCATTTGGAGCAACTTGATTTTTCTAACCTTTTCTCGATCCAGAATTCCAGTTTCCACATATTTCCTCTTTTGTGATGTACCTTGCATATTCACACAGAAAATGCATAAGAACTACATAATAACAGGGAATAATGGGCAAGAATGATGCAAATATCAATACAGAATCATGATGCAAAATGGTTGTATCAGCGTCGTGGCATCACGGGTCGGCGACACACGTGATGGTGGTGCTGCGGTTGGCGATGGGGCGGCTTAGTGGCGCGTCCGAGGCCCAGATCTGGGCCGAGTAAGGGTGGGCACTATAAAACAAAAAACCGAAAAACCGAACCAAACCAAACCATATTAACCGATTTCTTGGTTTATTTGGTGGTTCGATTTTTGGTTCGGTGGGAAATTTTAAGGTTGTTTGGTGTTTTGTTTTTGTTCGGTTTCCATTTTCCAGAAACCGAATAGACCGACAAAACGATATGTAGGATACCCCATGTAATATCTTGTTTTCAAAAGGGCAACAGTTTGGAGGCATCACGTATTTCTCCACCCGTAATACATTTCACATTTGAAGTTATTTTTTACTTAATTATTTTTACTAGTTTGATTGACCGAATAAATCATAGAATGCTATTAAGGTTCTTAGATCGTGTGATTATTATTTGCGTATTATACAATCCAAATTAGTGCTCTTGAGTCATTACACTTATAGTGACAAGTGCATGAATGTTGGTTTTTTGGTTAACCGAACAAACCAAACAGATATATTATGGTTAATATGGTTCGGTTCCTAAATTTTGAGTGATTATTTCGGGTTTTGTTTCTACAAAACCGAAATTATAAAGAACCAAATAAACCGATCCGTATTAACCATATAAAACGAACGCCCAACCCTAGCCGTGAGGGCCCCATCTGAGTCCTAGCGGGTCGGCGTCGGCGTTTCTTCGCTACCTCAGGCATGGCGGAGTGGTGGAGCGGCCCGTACGGGGAGCAGCAACATCGACGGCATGCCCTGTGCATTGCGACGACACGAACTTCACTTGCGTTTGAGGGCCTGGATGGGCATGTGGGCCCACATGCCTGGTATGATCCTGCTATCGCGTTTGGTCGGATCCCATCGGTTACGGGGGAGGTTGGACCCTCCGGCATGCTGGAGGTGTTGCTACTTTGAGTTTCGATTCCTCTTTTTCGTTGTGCAAGTCCTACCGCACGGTGTCGTGGTGAGACAGCGGTGGACGCTTCAAGACCGTGTTGGCAGAAGGTGGTGGTCGCTTTGGTGGTGAGAGCCCAAGGTGAGGGTTGGGATCGGGAGAAATCCCTGTCGGCATGGTATACACCGACGCGGTGGCGCTTGAGGGTGCCGCTGGACCTTCCTGGAGGGCGTCGAGGGCTACCCTTCCTCTCTCCTCGCCGCGTACCAGGGGAAACCCTTGGCAATAGCGTCGTCTTCGTCGCGTCCCTTCTTGGAGGTGTTGATTGGATCTTGGTGGGAGATCTCCGGTGGGCACAGTGATCGCGATGCTTCTTCATTTTTGTCGATCTGTCGTTGTCTGTATTTGTTCCTTTTGTATTTTCTCTTCCATTTTTTGGGCATGAGTGTGTTTCTTCTGCCAGAGCACCTATCATTGGTTGTATCGTTTGGTTGCTTTGTAATACAAAGCGAGGGAATCCCTTTTTCGTGAGCGCTCTCCATCAACTTCATCGCCTCCTCCGTAGGGGGGCTGGCTATCACAGCCTCGTCGTGCCACCTAAAACATCACGCCGTCGTGGTGCATCTCGACCTCCACCTCGCGTAAAATGACCAAAGAATCACATGTGCAACTCGCCTCCTTGAGGGAGTGCCTCCATCGACACCTCTATGGCATCCCCTTCCTTCCCCTCCTATGCTACAATCAGGGAGGCTGGATGGACCGCGTAGACGAGAAGGCTTGAAGAGAGCAGATATGTGGAGGATGCCTTCTCTCAGCAGGCGCCAAAGGAGTCGAATGCACCGACAGGGCAGGGTGGGGGCAGGGGAAGGGCGATGGCAGCGGCAACCCTAGCCCACCTAGGGAAGGGAGGAATGAAGGGTGGGTTTTGCTCTGGCGACCTGCATTTTAGACGTGAGATGTGTTTCTTTTTTTTGTTGTTCTTTTCCTCTTGGCACTGTAGATTCAACATGGCATGGCTTAGCGAGCGCCATTTAGAGCAACTCCAACGCGCCGACCCATTTCATCTGCACGCCTCCGTCTGGGTCGCGATGGACAGAAAAGTCAGCCCAATGCGCCGACCCAAATGGACGTGTGTCTACTTTTCATCCGCCTGTAGATCCATTCCTGACCATTTTTTAGCCTGATTTGCATCATCGCAGACATGAGAAGGACGCGCACGATGCCCGCTTACTCCTTCCCCTAGATCGCTAGTCCGTGGCACATTGGACATCCTCTACCACCCCATATCGACAGCAAACCCTCGCCCGCCTCCGCCGCATCGTCGCTGTCGCCCATTTGCCGGTGTCGACACACCATCCCCCAATGTTGCCACCTTGTTGCCACCACCATCTCACTGCTCCAGGCCAGCCACTTGGTCCAAGGGAGGCACGCATCTCTTTGTCGACCAGCTACTTCAACGACGCCCGCAAGTTGTTCGACAGTTTGCCAAGATACAAAATAGACTCCGTCGACGATTTCTTTTTCCACAATTTCCTTTGTTACTATGATGGTTCCTTGCCCGATGATGAGGAGGGAGATGTCAGCTGCTGAAAGCACAATTGCTCCCTTGGGTGGTTTTGATAATTGATCACAACATATGCATCATTGGACTAATATGTTTATCCAAGTATATTTCAGAAAAGTTCAAAAGATGCTTTGGCTAAAGGCTTAAGTGGAGATGCCCCTTGATGCAAGAAAGAAATAAATTTGGCTCAAGCTTCAAGCTAGAAGAATCTTCATTTTATATTTTGTGAGAAATCACTTTTGAGTCCATAGGAAAGCCAATATTAAAAGGGGGTGAGGTATTAAAATGAACTGGTTGCTCAAGTGCTCAAAGTTAGCGACCAAAATACTGAGTCATTTTTCCCACATAACCATTTTGTTCAATACCACACACTCAAAATCGGTGCCACCAACTTCCCCATTTCAGCCCTACCGAGTTTGATCTCAGACAGAACCCTAGCCATTCCCACCAAATCGGTGCAACCGAAACCATGTCGGTGCTACCGAGTTTAGGTGACCAACTTTTTGTTGCCTCAGTACACGAAATCGGAATTTCTGAGTTTGAGTATCGGTGTCACCGAATTGTGTCATCTGACTGTTAGCCACCTTTTCGCTGCCATCGAGTTGTGTATATCGGTTCCACCGAGATTAAAAAGTTGTTGCCTTTAGTGCAAGTCAGTACCACCGAGTTGATGACTTTGGTGTCAACGAGTTTGCCACTTTAGGTGTAACGGTTGGATTTTGTGTGCTGCCTATATATACCCCTTCACCCACCTCTCATTCGTGGGAGAAGCACCGAGAACACACACTTCATTGCGAGATCCATTTTCTGAGAGAGAGCCACTTACTCATGTGTTGACACCAAGATACTCCAATCCAATCATTTGAAACTTGATCTCTAGCCTCCCCAAGTTGCTTTCCACCAAATCAATCTCTCCTACCCATGCCAATTATGTGAGAGAATGATTTTGTGTTGAGGACACTATCTTTAGAAGCACAAGAGCAAGGAATTCATCGTTCTACCACATCTACTACCTTTTGGAGGTTGGTGCCTCCTAGATTGGTTAGGTGTCGCTTGGGAGCCTCCTACTTCGTGTTGTGGAGTTGAACCAAGATGTTTGTAAGGGCAAGGAAAGATCTACCATGAGTAAGGCTAGTCCTTCATGGACGAAAGCCATGGTGGAATAGACAAGGCTGCTTCTTCGTGGACCCCTTGTCGGTGGACCCCTTCGTGGACTCTCGCAACCGTTACACTCCGTGGGTTGAAGTATCCACTAACATGGATGTACGATAGTGCCACATATCGGAACCATGCCAAAAATCGGCATGTCATCCTCATGTGTTTGATCTCCCTACCTTACTCCTTTACTTTACACTTGCATGTTTTACATTCCACTGCTACACTCTTAGAACTGCATGTGTAGGGTGTACTTGACTTGCTATAATTGCCAAAACTGCCCCTCAACTAAAATTGGGAAAAGTATAAATTTTTATCTTGTCAGGTAGTCTAATCCCCCCTCTAGACATACTTTGATCCTACAACTGGTATGAGAGATTTGGTCTCCATCGCATTGGTATAACAACCTAGGAGATTATGGCGTCTAGTGAGGGAAATTATCACCATAGAGGTCCATACTTCGATGGCACTAATTTTGCTAGTTGGAAGCATAAGATGAAAATACATATTCTTGGCTTTGATCCTCACGTTTGGGCTGTTATTCGTGTTGGCGTGCAAGGTGATTTCTTCGGAGAAGGGCGTGAACCGGATCGTGATGTGACACCCGATGAACGGAAGATGTTGCAACTCAATGCACAAGCCTGCGACGTTATCTTCAACTGTCTATGCCCCGAAGAATTCAACAAAATCAGCCGCCTTGAGAATGCTAAAGAGATTTGGGATATTTTGATTGATATGCACGAAGATACTGATCCTGTCACAGAATCTAAGTTGGATGTGCTTCAATGTCACCTTGACAAGTTCAAGATGAATGATGGTGAAGGTGTCACTGAAATGTATTCTAGGCTAGCTCTCATCACCAATGAGATTGACGGCTTAGGAAGCGAAGAGATGACCGACAAATTCATCATCAATAAGATACTTAGAGCTCTTGATGGAAATTATGACAACGTGGGCACATTGATCCAAATGATGCCAAAGTACAAAGATCTCAAGCCAACTGAAGTCATTGGTAGGATTGTTGCTCATGAGATGTCACTCAAGGACAAAGATGAGTTGCACAACAAATCTAGCGGTGCTTACAAAGCTTCATGTGATGCTCCCACTACTTCAAAGTACAATCTTGTCATGATGAAGAGATAAACCTCATGGTCAGAAAATTCAACAAGTTCTACAAGAGTAGAGGTAAAGATATAAGCTCAAGCTCAGACATGATGAGAAGCGTTCGTCCAGTCGTGACCCTAACTGCTACAATTGTGGGAAGCCTGGAAACTACTCCAATGAGTGCTCGGCTCCCTACAAACGAAGAGAAGAGTCACCTTGAAGATGAAGCTAAAGAGATGAGTCACCTCGCAGAGAGAGAAGGAGTAGAGAGGATCATTTTGAATGAAGACACTGACAGAGAGGCAAAGAATCGGAGAAGAAGAACAAATACACCAAGAGCATCTCAAGAAGAAGGCATCAAGCTCATGTTGGTGAATGGGTTTCTGGCTCCGAGTCTCACAACCAATCCGAGAGAAGCTACCACTCCAACTCCGACTATAGTCAAGATGAAGGTGTTGTCGACATTGCACTTGTTTCCTCCAACTCCTACGACATGTTTGATTCACCAAATGATGGGTTTGGAAGCTGCTTCATGGCTAAAGTCCCCAAGGTATCACACCCCGAGTATCTTGATTTTAAGTGATGAGGATGACTTGTTAGGAGAAGATGACTTGCTCTTTGGTAAAACTAGTGATTACACTGAAAATGAACTTGCTAATAATCATGCTAGTCAAGAGAAATCGAGTGATGATGATAATAAAGAGATTGAATGACTACTAAAGAATTAAACACTCTTAAGTTAGCTCATGAAACTACTCTAGAAGATCATAGAGATCTTGCACGAACTCATGAGAAACTACGCTTCGAGAAGCTCAATTTGGAGCAAGAGCATGAGTTCCTAAAAGCGATCGATGATGATCTTCGAAAGAATAGTTCTTCCTATCTAGCCAAATGATTACTCTTGTATACTTTTGTTCCACAAGTTAAACCTAAGAACACTAGTAACAAAGGCAAGAAAGTTTCTTCGTCTAGTAACAACAAAGCTAAAGCTAAATCTAATGATGTTGTTGCTAGTACCTCTCTTGATTCCACTAATGATTCTCTTAGCCAAGTTACACTTGAGCAAGAAAATGATTTATTGGAAGGGATTACAGGGAGAGGTGTCTTCAAGAGTCTTGTCGGAAGTAAGCAATTTGAGGAAACTGTGCTCAAGCAAGGAGGACCTCGAAAGAAACAAGGTGTTGGCTACTTCAACGTCAACGAAGATGATTGTGAAGAAGGTCCATATTCCATTCCTAACTTTGTTCCTCAAGAGGAGAAGTATGATCCTACTCCTCCCAAAGGAACAAGCTCACAAGATGGCCTTCTACCACAAGACCACAAGGGCAAGGGAAAGCTTCAAGAGGACATTGACTTATTTGAAGAGGAAACCCAAGTCAAGGTCAAGGGGGTTCCCTAGGACACTACTAGCACTGTCTCATCTAGCGCTACCACAACTCCAATGTTTTCCATCAAGTTGATGTGGATCCCCAAGAGGAAGAACTAGAAAGTTCTTGAGGGGTGACTCCACCAATGAAATTCACTCTTATTCATTTTGGCAAGAACTATATGCAATCAACCTCAACCATATACATTAGTTCAAGGGGTCACACATTCCCTCAAAGGTAAGAAAGGAACAAGGTAATTAATGTATCTTTGGACATCATCTCATAGGAACTTCACTCCATGTCCATAGATGTTCTTGCATATGTTCCTTGTGCTTTGGGACTAACCCGTGTAGGTGAGAAGTGTAAGAAACAACAAGGATTGCTCCCAACTCAAGATGATCTCCATGAACATTGAGCATCCACCACTACTTCACCTACGTGAAGTCTTCTACGACAAAACCCAAGGTTAGTTTATCCCTCTTAGGGGGATGTCATATCAAGGGGGATCTTTACTCTAAATCTTGAGTATAAGCATCTCCTAAGGATATGAACACATTAATGCTTATGTAAAAGTGCTAACCCCACTTGTGTTTAACGATGAGTATGACCTATGATCAAGTATTCTTACTTGGCTCCTAAGTCAATATACTCATATATAGATGACGTTGTTATCGCCAGAGTGCTTGATAGATGCTAGGATGTTTGTGCATGTTCACCATATTTTATCTATCATCTTATTATGTGAGTATGTTGGTATGCATATTTTAGCTCATTCGAGGACATCCAATTGTTGTTATTTGGCTCTTGTTTTATCTTTTGCGAATTGGATGGACAAGAATGCCTAGGACCGTCCTCTAGCTATCTATGCTATCTCATCTCAAGTTCTATTCATGCTTCATCACAAAACTTGAACAAGCACTTGTCGATCCCTCTGTGTGAAGGAGCACTCGGAGTTCAGTATCGTCAAAGGCTTCCTTCGAAAACCTCTTTGTGAATCTCGGTGAAACCAACCCCACAGACTCGGTTCCACCGAATTCCCAAAGTTGATCTGGTTTTTCAATCTCGGTACCACCGAAATCACCAACTCGGTTACACCGAGTTTCCCTGTCAACTGATAGGAGAGGAACTCGGTGACACTGGTTTTGTAATCACGGTGACACCGTCGGTGATGGGTATATAATCTCACGGACCAAACGTTTTGAAATCCGCTCCTCAAACATTTCGTTCCCAAACCCTAAGTTGGCGCCAAAGGACCCCTCGTCATCGAATTTGCCTCCCCGAGCACCTCCGCCGTTGGGATTCGCCACCATCGACGGAATATTTGTTGTCGTCGCCGTCGTAGTCGGACCGCAACCGAGCTAGGGTACGGTTCTGATCTCCTCTTGTTCTCCTTTAATCTAACTCTTGCGCATTAGGAATTCTTCTCTACAAGCCACCATGTGCAAACCCCTCCTTCCACCAGAGAATCTCGTAGCATAGAGAATGATGGAATTTAGGATCTGATCTCCTGCAGCATGCAACTCAGTGAGACCGAGTTGGTAAAATCGGTTCCACCAATTTCAGTTTTAGGGTTCCTCACAAGCAAATCAGTGAGACCGAGCAGATCTTTTCGGTGACACCAAAAAGCCTGCCAAGTCTCTGTTATTCGAGTGGATTTTCTCGTGACTCCAAAATGACCAACCCGATGCTATCGATTTATATCCTGCAGAAGATCATACCCTAAGTTTCTGAATTCAAAATTTTAAAAATTATGATGTGTTTTGTGATGCTCACAGGGTTGCTATTTGCTGGTTTGCTGGTGAGTTGTTGCTTGTGTGCCAAGATGTAAGGATTTGAGGATAGCTAAAATGATTTCAGAGCAAACAGTTTTTAGATGGACTCAGGCACAAGTCCTGAGAAGACAGACTCTGACCCTGGTTCTTACAGCTCCCATGGCTTGCCCAAGGCAGCCATCAGGCAGAGGAAGAAGCTTAATTCAGATGAAGAGGACTCGGATTTTGTGCCAAAGGAAACTTCAGCTCCTTCAAAGGCTCCTAAGAAGACTGTCAAGAAAGAGTATGCAAAGCATGTTGATCGTAGAGCTCCTGAATCTGTAAGGAAAGGGATGACACTTTCCCTTGACAATCCTCCTAAGAAGGTTGGTGCAAAGAGAGCTAGGAAGAGGGTGATTCATGTTGTTGGGAGACAAACTCCATGTATGAGGACCTAGAAGATTCTGCAAAATCAGAAGATCCTAGACACAGTCGTGGAAACAAAGTTTCATGACCTGGATGTGAAGGTTACGGAGTTGACCACTATAGTCAAACAACTTCAACATGAAGTTGACTCAGTGCAGATTCCACACCCAAATGATGATGATGAAGATGATGATGATGATGAAGAGTCGTCTCCTCTCACTACCACTCGGTTCAGCACCTGGCCTAGGTCACCTGTTGTACGTGCTCCGGAGACAAGACAGACTTCATCAGCTCAAGCATCTGCACCTTCAGATACAGCTCTAGCTTAAGCATCTCCAGTATCCACTCCTCCAGCTCCAGGACACTCAGTAGAAGCCTTCGTGGACCCTGTTCTGTCGACTCCTTCATCAGCTGCCCAGAGAGACGATTAGCTCTATACCTTTTGAACTTTTTGGTAACTTGTTGCCAAAGGGGTATAAACGTATAGATCATAGGGCTTCGAGAGAGAGATTTTGACTTTATTTGCTCTCATTTTGGTTTTTCAAAACTATGGTCTTTTGGATGACATTACTTATTTTTGTGTGTGATCATACACTTCGCTTGGTTGATGCTACATTATTTAAGATATCCTTGTGATGATCATTCACTTATCTTGTTGGTGTCATGTGCATTACTATTCATTCTTATCTTGTATGCGCACCACCAAGATGTATGTGACATGGAAGAGTGACCCATGATCCTAATTGATTGTGCATTTGCATTCAAATGCAAATTTTAAAATATGCACAAACTCTTCCTTTTCACATACTTCTAAAAGCGTCGATGCTAATCATTGATTCTATCTTTTGTCGAAGCTGTTGGGGAACGTCGCATGGGAAACAAAAAATTTCCTACGCGCACGAAGACCTATCATGGTGATGTCCATCTACGAGAGGGGATGTGTGATCTACGTACCCTTGTAGACCGTACAGCAGAAGCGTTAGTGAACGCGGTTGATGTAGTGGAACGTCCTCACGTCCCTCGATCCGCCCCGCGAACTATCCCGCGATCAGTCCCACGATCTAGTGCCGAATGGACGGCACCTCTGCGTTCACCACACGTACAGCTCGACGATGATCTCGGCCTTCTTGATACAGCAAGTGAGACGGAGAGGTAGAAGAGTTCTCCGACAGCGTGACGGTGCTCCGGAGGTTGGTGATGATCTTGTCTCAGCAGGGCTCCGCCCGAGCTCCGCAGAAACGCGATCTAGAGGTAAAACCGTGGAGATATGTGGTCGGGCTGCCGTGGCAAAGTTGTCTCAAATCAGCCCCAAAACCTCACTATATATAGGAGGAGGAGGGGGAGACCTGCCTTGGGGTCCAAGGACTCCCAAGGGGGTCGACCGAGCCAAGGGGGAAGGTCTCCCCCTCCCAAACCGAAATCTACTTGGTTTGGAAGGTGGAGTCCTTCTTCCCTTTCCCACCTCCTTCTTTTTTTTCCTTTCCTCTTTGATTTTCTTTCCTATGCGCATAGGCCTCTCTTGGGCTGTCTCACCAGCCCACTAAGGTCTGGTGCGGCACCCCAAACACCCATGGGCTTCCCCGGGGTGGGTGGGCCCCCTCCCCCGGTGAACTCCCGGAACCCATTCGTCATTCCCGGTACATTCCCGGTAACTCCGAAAACCTTCCGGTAATCAAATGAGGTCATCCTATATATCAATCTTCGTTTCCGGACCATTCCGGAAACCCTCGTGACGTCCATGATCTCATCCGGGACTCCGAACAACATTCAGTAACCAACCATATAACTCAAATACGCATAAAACAACGTCGAACCTTAAGTGTGCAGACCATGCGGGTTCGAGAACTATGTAGACATGACCCGAGAGACTCCTCGGTCAATATCCAATAGCGGGACCTGGATGCCCATATTGGATCCTACATATTCTATGAAGATCTTATCGTTTGAACCTCAGTGCCAAGGATTCATATAATCCCGTATGTCATTCCCTTTGTCCTTCGGTATGTTACTTGCACGAGATTCGATCGTCAGTATCCGCATACCTATTTCAATCTCGTTTACCGGCAAGTCTCTTTACTCGTTCCGTAATACAAGATCCCGCAAGTTACATTAAGTTACGTTGCTTGCAAGGCTTGTGTGTGATGTTGTATTACCGAGTGGGCCCCGAGATACCTCTCCGTCACACAGAGTGACAAATCCCAGTCTTGATCCATACTAACTCAACGAACACCTTCGGAGATACCTGTAGAGCATCTTTATAGTCACCCAGTTACGTTGCAACGTTTGATACACACAAAGCATTCCTCCGGTGTCCGTGAGTTATATGATCTCATGGTCATAGGAACAAATACTTGACACGCAGAAAACAGTAGCAACAAAATGACACGATCAACATGCTACGTCTATTAGTTTGGGTCTAGTCCATCACATGAGTCTCCTAATGATGTGATCCCGTTATCAAGTGACAACACTTGCCTATGGCCAGGAAACCTTGACCATCTTTGATCAACGAGCTAGTCAACTAGAGGCTTACTAGGGACAGTGTTTTGTCTATGTATCCACACAAGTATTGTGTTTCCAATCAATACAATTATAGCATGGATAATAAACGATTATCATGAACTAAGAAATATAATAATAACTAATTTATTATTGCCTCTAGGGCATATTTCCAACAGTCTCCCACTTGCACTAGAGTCAATAATCTAGTTCACATCACCATGTGATTCCAACGAATCCAACACCCATATAGTTATGGGGTCTGATCACGTCTTGCTCATGAGAGAGGTTTTAGTCAACGGTTCTGAAACTTTCAGATCCGTGCGTTCTTTACAAATCTTTATGTCATCTTATAGATGATGCTACTACGTGCTATTCGGAAATGCTCCAAATATCTACTCTACTATACGAATCCGTTTCACTACTCATAGTTATTCGGATTAGTGTCAAAGCTTGCATTGACGTAACCCTTTACGACAAACTCTTTAACCACCTCCATAATCGAGAAAAATTCCTTAGTACATTAGTTACTAAGGTAAATTTGGACCGCTGCTAGTGATTCAATCATGGATCACTCTCTGTACCTCTCAACCTACTTTGAGTCAAGGCACACATCAGGTGCGGTACACAGCATGGCATACTTTAGATTCTACGGCTAAGGCATAGAAGACGACCTTCGTCTATTCTCTTTATTCTGCCGTTGTCGGGTTTTGAGTCTTACTCAAATTCACACCTCACAACGCAACCAAGAACTCCTTCTTTGCTGATCTATTTTGAACTCTTTCAAAAACTTGTCAAGGCATGCATCTTGTTGAAACTTCTATTAAGCACTTTCGATCTATCTCCATAGATCTTTGATGCTCAACGTTCAAGTAGCGTAATCCAGGTACTCCTTTGAAAACTTCTTTCAAACAACCTTGTATGCTTTACAGAAATTCTACATTACTTCTGATCCACAATATGTCAACCACATATACCTATCAGAAATTCTATAGTGCTCCCACTCACTTCTTTGGAAATACAAGTTTCTCATAAACCTTGTACAAACCCAAAATCTTTGATCATCTCATCAAAGTGTATATTCCAACTCCGAGCTGCTTGCACCAGTCCATTGAAGGATCACTGGAGCTTGCATACTTGCAAGTATCTTTAGGATCGACAAAACCTTCTGGTTGTATCACATACAATGTTTTCTCAAGGAAACCGTCGAGAAAACAATGTTTTGACATCCTACGTGCAATATTTCATAAATAATGCATCAACAACTAACATAATTCTAACAGACCTTTAGCATTGCTACGAGTGAGAAAGTCTCATCATAGTCAACTGTTTGATCTTATCGAAAACATCTTTGCGACAAGTCGAGCTTTTTCTTAATAGTGACTTGTCACCATCATCGTCTGTCTTCTTTTAAAGATCCATCTTTACTCAATAGTCTTATGACCATCAAGTAGTTCTTTCAAAGTCTACACTTTGTTTTCATACATGGATCCTCTCTCGGATTTCTTGGCTTCCAGCCATTTGTCGGAATCTGGGCCCACCATCGCTTTCTCCATAACTCGTAGGTTCACTGTTGCTCAACAACATGACCTCCAAGACAGGGTTACCGTACTACTCTGCAGCAGTACGCAACCTTGTCGACCTACGAGGTTTGTAGTAACTTGATTCGAAGCTCAATGATCATCATCATCAGCTTCCACTTCAATTGGTGTAGGCGCCACATGAACAACTTCCTGCGCCCTGCTACACACTGGTTGAAGTGATGGTTCAATAACCTCATCAAGTTCTACTACCCTCCCACTCAATTCTTTTGAGAGAAACCTTTCCTCGAGAAAGGATCCGTTTCTAGAAACAAACACTTTGCTTTCGGATCTGAGATAGGAGATGTACCCAACTGTTTTGGATATCCTATGAAGATGCATTTATCCGCTTTGGGTTCGAGCTTATCAGACTGAAACTTTTTCACATAAGTGTCGAAGCCCCAAACTTTCAAGAAACGACAGTTTAGATTTCTCTAAACCTCAGTCTATACTGTGTCATCTCAACGGAAATACGCGGTGCCCTATTTAAAGTGAGTGCGGTTGTCTCTAATGCATAACCCATAAACGATAGTGGTAATTCGATAAGAGACATCATAGTATGCACCATACCAAATAGTGTGTGGCTATGACGTTCAGACACATCATCACACTATGATGTTCCAGGTGGCATGAACTGCGAAACAATTTCCACATTGTCTTAACTGCGTACCAAAACTCGTAACTCAGATATTCATTTCCATGATCATATCGTAGACAGTTTATCCTCTTGTTACGACGAACTTCACTCTGAAATGGAATTGAACTTTTCAACATTTCAGACTTGTGATTCATTAAGTAAATACTCCTGTATCTACTCAAATCGTCAGTGAAGTAAGAACATAATGATATCCACTACGTGCCTCAACACCCATTGGACTGCATACATCAAAATGTATCACTTCCAACAAGTTACTATCTTATTTCATCTCAATGAAAACAAGGCCTTGCTCATGTGGTATGATTTTCATGCCACTAGTGATTCGAAATCAGGTGAGTACAAAGATCCATCAGCATGGAGCCTCTTCATGCAATTTATACTAACATGACTCAAGCGGCAGAGCCACAAGTAAGTGGTACTATCATCATTAACTCGTATCTTTTGGCACCAATATCATGAACATGTGTAACACTACGATCGAGATTCAATAAACCATTGAAGGTGAATATTCAAGAAAATAGAGTAACCATTATTCTCCTTAAATGAATAATCGTATTGCAATAAACACGATCCAATCATGTTCATGCTTAACGCAAGCACCAAATAACAATTATTTAGGTTTAACACCGATCCCGATGGTAGAGGGAGCGTGCGACGTTTGATCATATCAACCTTGGAAACACTTCCAACACGTATAGTCACCTCGCCTTTAGCTAGTCTCCGTTTATGCCGTAGCTTTCATTTTGTGTTACTAATTACTTAGCAACCGAACCGGTATCCAATACCCTCATGCTACTAGGAGTACTAGTAAAGTACACATCAACATCATGTATATCAAATACACTTCTTTCGACTTTTGCCAGCCTTCTTATCTACCAAGTATCTAGAGTTGCTCCGCCTCAGTGACTGTTCCCCTCATTACAGAAGCACTTAGTCTCGGGTTCGGGTTTAATCTTGGGTCTCTTCATTAGTGCAGCAACTGTTTTTCCGTTTCACGAAGTATCCCTTCTAGCCCTTGCCTTTCTTGAAACTTAGTGGTTTTACAAACCATCAACTATTGACGCTCCTTCTTGATTTCTACTTTCGCAGTGTCAAACATCATGAATCGCTCAAGGATCATTGTATCTATCCTTGATATGTTATAGTTCATCACGAAGCTCTCACAGCTTGGTGGCAGTGACTTTGGAGAACCATCACTATCTCATCTGGAAGATCAACTCCCACTTGATTCAAGTGATTGTCGTACTCAGACAATCTAAGCATACGCTCAACGATTGAGCTTTTCTCCTTTACTTTGTGGACAAAGAATCTTGTTGGAGGTCTCGTACCTCTTAACAAGGGCACAAGCATGAAATCACAATTTCATCTCTTTAGAACATCACTTATGTTCTGTGATGTTTTACAACGTTTTCGGCGCCTTGCTTCTAAGCGATTAAGTATTTTGCACTGAACTATCGTGTAGTCATCAGCAACGTGTATGTCGGATGTTCATAGCATCCACAGACGACGCTCGAGGTGCAGCACACCGAGTGGTGCATTAAGGACATAAGCCTTCTGTGTAGCAACGAGGACAATCCTCGGTTTTACAGACTCAGTCTGCAAAGTTTGCTACTATCAATTTTCAACTAAATTTTCTCTAGGAACACATAAAAACAGTAGAGCTATAGCGCAAGCTACATCGTAATTAGCAAAGACCATTAGACTATGTTCATGACAATTAGTTCAATTAATCATATTACTTAAGAACTCCCACTCAAAAAGTACATCTCTCTAGTCATTTAAGTGGTACATGATCCAAATCCACTATCTCAAGTCCGATCATCACGTGAGTCGAGAATAGTTTCAGTGGTAAGCATCTCTATGCTAATCATATCAACTATATGATTCATGCTCGACCTTTCGGTCTCATGTGTTCCGAGGCCATGTCTGCACATGCTAGGCTCGTCAAGCTTAACCCGAGTGTTCTGCGTGCGCAACTGTTTTGCACCCGTTGTATGTGAACGTTGAGTCTATCACACCCGATCATCACGTGGTGTCTCGAAACGACGAACTGTAGCAACGGTGCACAGTCGGGGAGAACACAATTTCATCTTGAAATTTTAGTGAGAGATCACCTCATAATGCTACCGTCGTTCTAAGCAAAATAAGGTGCATAAAAGGATTAACATCACATGCAATTCATAAGTGACATGATATGGCCATCATCACGTGCTTCTTGATCTCCATCACCAAAGCACCGGCACGATCTTCTTGTCACCGGCGTCACACCATGATCTCCATCAATGTGTCGCCATCGGGGTTGTCGTGCTATTCATGCTATTACTACTAAAGCTACATCCTAGCAAAATAGTAAACGCATCTGCAAGCACAAACGTTAGTTATAAAGACAACCCTACGGCTCCTGCCGGTTGCCGTACCATCGACGTGCAAGTCGATATTAACTATTACAACATGATCATCTCATACATCCAATATATCACATCACATCGTTGGCCATATCACATCACAAGCATACCCTGCAAAAACAAGTTAGACGTCCTCTAATTTTGTTGTTGCAAGTTTTACGTGGTGACCATGGGTATCTAGTAGGATCGCATCTTACTTACGCAAACACCACAACGGAGATATAGGAGTTGCTATTTAACCTCATCCAAGGACCTCCTCGGTCAATTCCGATTCAACTAAAGTTGGAGAAACTGACACCCGCCAGTCATCTTTGAGCAACTGAGTTACTCGTAGCGATGAAACCAGTCTCTCGTAAGCGTACGAGTAATGTCGGTCCGAGCCGCTTCGATCCAACAATACCGCGGAATCAAGAAAAGACTAAGGAGGTCAGCAAAACGCACATCACCGCCCACAAAAACTTTTGTGTTCTACTCGAAAAGACATCTACGCATGAACCTAGCTCTGATACCACTGTTGGGGAACGTCGCATGGGAAACAAAAAAATTCCTACGCGCACGAAGACCTATCATGGTGATGTCCATCTACGAGAGGGGATGTGTGATCTACGTACCCTTGTAGACCGTACAGCAGAAGCGTTAGTGAACGCGGTTGATGTAGTGGAACGTCCTCACGTCCCTCGATCCGCCCCGCGAACTATCCCGCGATCAGTCCCACGATCTAGTGCCGAACGGACGGCACCTCCGCGTTCAGCACACGTACAGCTCGACGATGATCTCGGCCTTCTTGATCCAGCAAGAGAGACGGAGAGGTAGAAGAGTTCTCCGGCAGCGTGACGGCGCTCCGGAGGTTGGTGATGATCTTGTCTCGGCAGGGCTCCGCCCGAGCTCCGCAGAAACGCGATCTAGAGGTAAAACCATGGAGATATGTGGTCGGGCTGCCGTGGCAAAGTTGTCTCAAATCAGCCCCAAAACCCCACTATATATAGGAGGAGGAGGGGGGAGACCTGCCTTGGGGTCCAAGGACTCCCAAGGGGGTCGGCCGAGCCAAGGGGGAAGGTCTCCCCCTCCCAAACCGAAATCTACTTGGTTTGGAAGGTGGAGTCCTTCTTCCCTTTCCCACCTCCTTCTTTTTTTTTTCCTTTCCTCTTTGATTTTATTTCCTATGTGCATAGGCCTCTCTTGGGCTGTCTCACCAGCCCACTAAGGGCTGGTGCGGCACCCCAAACACCCATGGGCTTCCCCGGGGTGGGTGCCCCCCCCCCGGTGAACTCCCGGAACCCATTCGTCATTCCCGGTACATTCCCGGTAACTCCGAAAACCTTCCGGTAATCAAATGAGGTCATCCTATATATCAATCTTCGTTTCCGGACCATTCCGGAAACCCTCGTGACGTCTGTGATCTCATATGGGACTCCGAACAACATTCGGTAACCAACCATATAACTCAAATACGCATAAAACAACGTCGAACCTTAAGTGTGCAGACCCTGCGGGTTCGAGAACTATGTAGACATGACCCGAGAGACTCCTCGTTCAATATCCAATAGCGGGACCTGGATGCCCATATTGGATCCTACATATTCTACGAAGATCTTATCGTTTGAACCTCAGTGCCAAGGATTCATATAATCCCGTATGTCATTCACTTTGTCCTTCGGTATGTTACTTGCACGAGATTCGATCGTCAATATCCGCATACCTATTTCAATCTCGTTTACCGGCAAGTCTCTTTACTCGTTCCGTAATACAAGATCCCGCAACTTACATTAAGTTACATTGCTTGCAAGGCTTGTGTGTGATGTTGTATTACCGAGTGGGCCCCGAGATACCTCTCCGTCACACGGAGTGACAAATCCCAGTCTTGATCCATACTAACTCAACGAACACCTTCGGAGATACCTGTAGAGCATCTTTATAGTCACCCAGTTACGTTGCGACGTTTGATACACACAAAGCATTCCTCCGGTGTCCGTGAGTTATATGATCTCATGGTCATTGGAACAAATACTTGACACGCAGAAAATAGTAGCAACAAAATGACACGATCAACATGCTACGTCTATTAGTTTGGGTCTAGTCCATCACATGATTCTCCTAATGATGTGATCCCGTTATCAAGTGACAACACTTGCCTATGGCCAGGAAACCTTGACCATCTTTGATCAACGAGCTAGTCAACTAGAGGCTTACTAGGGACAGTGTTTTGTCTATGTATCCACACAAGTATTGTGTTTCCAATCAATACAATTATAGCATGGATAATAAACGATTATCATGAACTAAGAAATATAATAATAACTAATTTATTATTGCCTCTAGGGAATATTTCCAACAGAAGCTTTGATCTATATGTTGTCATCAATTACCAAAAAGGGGGAGATTGAAAGCACAATTGCTCCCTAGGGTGGTTTTTATAATTGATCACAACATATGCATCATTGGACTAATATGTTTATCCAAGTATATTTCAGAAAAGTTCAAAAGATGCTTTGGCTAAAGGCTTATGTGGAGATGCCCCTTGATGCAAGAAAGGAATAAGTTTGGCTCAAGCTTCAAGCTAGAAGACTCTTCATTTTATATTTGTGAGAAATCACTATTGAGTCCATAGGAAAGCCAATACTATTAAAAGGGGGTGAGGTATTAAAATGAACTGGTTGCTCAACTGCTCAAAGTTAGCGACCAAAATACTGAGTCATTTTTCCCACGTAACCATTCTGTCCAATACCACACACTCAAAATCGGTGCCACCAACTTTCCCATTTCGGCCCTACCGAGTTTGATCCCAGACAGAACCCTAGCCATTCCCACCAAATCGGTGCAACCGAAACCATGTCGGTGCTACTGAGTTTAGGTGGCCAACTTTCTGTTGCCTCGGTACACAAAATCAGAATTTCCGAGTTTGAGTATTGGTGTCACCGAGTTGTGTCTTCTGACTTTTAGCCACCTTTTCGGTGCCACCGAGTTGTGTATATCGGTTCCACTGAGATTCATAAGTTGCTGCCTTTAGTGCAAGTCGGTACCACCGAGTTGATGACTTTGGTGTCACCAACTTTGCCACTTTAGGTGTAACTGTTGGATTTTGTGTGCTGCCTATATACACCCCTTCACCCCCTTGTCATTCGTGGGAGAAGCACTCAGAACACACACTTCATTTTTAGATCCATTTTTACTGAGAGAGAGCCACCTACTCATGTGTTGATACCAAGACATTCCAATCCAATCATTTGAAACTTGATCTCTAGCCTCCCCAAGCTAATTTCCACCAAATCAATCTCATCTACCCATGCCTATTCTGTGAGAGAGTGATTCGTGTTGATGAGACTATGTTTAGAAGCACCAGAACAAGGAGTTCATTGTTCTACCACATCTATTACCTTTTGGAGGGTGGTGCCTCCTAGATTGGTTAGGTGTTGCTTGCAAGCCTCCTATTTCGTGTTGTGGAGTTGAACCCAGATGTTTGTAAGGGCAAGGAGATCGCCTACTTCGTGAAGATCTACCGTGAGTAAGCCTAGTCCTTCGTGGGCGGAAACCATGGTGGAATAGACAAGGTCGCTTCTTCGTGGCCCCCTTGTGGGTGGAGCCCTCTATGGACTCTCGCACCCGTTACCCTTCGTGGGTTGAAGTCTCCACTAACATGGACGTACGATAGCGCCACCTATCGGAACCATGCCAAAAATTGTCATGTCAATCTCATGCATTTGATCTCCCTACCTTATTCCTTTACTTTACACTTGCATGTTTTACATTCCACTACTACACTCTTAGAACTGCATGTGTTGGGTGTACTTGACTTGCCATAATTCCCAAAACTGCCCCTCAACTAAAATTGGGCAAAGGCTAAATTTTTATCTTGTCAAGTAGTCTAATCCCCCCTCTAGACATACTTCCGGTCCTATAGCTGTCGTGTTGGTCCATCACCACCTTAATAGCTAGCGGTCGTTGTTCTGTGGCTTGATCCCGGGACACTTTTCGACGTTGGATCATAACCAAGAGAGCGGCCATTTCCTTATTTGAAGGACTACTTTGACACAACCAACCCGTTGTTCAAACATCAAAAATTCCGGCGGTGTTTCTGTATGGCTAGGCATGTTTTCAACCATATTAGTGAGGGGGTGGTCGAATACGATAACTATTTCAAGTGCAAAGAGGATGCCTTTGAAAAGATTGGCTTCTCATCTGATCAGAAATGCACTGCAGCCATGCGAATGCTTGCATACGAAGTGCCCACTAATCTCGTTGATGAGCACGTCCGTATGAGGGAGTCTATATGCCTAGAGTCCATGTACAAGTTATGTAGGGCTGTGATTGCTGTGTTTGGCCCTGCGTACTTGAGAGAGCCCACCTCAAGATACAACCCACTTGTTGGTGAGGAATGCCAGCAGGGGCTTCCCAGGGATGCTTGGCAGCATAGACTGCATGCACCAGGAGTGGAAGAACTGCCCTACCGCTTCACAAGGGCAGTATAAGGGCCACGTCAGGGCTTGCACTATCATACTTGAGGTTGTGGCCTCACAATATGTCTGGATCTGGCACTCTTTCTTCAGCATGGCCGAATCACATAATGATGTCAACGTGGTTCAACGCTTGCCGGTGTTTGCAAGGCTTGCGGAAGGCAACAACCCACCGGTGAATGTTACCATCAACAGCCACAACTACGACTAAGGATACTATGTAGGTGACGATACATATCCTAGGTGGACCACTATCGTGAAGACAATCCTCGACCCTGTCGGAGAGAAGAGGAAGATTTGCCCAAGAGCAAGAGAGTGCTAAAAAGGACGCAGAGCGTGCCTTTGGTGTTTTGCAATCTCAATGGGGCATCGTTCAGTACCCTGCTAGGACTTGGAGCACCAAGAAGCCATGGGAGGTGATGACAGCTTGTGTGATTATGCACAACATGGTCGTAGGAGATGAGCGTCCGAAATGTACCTACATCAAGGGTTTCAGTTTGATGGTGAGAATGTTGTGCCTGAGCATGAAGGAGCGGCAACGTTTGAACAGTTCGTCCAATTTCATTATAAAATGCGTGATTGAGAAACTCACATGCAACTACAAAATGATTTGGTTGAACATATGTGGGCTCATGTTGACAACCAATAGTTGTATCTTTTTTTATATGTATTTGAGACAATTTAATTTTTATTCGATTTGTAAAACTATACTTATTTATTTTAAAACTATGCTTTATTTGTTGGAAATATGCCCTAGAGGCAATAATAAAGTGGTTATTATTATACTTCCTTGTTCATGATAATTGTCTATTGTTCATGCTACAAGTGTATTAACCGGAAACCGTAATACATGTGTGAATACATAGACCATACCAAGTCCCTAGTAAGCCTCTAGTTCACTAGCTCGTTGATCAATAGATGGTTATAGTTCCTAATCATGGACATTGTATGGCATTGATAACGGGGTCACATCATTAAGAGAATGATGTGATGGACAAGACCCAATCCTAAGCATATCACAAGATCGTGTAGTTCGTCAGCTAAAGCTTTTCTAATGTCAAGTATCATTTTCTTAGACCATGAGATTGTGCAACTCCCGGACACCGTAGGAATTCTTTGGGTGTATCAAACGTCACAACGTAACTGGGTGATTATAAAGGTGCACTACAGGTATCTCCGAAAGTGTCTGTTGGGTTGGCACGAATCGAGACTGGGATTTGTCACTCCGTATGACGAAGAGGTATCTCTGGGCCCACTAGGTAATACATCATCCTATTGAGCTCAATGTGACTAAGGAGTTAGTCACGGGATCATGTGTTACGAAACGAGAAAATAGACTTGCTGGTAACGAGATTGAACAAGTTATGGGGATACCGACGATCGAATCTCGGGCAAGTTATATACCGATAGACAAAGGGAATTGCATACGGGGTTGATTGAATCCCCGACATCGTGGTTCATCCGATGAGATCATCGTGGAACATGTGGGAGCCAACATGGATATCCAGATCTCGCTATCGGTTATTGACCGAAGAGGTGTCTCGGTCATGTCTGCATGGTTCCCGAACCCATAGGGTCTACACACTTAAGGTTCGATGATGCTAGAGTTGTAATGAGAATAGTATGTGGTTACCGAAAGTTGTTTGGAGTTCCAGATGAGATCCCAAACATCACGAGGAGCTCCGGAACGGTCCGGAGGTAAAGATTCATATATAGGAAGTGCATATTTGATCACCGAAAATATTTCGAGGATCATCGGTATTGTACCGTGACCACCGGAAGGGTTCCGGGGGTCCACCGAGAGGGGCCACCAGCCCCGAAGGGCCACGTGGGCCAAAAGTGGAAGGGAACCAACCCCTAGATGGGCTAGTGCGCCACCCACCAAGGCCCAAGGCGCCTAGGGATGGGAACCCTAGGGCGTGGAGGTGGCCCCCCTCCAACTTGGGAGGCAAGCCACCTCCCACCTGGCCGCCGCCCCTCCCATCTAGGGTGACCGCCTCCCCTCCTAGGGTTTCCTCGGGTGGCCGGCCAGCCCTCCCCCTCCTCCTATATATACCCAAGGGTTTTGGGGCTGCAACACACAAGTTTTCCATCCACCTCGGCGCAGCCCTGCCCTCTCTCTTACTCCTCCTTCGCGGTGCTTGGCGAAGCCCTGCCGGAGAACCACATAGCTCTACCCCCACCACGCCGTCGTGCTGCCGGAGCTCTCCATCAACTTCCTTTCTCCCCTTGCCGGTTCAAGGTAGAGGAGATGTCACCGGGATGCACGTGTGTTGAGCGCAGAGGCGTCGTTGTTCGGCGCTTTGGATCCCATCTACCGCGATCTGAATCGCTGCGAGTACGACTCCATCACCCGCGTTCATAGTAACGCTTCCGCTTAGCGTTCTTCAAAGGTATGAAGATGCTCTACCTCTCTCGTTGTTGGTTTCTCTTAGATTGATCTTGGTGTTCCGTAGGATTTTTTTTGAATTTCTCCCTCGAGCTCCAACATTATTTGATTATAAAACTATGCTACTTTTTATATGTCTACTTGTCAAATAATGCAAAACATGTGCATATTTACTGAAAAGGGGCGGCCAGCCGGCCACATCCGCAAATATGGATCGCAGGTGTTGGACGCAGTGCCAACCCAAATGTTAAACAGAGCGAATGCAAAGCGCTCGGCTGGCCTAAACGGACGAGACCGTCGTCCGTTTGGGTCGGCGCGTTGGAGTTGCTCTTATGCGGCGATGCTTTTTTTTTTAAAACCGTGCGAGCCCCTTTTCATTACCGAACATAACGAAAATACAAAGTTACAAAGTTCGGACAAACAAAGGAAAACAAGAAAGGGGAGCAAGTTCAAAGCATTACTGGAAAACCCACAATAGACAATCGTCATCGAGCAGCCTATCGCCGGACGAAAACCCAGGAACATCATAAAACGCATCAGCTAGCCTAACAAAACCAAGAAAAGGAGGCAAGTCTAAATCATCCCAGGATACAATCAGACCCTCCAACGAGTCGACCAGTCACTCACGCAAGGGCCAAAACCATAGAGATCTAAGAGCATCTCCAACAGGCGCGCTATACAAGCGTCGCGCCGTAAAAAAGGCAGTTTTAGCACGCGCGCAACGCGACGGGCAGCTCCAGCGGGCGCGCAAAAACGGCGCGCGCGCCATTTCCAGTTCAGCGCGCTGGCCGAAACGCAATCCCGCGCCCCCTATTTGCTGCGCCGGCTCCCGCGCGCGCGACTCTCCCGCGCTCGCTCCTGCTCTCTCCCGCGCTCGCTCCTCCACTCTCGCGCCGCCCCCATCCGACCGCGCCGCCGTCGCCGCCCGCGCCCGCCGGCGACCACTCAAGCGCTTCCCCGGCCTGTCTCCGCTGCGGCCGCCGCCCGCTCCCCCCGGCGACCGTTCAGGCGCTTCCCCGGCCTCCCCGCGCCGCCGCGCTTCCACCCCACCCCCTCCTAGTCCGGCCGGCCCTCGCGCCTCCGGCGTCTGAGGAACAGCGCCGCGCTTTCTTGAAATAATTTTGTTTGTTTGATCGTTTTTCTCCTATTTTTTGAAATGTATATGTGGTTTGTGCGTGCTGCGCGCGCTGCATTTTTGGGCACTGCTGGAGCGGCGCGCGCGCTACATTATAGCGCGGCTGTTGGAGCCAGCGCCTATCCCCGCGCTAAACCAGCCGAAGCGCGCGCGGTAAATACATTTTTTGGGCGCGGCGCGAAGCGCGGCTGTTGGAGATGCTCTAAGGCATTACTAGCACCTTTCATCTTCAATTGTTACTCTTGGGGGCAGCACAGATCCGTACCATGCTAGACGCATTGCTCTTTAGAATCTTTGCTCCACGCTTCAATTGCTCTTCATCGTCACCCGATTAGCTTCATTCAACAAACCTGTTCAATAAGTAAGAAAACTACAAGTAGCGTAAACCACATTAAAAAGGGATTTCAGCTTCTTGTTCTTAAAAATAGCACGATTATGACAATTTCAGATCGCCCAACAAACTGCTGCCACTCCCAGCGGCGATGCTTATTGTGTTGGATTAGAGAAAGAAAACCGCTTTCCAGCCGTGCAGATGGTCCACTTTTACCCAAGTAAGTAAGGAGCTGCTTTCCGGTTGCAGCAGATGAGACGCTACAATGTTGGCTCCTTCAATCCATTTGGCAGCCGGAGTTGGCCAACCATCCCACCGTCCACAACGACTCTCCTTCAATCCGTTGCAGGAATTTCACTTATCCTTTTACTTTATTCATTTATCCATCCTTTTCTTCCTTGGCTACGCAACCCGACGCAGCTCAAGCAATCTCTCTCTCTCTCTCTCTCTCAAGTTACCAGTTCTCCCTGTGTGAGAGAGAGACCTTGACAGTTGTAGTCGCAAGCAAGGCAAACAGAGTCAAGGAAAGCAGACGAACACAACGCGGCTTCCCTACCCTTCCCCTCCCTTCGCTGCCGCCGAAAGGAAGCGTCCTCTTGTGCTGCCAGCACCAACACAAGCCAGCCCAGAACTCTCCCTGCCCCCGTCCCCCACCTCCTCACGCTTCGCCGCCTTCCCTCGCTTCCTCCGCCAGCCTCCTCCACACCTGGATCCCTCGTCCTCCTCCTACGCCACGATGAAGCCCGCCGGCGCCGGTCCCGACCCCGGCACTGGCGCCGTCGAGGTCCGCGTCGAGCGCCCGCAGCGCCCGCCCGTGCACCCGAACCCGGCACGCCTCAGGGCGCGCCCCTACTACCGCCGCTGGACGCCCTGGCTCGTCCCCGCCGCCTCAATCGCCTGCGTCGCCGTCTTCCTTGTCACCATGTTCGTTAACGACTGCCCCAACCGCAGCTCCGGCAACTGCTCCGCGGGGTTCCTCGGCCGATTCGCCTTCCAGCCGCTCAAGGAGAACCCGCTCCTCGGCCCATCCTCCACCACGTACGCAGGCTGCTGCCCTCCTCCGTCTCTTCTTCCTCCACCCTTTCTTTGCTTCCTCGCCTCGCTGTGCATTTCCTTGCTTAGAGGAAGACAGTGAGTCTAGCTGAACATTGACAAGACTTAATTTCCCCTTTCCCTTTGTTACTGACCAGTACAATTGCAAACAGCAGCACCAACTCGATTTACTCAAAGATGATGCTGTATTAGCATTGTTTTTCTTATCTTTCTCTCCTCATGCCTTAGTAATTCCTTATTTGGGTCGTATAGACAGTGGGGGATAACATCTCTCCTTTTTAGCGTCTCAAACATGACATTTTATTCCTTTAGACCTCGTGTGTTTACACTCAAGCTATTGAGATTGATCCTCAATTAGGTTGGTGCACAGGTTCATTCTCAGGTTGCTTACTTCTGCAATAGGGAGACCAGCAGCCACCTCCCCTGCATTCTATTTTGCAATTGGAATTGGAAGAACTAGTGATGCTTCCGTTTGAGACATACTGATTTTTTTTCTGGGTTTGTGGATGAGGGAATTTTGTGAGCTAGCAATCTACAAGTCTTTGAGAGGAAACTTGTATGAGGTACACAAACATTCAGAGTTTCAGACCATCTAAAAAATCGGTCTTGATCCCCTAGGTGTGAGCTCTGCAGGCTGATCTTCCAATGGATCTAATCAAGTTTACGATTCTGGTTTTTTTTTTCTTCATCAAATAAAACTAAAGCCTTCTTACTGAGTTGGTAATTAAGTTGGGGTTACAAAGGTATTCTGGAACTGATCATTAAGTCTCTTTCCATTAGGGGACAGGTGTTATACTTGTAAATTCTAGTTTCTCTAATGAATGGGCAGAGCTCCTGCCATCCATTTCAAAGAAGAAACTAACAGCTGAAATATTAAATGTAGACGTAAGCAATTTGCTTGCCAAGTCAGGTGTAGGACATCTTTAGACTTGGTATTGGCTTATGTAGCTTTGCTAACTTTAGTTGATTTAGGCTATACTCTGCTCATGATTGGTGTTGGTGATGACTTGAGAAGAAAAAAAATCAGATTATCTTGTCAACCGTCTAGGTGTTGAAGGTTCTGCACAATTTGACTTCAACAATTTTACCGCATATTTGGACTTTTATGGTGTTGTCCGCAATTCGACTTTTATGTTATTTTGGAAGTGCAAATTCAGTGAACAGCAGTAGTTGCGTGCTGTGTTTACAACTAATGTAGTGTCAAAAAGCTCTTATATTATGGGATGGAGGGAGTATATGTATTCGTCGGTGTTGAGTAGAAGTATAACTACTTTGCTCAGATATTTTCAGAAACTTCGTCCTTGCTCTGCTTTTTTTTTTTTTTTTGCGTGAACTGGGAACTTTTTTTGGTTAACTTCTGGTCATTTTACTGATGTTTACTAAGAGCTACAGTGAATTTAATCTTTCATAGTGTGTTGCGTCACTTCATTTGAAATGAAGGACATGGAAAGAAATGGCGGCAAACAAGATAAGATATTTCTTATGGATATTTGAATTTCAGGACTAAGAAAGCATTTTCCATTCCAGGCTGCTGAAGATGGGAGCTCTAGATGTATCTAAAGTTGTCCAAGGTCGCCAGGGATGGCGTCTGATTACATGTATCTGGCTCCATGCTGGGGTTGTCCATTTACTCATCAATGTGCTTTGCCTTCTATTTATTGGTATTCGACTTGAACAAGAATTTGGATTTGGTAAGTGAAAGCATTGCTTGCATTTTTCACATGAGCCTTCTTGATTTCAACAAGAAGGAATAGATAGAAGTTATATCCTGTCAATCGTTTTCCCATGGCCTTGGTTCTGTTAATAACTAACAAGCTTCTTCGGACAAATTTCTTGTAATGAAATATTGCTTCATGAAGCCAATTCTAGTAGTCTACAGACATTTCACAAGTAATATCATATGTTATGTATCTTCGATAGTGGAACCAAAAATATCAGAATTTTGTAACCACACAGAGAAGCTACTTAGACTGAACCAAGAGGCACCATACTGTAGCAACTCCTGAAACAGGAATACCTCAAATTACCCTATCTATATCGCTGATTAGTTTACCAAAGTCTCAAATAATATGCTTGAAAGTTCATCCAAGCTGTAGTTCAATTTACGAAATAGATACACGTACATTTTAAATGCTTGTATGCCTTACACTACTGAAGAATTTTGTCTATTCATGATGTACAGTGAGGATTGGCCTTGTTTATCTCATTTCTGGTTTTGGTGGAAGCTTGATGTCTGCTCTCTTCATCCGAGCAAGTATTTCCGTTGGTGCTTCTGGTGCTTTGTTTGGACTGATAGGGTCTATGCTTTCTGAACTCATCACAAATTGGTCACTCTATGCAAATAAGGTCTGTTTTCGTATATATCTTCTGTAATTTGTAATAATAGTAGATGTTTCAGCAGATTGATTCAGTTTTGTCCATCGAGAATTAGTTGTTCAATTAAATGGTGTGATAATTCCCCTTAATTTTTAGGTGGCAGCATTATTAACCCTGGTACTTGTGATCGTGGTGAACTTGGCCCTTGGGATACTCCCCAGAGTGGATAACTTTGCTCATATTGGGGGCCTTATATCTGGGTTCCTTCTTGGATTTGTTGTCTTTATTCGACCACAGTTTGCATGGATTAACCAGAGAAGAGTAACACCTGGACCGCAAACTGCTCCTGCCGAACGCAAGCACAAGACGTATCAATATATATTGTGGATAGTTGCTGCTATTCTGCTGATTATCGGGTGAGTCTACAGACTTTCCGCTTGAAGCCCTGATATATAACTTTCAGATGTTTTCCCCGTGATGATTGATACCTGTCATCTGAAATTTGTAGGTTCACAGTGGCTATCGTTATGCTTTTCCGGGGATATAATGCGAACGATCACTGTTCTTGGTGCCATTATCTCAGTTGTGTTCCTACTAAAAAATGGAAGTGCAACTCGTCACCGACAACATGCACGGTAAGATAATTGGAAGTTCCTCCCTCTGTATTTTTTAAAGTACTTCTGAACCAAATGTGCTTTTGGATCAATATGGACCAAACTCACTTTCTTTGGCTAGACGCTGTAGCCAGATATGTAAGAGATGTCCCAGTTGAGATTGAGCATGCATTCACGGGGGCGTCGCTACATGCTAATGCTATTTTTCGTAATTCCATCTCCTTGCAGGCAATCCTACAGGCAAATACCTTGAACTTGACCTGTGAAGGCAAAGGGATACACCGGAGCTACATTGTGGCTGAAGCTACACAAGATAAGATAGACCAGCTCTGCAACCAGCTTTGCAGTTAGGAGAACCGGATTCCCTGAGCTCTCCTAGCTTCTAACATGATTTTTATTCTTTGTGTACATGAAGAGAATACCGCATATTTTAGTAGAAGGTTACTTATGGAGGGAAGTATTCAGTGTGCCATATTTGGTTGCTTGTGATTAATCTTGAGAAGTGGTGAAGTGTTGCTCCGATTCCCGGATAGATAGAAACTGAGAGGGAAAGGCCAACAGGTTTATCATTCATGTGTTATAGGCCTTTGGCGGAAGCATAAACCTATGCTTGTACCCTGCCTCTTAGGAGTATTGTAACAAACTCTATCTTTTCAATATAATGAAACACAAAGGTCCTTTGCGCTTTCTCGAAACAAATTATAGCATTTCATGTGTTGAAAGGAACTTCAACGCATGGTTGCCGGGAGTATCCACACAATAAACCCAAGCTTAGAGCAATTTTAGCGGAGTCGCCGTATGGCATATGGAGCGCGCTCTATATGCTTTTAGATGCTGCTGGAGCCGCCATAATGTGGTATCCACCTGTTGTCATAGGTTGTTCCCGAATAATCCAAATTGCATGACGCACTTGGTTCAATTCAATTTCATTCTTAACAATTTGGACGGAAAATTAGAACTTAGTTCTAGTGTGACTTACATTCATAGAACAACTAGTAATTACTTATAAGCTAATATAAACTAAGGCCATGTTTGAAACCACAATAGATTATAATAATTTGGATTATGAAGATAGTTATATAATCTGGTTTATAAAAATAATCCAGGTGGGTATGTTTGAAGGCCAGATTATATAAACTGTAATTCAGGTTTTATATTGTACAATGACATGTCTGTCCTGTATAAAATAAAGACGGCGGCGGTGGCAGTAGGTAATTATCTTCAAGTTCACAAGGGTAAGTAGGTAATTATCTTCAAGTTTACAAGGTTAATAGGTCATTAATAATCCATAATCTAATTTTAGCTGGGCTAGAGTAGATTATGAGTTTTTAATAATTTGGTCATCTAGTTTTTAAAATCTATAATATAAACTGTCCTGTTTAAAAACATAATAGATTATAAAAACCAGATTATATAATCTGGGTGGTTCCAAACCGGGCCTAAGTAGCTATGGTTTTTGAACGCTGCGTAGCAGCGCCACGCGCTATGAGGGTGGATATCGCGGCCTCCTGATTAGGAAAGTCCATCCAGTCGGTCCCCACTCATGTGCTAAAAAAAAGGCAGGTCCACTTTTCCCTCGTTGCCACGTCCCAACGGCCAACGACCCCCCTGCCTCACATGATCTTTCCCTTCCCCACTTACCCATCACCATAAAAACCATACGCCCCACCAGCGCTGATCTGCAACTTTTTGTTCCCATCCCCAGCCGTCGTCGGATGCCATGGCCTAGCATTGGGGAGCTCCCCTCCCACATAGAAGAACAGAGTAAAAAAGGTCAAAAATCAAATTGCAAAATCCTCGGGGAAATTCTGGAAAATACAATTGTGTCTGCAACTTTTTCTTGCTGATCAGGCAAAAATTCTGGAGATTGAGGGCAATTCAATTGCGAGAGCTGGGCAAATTTCAGATTGAGGGCAATTCAATTGCGAGAGCTGGGCAAATTTCTCTGAGTGAAGAGCAAAAGGTAAATGAGTTGTTCCAATGTCTATGAACTTCTTTTAGTTCTAGAACTAGCGGTTTTCCCTCTCTGTACCTATCTCCCCTGATGTACTACTTGCGAATATAGCCCTTGTACCTAAGTGTTCAGAACCTGGCTTGATTATTGTCCCCTGTTCGTGCCTTCGCCTTTACACATGTAGAACTGGGGTGCTAGATAATAAAGCTGCTGACTCTTGGCTCTTGAATTGCATCTTGTCTATTTGTATTGCACCTTGCTTCTGCAAGCAAAAAGAAACAAAAAAAAGAAGCTTTTTTGTTAGTAATCGGTGTATAGGAAAAAATTGTCAAAAACCTATTGAGTTGCTTACAAAAAATCTAGTAGTAAAATCTAGTTGCTTACTACTCCCCTATAAACTAATATAAGAGCATTTAGATAACTATTTTAGTGATCTAAACACTCTTATATTAGTTTACGAAGGGAGTACAACACAAAGTATCCAAGAAAAAAGCCTGAAAAACTAGTAGTAGAAAAAGATTCATGCAACTCTAAAAAAGGCTGCTCACTGAGTTTGGTGTGTTTCGGTGAATTCTAAAAAAAATTGCCCTTGTTTATTCAATTTTGCTTGCACGATGGAAAGAGGGGGAAATGCTAAAAGTGTTTTCATTTACATTCGCTTACATATTAATTACTTCCCCCTATTTCTGTCTTCTAACATGTGCAGATGGCTGGCATTGATCTCAATGAGCTATGTGGCATAACACCCGCATGTGGGTGAGTAGGGTCCATGGGCTATGCGACATAGCACCCGGCGGGCGGGTTGGCTGAACGGGCTTAGGCAGTTTTGCAAAAAATAAAGGTGTGTGGTGTTGTAGTCGATAAGGGTCGATGGGCTAGGCAACCTAGCAACAGGCGTGTGGGCGACTTGGTTGGTCGGCTTAGGCGGTTTTGCAAAAGATAGAGGTGTGTCGTGTATGCATGCAAGTAGGGTCGATGGGCTAAGCGACATAACACCGGGGGGGGGGGGGGGGGGGAGTTGGTTGGCCAGGCTTAGGCGATTTCTGCAAAATAGAGGGATATGGTGTATGCAGTCGATTAGGGTCGATGGGCTAGGCAACCTAGCAACAGGCGTGTGGCCGACTTGGTTGGCCGGCTTAGGCGGTTTTGCAAAAGATAGAGGTGTGTGGTGTATGCAGGCAAGTAGGGTCGATGGGCTAACCGACATAGCACCGGGGGGTTGGCGAGTTGGTTGGCCGGGCTTAGGCGATTTCTGCAAAATAGAGGGATATGGTGTACGCAGTCGATTAGGGTTGATGGGCTAGGCAACAGGCGTGTGGGCGACTTGGTTGGTCGGTTTAGGCGGTTTTGCAAAAGATAGAGGTGTGTGGTGTATGCAGGCAAGTAGGGTCGATGGGCTAAGTGACATAGCACCGGGGGGTTGGCGAGTTGGTTGGCTGGGCTTAGGCGATTTTTGCAAAATAGAGGGATATGGTGTATGTAGTCGATTAAGGCCGATGGGCTAGGCACCCTAGCACCAGGCGTGTGGGCGACTAGGTTGGTCGGCTTATGCGGTTTTGCAAAAGATAGAGGTGTGTGGTGTATGCAGGCAAGTAGGGGCGATGGGCTAAGAGACATAGTACCGGGGGGTGGGCGAGTTGGTTGGCCGGGCTTAGGCGATTTCTGCAAAAAAAAAAGGGATGTGGTGTATTCACGCGAGTAGGGTCGATGGGCTAGGCGACATAGCGCCCAGGGGTGGGCGAGTTGGTTGGATGGGCTTAGGCAATTTCTATAAAAAATAGAGGGGTGTGGTGTTGTGGACGATTATGGTCGATGGGCTAGGCGACATAGCACTGGGGGTGGGCAAGTTGGTTGGATGGGCTTAGGCGATTTCTGCAAGAAAAATAGAGGGGTGTGGTGGTGTTGTAGGCGATTATGGTCGATGGGCTAGGTGACATAGCATCGAGGGGTGGCGAGTTGGTTGGACCAGGTTAGGCGATTTTGCAAAAAAGGTGTTGTGGTGCTTGTAGGCGATTATGATCGATGGGCTAGGCGGCATAGCACCGGGGGTGGACGAGTTGGTTGGACGGGGTTAGACAGTTTTGCAAAAAAAGGTGTGTGGTGTATGTAGGCGATTTCGGTCGATGGACTATGCGACATTGCGTCGGGAATGGGTGAGTTGGTTGGACGGGCTTAGGCGGTTTTGCAACAAAGGTGTGTGGTGCTGTAGACGATAAGGGTTGGTGGCTAGGTGTCGTAGCACCCGAGGGTGCGCTAGTTGGATGGTCAGATTAGGCGATTTTGCAGGGTGTGTGCTGTTGTAGGCGAGAAAAGTCGGTGGGTTAGGCGACCTAGCATAGGTTTCAGGCTCTTGTTTAGCCTAAAAAATGTGTGAGATTGCCTTATTCTGCATAGAACAGGTTCTGAATAAATTCCTTACCGATCTAGTCTGTAGGTTTTTTTTTTTTTTGCCTGATTCCCTACCTAAGTCATGTAATAATGTTGTAAAGAAATGAAGAAAACCAAAAAAAATTGTGGTCAGTTCCTTGCCATTGTATTGATCTGGGGAGTCCTCCATCTTAAAAACTGCCATGTCAGGGATGGCGGGAAAGATGTTCTTGCCTAGTTTTTACTATTTCTCTAGCCTGCAGAGAAGCAAAAAGAATGCATTATTTCATGACTTCTACACTGAATCACTTTCTCATTTATTTTCACAGGGAAAAATCAAACAAAAGCACATGATATATACATGAGTAATCAACATGTATACAAGATGCACCCTGCTATCTGCTATAATTTGGCACCAGAGACTATCCAGTGCTTGCTATCTGCTCAAACATTGTGCCAAAAAATGCTAACATTCCAGGGAGCAGTAAACAATACTCTGAAGAAAATACTAGTACGTTCAGAGCAAAAATTTGAACTCAAAAAGCCTGCATGTAGATACGCAAAAAAACAGCAAACCTGCATCCGCAAAAGAAAATTCAGTTCCGAAAAAAGACTCCACTAAAACATGTATGTATATTTCTAGCAACGTTATATATCCACTCTCCAATACCACTTCCCCTGTCTTATTTGTGCCGTGCGGGGAGAGCCATGTTAATATCTCTGTGCCCGGCTGGCCACAACCTACTTAACATCAACCGCGACAAAGAAACTTGCCCACTGTAAATAGTCTCTGGTGCATCAGCTTGAAAAAGGGATCCACCGCGACAGAGAAACTTGCCCACTGTAAATAGTCTCTGGTGCATCAGCTCAAAAAAGGGATCCACCACGACAGAGAAACTTGCCCGTTGTAAATAGTCTCTGCTGCATCAGCTCGAAAAAGGGATCCACCGCATCAGAGAGAGATGCCCACTGTAAACTTGCCCCACGACCTACTGAACATCAACAGCAAAACAGAGCCACATTGCTCGGCTTGCCACTGAATTGACCACTGTAAGTAGTAGCATTGTCTACTTAACATGAACCATGAATGAGAAACTTGCCTCCACCTGGAGGAAACCAAATGCTACAAAAGTGCCCACTGTAAGTGGTAACATTGCCTACTCAAAAGTGCTTGGGATCATCAGGGACGGGATAGGGAAAACCTGAAAACACTACACTGTAAATATTGAAGTGAGAAATATTGCCTGTAAAACAAAACTGCTATAGATTTGCAGCAAAATCTGCACAAAATTGCTTGTAAAACTAAACTGCTACAGATTCGCAGCAAAATCTGCACAAAATTGCCCACTATAACCTGACATTTGCTTACCTATCGGTGGAAAACAGACCTGCAGCGTACAAAGCACCTATCATGAGATCGGTTCCTTGCCTGCGATGCACTACACAAAAAATCGCTATTGGTCCAAAACAAACCTGCAGCGTAGAAAACACCTGTCATGGGATCGGTTCCTTGCCTGCAATGCACTACACAAAAAATCACGTGAGAAAATTTCTCTCTGCTTGCTACTATTTGCTATCAAAATCGAAAATTGATTTTGGTTGGTATTTTGCGCACGGGCTTCGCCGGGGCATCGATTCCTCGTCTCCTTACTCCTCTGTTGGCAACCCCGTCGTCCCCATCCTTCCCCTCCCCCTGTCGTCCATGTAGATGACGCCGCCGTGTTTGTGAAACACCTCCCCTACCTCGCCCCTAGTTCTCGGAAATTGGGGGAAAATGGAGGAGCAGGGCGTGTAACTTACGTACTTTCTTCCCCACGGAGACGAAGCATCTCGTCGCGCCCTCGTCGTCTTCGCGTCGCCGATTTGTCCGCTTGTACCTTCTTCATCCCATTCACTGGCCGCGCAGTCACCCTCTCAATCGGAACTGGGGGGTGCTTCGCCTCCACGCCCCGCTTGATTCGTCACCGTCGTTTGATCTCTCGCCGGCTGCGGTCGTCGACAACCAGGGATTTCTCTCCCTTTGCTGCTGAAGAGGTGGGTGTGAGGAGAGGAGGGGGATGCGTACGACAAAACGCCACCGCTATCTCTTCCTCCGGTATCGGATCTGTCCACCACGTGGCAGGATCGTGTCGCGTGACCGACGGCTGGCGTTCGGCCACTCGGGAGTGCTGGATCACGCGTACTAGTTGGACAACGTTTGGGATGGTTTTGTTAGGACCCCGACCGTGCATCAGAAATACTAGCAAACGACCCATGCGTTGCAACGGAAAAAAATAATATCACACGTCACACGCTCTTAATTTATAAAATATGTCTATAATTTAAGAATTTATAGTTACGATACAAATAAAGATGGTCTTATTCTAAAAAATGTAGTTTAAAATTTCACAAGTCTTCTATTTTAACACGGCTTGCATGTAGATTTAATACGTACAAAGAATCAGTCAAGTGACCTTCAGTTTCATCTCTAATCCTGATTTTGTTGACGTGTTCATCCCCAATCCGAATGAGTACCGGTATGAAAGAAAGACGAATAATGACTTATTTATTAAGATTGCACCCTAGATAGTATTTTTATTAAACGTTTAACAGATAAAATAATATCATATTTAAATTCTACATATTTTTTCTAATCAAATTCCATGTATAATATGTTAAATTTGGAGTTACGGTTTAAAAGATATGAGTATTTTAAAAAATATTTAATATATATACTACGAGTTTAATGTCATAAACAGTAAGGACTTTTTTATAAAATCACCTCGGTGGATTTTCCGACGGAAGCGATAGCCTCTTTATTATTAGGTAAAGATATAGCAAAAGAGCATGTGCGTTGCAAGGAAAGAGAAAATAATACACGTTCTGAACGTAATATATTTTCACATGGCATCACATTTGTTTTGCCAACGATGACCTTAGTGTTCATACAACGAAAACGCGTTCGAATGTACAATCACTCGGAATAAGATGAGAAATATGTTGTTTCTCCCCACGAGGTAGTCCAAAGGTGTACATGTGTGGTTAACGATGGTTTTCTTTCCTCTCAATTTGGTTTTAATTTAATGGATGTTTATTGCAATTCGTATCATCGCCGGAAAGAGAGAGAAAAAAGGATTGTGCACTACAGATTAAGTTTTGTACCAAAAATAATATTTAAGAAGTATTCAACAGCTAAAAATAACATTCAATTTAGATTCTACATATTTTTTTAATCAAATTTCATATATAACATGTTAAAATCGGAGTTACGGTTTAAAATACGCTTTATTATTAGGGAGAGATATGCGAACAGTACAATCTCACCTTACACAAGGACCCTTAAAAAATGGAAATTATAGACCAGTCCTTGCATCTTACAAAGAGGACCCCAGAACATAAAGTAAAAACACAATACAGAGGGAGCCGAAGACCGTAGCCAGATCACCGGGGACGAACCACTTGGGGTGGTGCAACCGGACCGGAAGAAACAACAGCAGCAGAAGCTTGACTTCCATCGGACCGGAAGAAACAACAGCAGAAGCTTGACTTACAGTGGGCTGCCTCCTCCCATGTGACGACGACGCGTCAGGAGTGTTGAATATATGATTTATGCATGTATATTGTATGGCCTGGCCCACCTCCTAGCCTTTGTATAGTTGAGGTTGAGGCCCACTTTATACTCTATATATACGTGTGCTATGCACCGATCAATATATCGTGAAGCATTGCCAAACAATCGTTTCCAACATGGTATCATACCTACGATCCTAACCTAACCCTAGCCGCCGCCGCCCCACCCGCCGCCACCCCGAGCCGCCACCGCGCCGCCGCTCTCGTGAGCCGTCGTCTAACCCTAGCCGCCACTGCGATCTCATCGTCGCCGTCGCCGCCGCCACCACCACCCCGAGCCGCCGCCGCTCTCGTGAGCCGCCGCCGTCGCCCACACTTCCGCCCACCTCCCGCCACGCCGCACCACCTCGGCCGCTCCACCCCACCCGCGCACCACCGTCCCCCTCCCTCTCGGCCAATGGCCTCCCCTGCCACCTCCGACACCACCCGCAGCCGCCACACCAACCCATTCGACGGCCTCGACCCCGTTGTCATCCGCGATCTCAACATCCTCGCTCGGGTTCCTGTCGTTCTTGATCATCTCACCTCCACCTACTATGCCTGGAAGACGTACTTCTCCCTTGTGTTCCGCGAGTACACACTCCGGGATCACATCGATGGCTCCGTGGATTCCTGCTTCATGGAGGACGATGAGGAGTGGATGTCCATCGATGCCACTCTCATCCGTTGGTTCTACACCACCATCTCGAAGGATCTCTTCCACACGGTGGTCTCCGCCGACGATGACGCTCACGCCGTTTGGACCAAGCTCAACGGCCTCTTCATCGACAACGCGCTCCAACGCAAGGTTTTCCTGCACCTAAAGAAACTTGTCGACGAGCTCCGTGACCTCGGTGAGACGGTCTCCGACGAGCTTCTTCTCAGCACCCTCATTGCCGGGCTGAACGACGACTTTGGGAACGCCGCCTCCAACATCCCTCTCATCACCAACCCGACCTTCCCGAAGATCGTTGCCTACCTCCAGCTGAAGGAGAGGCGGATGCGGATGTCGCGCACCCGGGCCACCCACACGGCCCTCACCGCCGGTACCCGCGGCATCGCGCCACCCGCCGCCCCGGCCCCACCGCTGCGGCCCGCCTCGGGGCCCTTCCAGGCGCAGCCGCCGCCTGGGTTTCCCCACCGGCCGCTACCCCCCCCCCCCCCCCCCCCCCCCGCAGCCTACCGCCGAGCAGCCACAGCACCGCGATGGCCGCCGTGGCCGCAAACAACAGCTGCAAACCGGCCGCCCAAGGCGGGCCGCCACGTCACAAGCAGTCGTCGCACCAGGTGGTGCCCTAGCAGGTTGGCCAGAACCCCTGGACGGGGGTCGTTCACGCGTACCCCATGCCTGTTTCGCGCGCCCCCGTCCCCGGTTTCTTCGGTGCTCGTCCGACCCCTCATTAGGCATTCCATGTGGCCCCTGAGCCGTACCTGCCCGCGCCACACTACGGCGCCGGCGGGTTCGTGGTGCCACCACCTCAGCCGCTGTCGTCAGCCCCGGCTCTCCCGCCGGCCCTGTGGGATCCCGCACTTCTAGCAGCACTCCACACCGCTCCAACGCCGCAGCAGAACCCTGGCGGTGGTGATTGGTACATGGATACCGGAGCCACGGCTCACATGGACGCCAACCCCGGTAACCTTCTTACCGCTCATCCAGTTCACACAACGGCTCGCATTACTATCGGTGACGGTTCCTCCATGCCTATTACTCATGTCGGTCATGCTGCTTTTCCCTCTAACTCCACACCATTACACCTTTCTAATGTCCTAGTTTCTCCTGACATCATTAAAAACCTTGTTTTCGTTCGTTGTCTTACACGTCACAATCCTGTCACCGTTGAATTTGACATGTTTGGTTTTTCTATCAAGGATGCCCGTACCCGAATGGTACTCTACCGCTGTGACAGCCCCGACGAGCTCTACCCGGTACACTCGCCCACTTCCTCTGTCGCTGCTCCCATGGCGCTTTCCGTCGGAGTGGACCTTTGGCATGCGCGTCTCGGTCATCCCAACACCACAACCCTTCGTCATATTCTTCGGAGCTTTTCATTCACGTGTAATAAGATCGATGATCACACTTGTCATGTTTGTCGTCTCGACAAACATGTTCGTCTGACTTTTAGCACTTCCTCGCATTTTGCCTCATACCCGTTTGAGTTAATTCATAGTGATGTCTGGACCTCTCCTGTTGCAAGTAATTCATGCTATCTTTATTATCTTGTCATCCTTGACGATTTTTCGCACTATGTGTGGACCTTCCCGTTGCGGCGAAAGTCGGATGTTGTTACCACTCTCACAGCATTCTACTCGTATGTCTCCACGCAGTTTGGATGCCCCATTCATGCATTGAAAACAGATAACAGGAAGGAGTTTGATAAGCTTGCGATTCGCAACCTTCTCGCCACCCACGGCACGATTTTTCATCTCACTTGCCCATACACTTCGCAACAAAATGGCCGCGTTGAGCGCGTGCTTCGCACTCTTAATGACTGCGCCTGCACCCTTCTCTTTCACGCCAACGTGCCACCACGTTTCTGGCCCGACGCGCTTGCCACCGCATCACTTCTCAACAACATTCACCCCTGTCGCACTCGTGGCAACTTTACTCCTCATCACCTTTTATTCGGCACACTACCTTCCTATGCTGAGCTTCGCATCTTCGGTTGCCTGTGCTACCCTAGCACCGCTTCCACTACTCCTCATAAGCTCGCACCACGGTCCGTGGCCTGCATCTTTCTTGGCTATCCCGCCAACACCAAAGGCTACCGCTGCTACAATCCCCTCTCGCACCGGGTCATCACTTCCCGACACGTTTACTTTGACAAGATGGTTTTCCCTTTTCAGCAGGTACCTACAGATGTTGCGGCCTTGCCTGCTCCCGGTGATGGCCGCCCACTTGCTCTTGGGCCGCCTCCCGCCGTTGAGAGTGCCTCCCGCGCCACGGGTCAAGTTCCTCCCCGCTTGGCTGCCTTAGGGGCCGCACCTCACCCGGCACCCGCGACGCCTTCGACGTCCTCGGCTCCGACTACACCGCTGGTACCTCCGGCGGCCACGCCGCCGTCGGTCTCCCCGGACCCGACCACACCGTCGGCCACCTCGGTGGCCGCGTCACCGTCGGCCTCCATGGAGGCGATGGCGCCCCACTCGTCGTCTACCACGGGCTCCTCGTCCTTGTCACCCGTCGTCGCTCCGGACTCGTTGCCCCGCCTGATAACTCGCTCTCGGGCTGGCACCTTCCGTTCGAGCATGCGGTACACCAGCGACGAGTATCTTCTCGTTGCTTCCGCGTCTGCGCCGTCCCCTTTCCCGCCGTCAGCTCCAGCCGCCCTTCGGGACCCTCATTGGCTCGCTGCGATGCAGGACAAGTTCGACGCACTCCAGCGGACCCGCACCTGGCAGCTTGTACCTCGGTCGCCTCGTGCTAACATCATCACGGGCAAGTGGGTCTTTCGGCACAAGACTCGTCCGGATGGTACTCTCGAGCGCTATAAAGCTCGCTGGGTGGTTCGAGGTTTTCGGCAGCGTGCGGGCATGGACTTCACCGACACCTTTGCCCCGGTTGTGAAACCGGGCACGATCTGCACCGTGCTTCAGCTTGTCGTCTCCCGAGCCTGGCATGTG
Source organism: Hordeum vulgare subsp. vulgare (assembly GCF_904849725.1). Lineage (NCBI taxonomy): Eukaryota > Viridiplantae > Streptophyta > Magnoliopsida > Poales > Poaceae > Hordeum > Hordeum vulgare. Next base: position 159,832,542 of record NC_058521.1, on the reverse strand, counting down.
CATCAGTTGGATGTTTCTAACGCCTTCTTGCACGGTCACCTCGCTGAGCAGGTGTTCTGTGAGCAGCCCACCAGCTTCGTCGATGCCATGCACCCAGACCATGTGTGCCTGCTATCCCGTTCCCTCTACGGGTTGAAGCACGCGCCTCGGGCCTGGTACCAGCGCACCGCTGCATTCCTACAGACGCTCGGATTTACATCGACTCGATCTGATGCGTCCCTCTTGGTGTATCATCACGGAGTTGACACAGCCTACTTGCTCCTGTACGTCGACGACATCATCCTAACGGCATCCACTGTCGCGCTCCTCCAGCGGCTCACTGCTCGGCTTCACGCTGAGTTTGCCCTGAAGGACTTGGGTCCCCTGCACTACTTCCTTGGCATTTAGGTGGTTCGACGGCCCAATGGGTTTTTTCTGCACCAGCAGCGTTATGGCCATGAGCTTCTCGATCGAGCAGGCATGCTTAACTACAAGACTGCTCCCACGCTCGTCGACACCAAGGCCATGGTTTCCGCTATGGAGGGTTCTCTCGCATCCGATGCGGCCTTCTACCGCTCCATTGTGGGTGCCTTGCAGTACCTGACCCTGACGCGCCTTGACTTGCAGTATGATGTTCAATAGGTTTGTCTTCGCATGCATGCTCCGCATGATTCTCACTGGACCCTGGTGAAGCGTATCCTTTGTTACATACGCAACACCTAGTCGATGGGATTGACGCTGACAGCCTCCGCCTCCACCGACCTAGTCGCCTACTCTGATGCGGACTGGGCTGGCTGCCCGGACACACGGCGTTCCACCTCGGGGTACTGTGTCTACCTTGGGCCGTCTCTGATCTCTTGGTCTCCCAAGCGACAGCCCACCGTCTCCCGCTCGAGTGCCGATGCATAGTATCGAGCGGTGGCTAACGCTGTTGCTGAATGCTCTTGGCTTCGTCAGCTGCTTCAGGAGTTGCTTAGTGATGTCCACAAGGCGACACTGGTCTACTGCAACAACGTCTCTGCTGTGTACCTCTCCGCCAACCCGGTTCACCATCGTCGAACAAAGCATATTGAGCTCGACATACACTTTGTTCGCGAGCAGGTGGCTCTTGGGCGCATTCGGGTTCTCCATGTTCCGATAGCGCAATAGTTCGCCGATGTCATGACAAAAGGACTGCCTACTTCTGTCTCTGAGGAGTTTAGGTCCATTCTTTGCGTCTCCGGCGACGCTTCAACTGTGTGTGTGTGGGGGGGTGTTGTATATATGATTTGTGCATGTATATTGTATGGCCCGGCCCACCTCCTAGCCTTTGTATAGTTGAGCTTGAGGCCCACCTTGTACTCTATATATACGTGTGCTATGCACCGATCAATATATCGTGAAGCATTGCCAAACAATCGTTTCCAACAAGGTGGAATGGACAGAGCCAACACGGCTCTAACAGGTCGCCTTTCGACCAGAAGAAGCAGGGCGGAGGCAAAGACCGACAAGCAACCGAGGTGCACCGTATCTCCACCATGAACACACCTGCTGATAAGCACGAGGAAGATGGTTGCAGTTGTAGCTCGGCTGGAGGTGGATTGGCCTCCCTCCGCAACCCATCTGCCTCCATCATGGCGGCAAGAACGAAGTAGCAGGAGAAAGAACTCCATCTCCAGATCCGGGGAACCCAAGGCCTTATTCATGGAGTAGCTACTGAAGAATCTCCTCTGCTCCTTCTCCTCCGACCACCAGAGCAGCCAAAGGAGGAGAGAATTAAACTACCAGCAAACGCCATACGCGACCCACCTCCAGGGAAAAAGTCCATTTTAAACCCTGAATTGATAGTGGTTCGCCAAAATGAACCACCAACTCAAAATCTCGGTCGATTGTACCCTGAACTATGCAATCCCGGTCTAGATCAAACCTTTGGATCATTTTACAAACAAGGATTGTCGACCAGTGATACGTCTCCATCGTATCTACTTTTCCAAACTCTTTTGCCCCTTGTTTTGGACTCTAATTTGCATGATTTGAATGGAACTAACCCGGACTGGAGCTGTTTTCAGCAGAATTGCCATGGTGTTGTTTTTGTGCAGAAATAAAAGTTCTCGGAATGACCTGGAAATTTACGAGGATTTTTTGTGGAATATATAAAACATACTGGAGCAAGAATCACCTAGAGACGTGGAGCCAGGAGCCCACAAGCCCAGGAGGCGCGCCCCTGGCCGCGCGTGGCAGGCTTGTGAGCCCCTCGTGGCTCCGCCGCCTCCAATTCCAGCTCTATATATTCTCTCTCGCCCGGAAAAAAATCAGAGAGAAGAGTTCATCGCGTTTTACAATACGGAGCCGCCGCCACCACCTGTTCTTCCTCTGGAGGGCACATCTGGAGTCCGTTCTGGGCTCCGGAGAGGGGGAATCGACGCCTTCGTCATCACCAACCATCCTTCATCGCCAATTCCATGATGCTCTTCATTGTTCGTGAGTAATCTCATCGTAGGCTTGCTGGACGGTGATGGGTTGGATGAGATCTATCATGTAATCGAGTTAGTTTTGATGGAGATTGATCCCTAGTATCCACTATGTTCTGAGATTGATGTTGCTACTACTTTGCCATGCTTAATGCTTGTCACTAGGGCCCGAGTGCTATGATTTCAGATATGAACCTATTATGCTTCCATCAATATATGTGTGTTCTTGATCCTATCTTGCAAGTTGTAGTCACCTACTATCTGTTATGACCCGGCAACTCCGGAGTGACAATAGCCGGTACCACTCCCGGAGATGACCATAGTATGAGGAGTTCATGTATTCACTATGTGCGAATGCTTTGTTCCATGATATCCCTTAGTTTCCATTAGGACCCCGCTGCCACGGGATGTATGGACAATAGATGTCATGCAAGTTATTTTCCATAAGCACGTATGACTATATACGGAATACATGCCTACATTACATTGATGAGCTGGAGCTAGTTACATATCTCCCCATGTTATAACTGTTACATGATGAATATCATCCAACATAATTATCCATCACCGATCCAATGCCTACGAGTCTTTTCCTACTGGTCCTTGCTACGTTACTTTGCCGCTACTACTGTCACTGCTGCTATTGTTACCGCTACTGATGTCACTACTACTGCTGTTACCGTTGCTATCACGCTACTTTGCTACTGAAACTTTGCTGCAGATACTAAGTCTTTCAGGTGTGATTGAATTGACAACTCAACTGCTAATACTCGAGAATATTTTTTTGCTTCCCCTTGTGTCGAATCACCAAATTTGGGTTGAATACTCTACCCTCGAAAACTGTTGCGATCCCCTATACTTGTGGGTTATCAAGACTATTTTCTGGCGCCGTTGCCGGGGAGGCTTAGCTCTATTCTCCGAGTCACTTGGGATTTACGTCTGTTGATCACTATGAGGAATCCGAGAGATCCAAAAACTAAAGTCTTGCCCTCAACTACGAGGACAGGTAAGGAACTGCCATCTAGCTGCTGCACTTGATTCACCTTCAGTTATGAGTAAGTTTGCGACACCACCACCTGCTAGAAATTATGATATGTCGCTTGTTCTTGATGATGCTACTTCTGCTATCTATGATGCTTGTGATGATGCTTTGCTTGATACTGCTTTGCCACTAGGTGCATTTCTTGATGCACAAATTGCTAGAGTTGGTGCTGAATGTGATGATACTTCTGAAACTGCTGAAATTATTGAAGTAGAACCTGCTATTTCACCTGTTAGAACTAGCTCTCCTAGATACGAATTGCATGATATACCTGAGGGTTATGTTATGGAGGGAGAGATAGCTAAGGACTTTCTTGCTTGTAAGGATAGCTATGATCTTGAGAATTTACTGCGCAAGTGAAAGGAAAAATCTCTGAATGCTCGAATGAAATACGATCCTAAGTTTGCTACTTCACCCATCTTTGTAACTGATAAGGATTATGAATTCTCTGTCGATCCTGAGTTAATCACTTTGGTCAAATTTGATCCTTTTCATGGTTATGAGTCTGAAACGGTTGTAGCACATCTTACCAAGCTAAATGATATAGCCACCCTGTTCACGAGTGAGGAAAAGATTCGCCATTACTATGTCCTTAAGTTGTTTCCTTTCTCGCTAAAGGATGATGCTAAGACTTGGTTCACTTCTCCTGCTCCTGGTTGTGTGTGTAGTCCCCAGGATATGATCTACTACTTCTATGAGAAATATTTTCCTGCCCATAAGAAACAAGCTGCCTTGCAGGATATATATAACTTTGTGCAAGTTGAAGAAGAGAGTATCCCACAAGCTTGGGGGAGGCTTGTCCAGTTACTGAATGCTTTGCCTGATCACCCTCTTGAGAAGAATGAAATACTTGATATCTTTTATAATGGACTAACCGATGCTTCTAGGGACCACCTAGATAGTTGTGCTGGTTGTGTTTTGAGGGAACAAACTGCGGAACAAGCTGAAATTCTATTGAATAATATCTTGAGCAATGATAATGCTTGGACTATTCCCGAACCACCTCCGAAGCCAACTTCCAAGAAAAGAGGTATTCTATTCCTCAGTCCTGAAGATATGCAAGAAGCCAAGAAATCTATGCAAGATAAAGGCATTAAATCTGAAGATGTTAAGCATCTACCACCTATCGAAGAGATCCATGGTCTTGATAACCTGACACAGGTAGTAGAGGTAAATTCTCTTCGTAGATTCAATGAGAGTGATATTCCTTTTGATAAACCTGCTAGCTTATGCTTAGATGAATTGGAACAGAATGCTCGTATGCTTAGTCATTTAAGTGCTTGTGTGGATAGAAATGTCAATAATCTTAAGATTTTGAGTAAACATGCCTCTATGGTCACTACTCAAGTAGAACAAGTACTTAAGGCTCAAAATGACTTGCTCAATGAGTTGAATGACAATTCTGTTAGAGTCGTCACTAGAGGTGGTAGAATGACTCAGGAACCTTTGTATCATGAGGGCCATCCTAAGAGAATTGAACAAGATTCTGAAGGAGTTAGCACTGAGGCACCTAGTCATCCTAGTAATAGGAAGAAAAAGAAAGATGATAGGAACTTGCATGCTAGCAAACCTGCTGCTGTTAGACCTGAGAATCCAAATGATATCTCTGTTTCTGATGCTGAAACACAATCTGGTGATGAACATCAGCCTAGTGATAATATCGATAGTGGTGTTGATGATGATGCTCAACCTAGTAATGATAAGGATGTGGAGATTGAACCTAGTGTTGATCTTGATAACCCACAACCTAAGAACAAGAGATACGATAAGAACGACTTCATTGCTAGGAAGCATGGTAAAGAAAGAGAACCATTGAAAAGACCTCGATGACGCCTAGAGGGGGGGGTGAATAGGCTATTTAAAAACTTCTTCGGATTTGGCTTGAAACTAATGTGGAAATAAACTAAGAGGGTACTTGTCAAGCACAAATCCTAAATGCACTAGGCACTGCAACGTGTATCAACAACACGATCTACCAAGATGGACACAATACAGTTACTAACAAGCACAAGTAAGTTACACAATCTTACTTGAGCTATATCACATGACAAGTAGGTGAAACAACACAAGATACTAGATCACACTATATCACACGATATATCAAAGGCTGCAAGTATGAACGTGTGGATATAGAGGGTATGCTTGAATGATTAATCTTGTACAAGAAATAGCCAACACAATATAATGAGCACAGACAATATGCAATGTATGTATGCTCAAGTAACACAAGTAAACCACAAGTAAGGAGTTAGGGTTAAGGATAACCAAGGTCACTGAGACGAAGATATATCCCGATGTTCACTTCCTTGGAGGGAAGCTAGTAAACGTTAGAGAGGTGGATGTTACCACGAAGGCACACCAACGCCACGAAGGCTCACCCTATTCTCCCTCTGAGATAACACCACGAAGGCGTTTCTCAACCACTAGTGGTAAGCCTTTGAGGTGGCTTCCAGACCCTCACAAACTTTTCCGAGGGGTAATCACACGGATTGATTGCTCTCCGAAGAACTCCTACCGCCTAGGAGTCTCCAACCTCCAAGAGTAACAAGATCACGAGAAATGCTCAAAACTTGCTCAAATCTCAAATAGCTTGGGTTGAGAGGAGGAGAGGGAGACGATATATCTTTTGATTGGAACAACTCTCAAAGGGGCTCACAAATGCTCTTGGGATCTAAGATTCGGTGTGAGCAAATGCGTGTGAGGTAGAAGTGTGTTCTTATGAGGATAAGGCTGTGTTGGGCTACCCTCTCACGAAGTGGGAGGGGGGTATTTATAGTGGGGAGAGAAAAACAGCCGTTGGGGACACTTTAAGTCACACAGGGTCCGGACTTCCGACAGTTTCCGGAAGTCCGGGCGTCCGCGAGGGGTCGGACGTCCTACAGGGGTCGATCGTCCGAGGCCTGTAGATATCACTGAAAATACTGTGAATTGAACAACGACCGGACGTCCGGAGAAGACCGGAAATCCGAGTTATTCGACTCAACTTCTTCTGGTGGGAGGTTCCGGATTTCCGAAAGGGGACGGATGTCCGGGCCTCGGACGTCCGGAGGGAGCCGGAAATCCGAGTTATAGAGCTTATGTTCTTCTGGTGCAGGGCTCCGGATTTCCAAAGCTGGTCGGACGTCCGGCGCTCGGATGTCCGGAGGGAGCCGGAAATGCGAGTTATAGAACTCAAGTTTCTCTGGTGCATAGTTTCGGATTTCCGAAGCTGGTCGGACGTTCGGTCCTCGGACGTCCGGAGGAGGCCGGATGTCCGGGCCTCGGACGTCCGGAGGAGTCCGGATGTCCGGGCCTCGGACGTCTGGAGGAGGCCGGATGTCCGAGGCACTGGTCCTGTTTTCTGATAATAGCAGAGCAGTGGAGATGTGGTAAGAGCAGAACAGTGGATATCTAGTTTGCGCAAGTTCATCACAAAACCTGTGATCCCCTCTTAATAGTGCGGGATCCCTAAAGACTCAAGAATTATAAAAGGGGTACCGATGATCCATACTTGAGTGTATACTTTTATTCGCTGATCATCACTCCGCACCACTAACGTCAAAGGAACTGATACCTTTGAGTTAGCCCTTTCACTTGAGCTTGATGTTGTTGTTCCTTCTTGGCTCAAGTTGAAAGCAAGACATGATGAAGTCTTCAAGCAGCTCTCCCATACACAATGTGGAAAGCCTAGCTTATGTATTCATCTTCATTTGACCACCATGTGAACATCCACAAGAATCAAGCATGTAGTGCTCAGGAATGCTTATCTTGATCTTGTCCTGGTTAGCACATGAGCTTGTCCTTATCAACACATGATCATTAACAATAGTTTCAATGATATATTCGTGCTGCTCCACTTGAACTTGCACACCACAATCTTGATGACGATCACCACTTGACGTCATCCTTCATGAGTTGTATGAGATCTTCCTTTTGACGCAAGCCCATGGAAGCACACCTAACCCCCACATAGGAGTCTCACAAAGACCATGGGTTAGTACACAAACACGTAATGGACAATGCTTACCATACCATGGGATCACTTGATCCCTCTCGGTACATCTTATACGCTTTGTGTGTTGATCATCTTGATTTACTCTTTGTCTGAGATCTTGATCAACCTAGTGTCTCCATGACCATTCTTTGGATAATACCTTGAATACCATCTTGGTCATCATATAAACTCCTTGAACCCAACAGATGGACTTCAAGAAGTGCCTATGGACAAATCCTATAAATATAACTTAAGGCAACCATTAGTCCATAGGAATTGTCATCAATTACCAAAACCACATATGGAGATATATGCTCTAACAACCATGGGTTCAGAAACCCATGCCCTTTCCTCCCAAACCATCCAAGAAAAAGGATGATGAGGACTTTGAGCGTTTTGTTGAAATGATTAGACCTGTCTTTCTGCAAATGCGTTTGACAGATATGCTCAAAATGTCTCCTTATGCTAAGTACATGAAAGATATTGTGACTAACAAAAGGAAGATACCTGAGGTAGAGATTTCCACCATGCTTGCCAATTACACCTTCAAGGGTGGGACTCCTAAGAAACTAGGTGATCCCGGAGTGCCCACTATACCTTGCTCCATTAAAGGAAATTATGTTAGAACCGCTTTATGCGATCTTGGAGCTGGTGTTAGTGTTATGCCTCTCTCTCTTTATCGTAGACTTGAATTGGATAAGTTGACACCTACTGAAATGTCTTTGCAAATGACCGACAAATCAACTACTTTCCCTATCGGCATTTGCGAGGATGTGCCTGTTGTGGTTGCCGATGTTACTATCTTAACGAACTTTGTTATTCTGGATATTCCCGAGGATGACGCCATGGCGGTCATCCTTGGAAGACCCTTTTAAACACTGCAGGGGCTATTATTGATTGCAACAAAGGCAATGTCACTTTCCATGTTAATGGTAATGAGCACATGGTGCACTTTCCGAAGAAACAATATCGAGTACATTGCATCAATGCTACTGAAAAAAATCCATCAATTCTTATTGAGAGCTTTGAATGCCCTATACCTATTGTCAAGATGAAGTATGATTTACTTTTCGGGGATATGCACATCCCCGTTGAGGTAACCTAGTGATTATTCGAAAATTCTCCGGTTTTATGCGAATCAAAAAAGGTTTGTCAAGGAGACTTGATCAACCTCATTGACGGATTTCTTTTGATGACCATGATATGGATGAATCTAGGAGTCACAACCCTATGTTCTGAACTTTTACTTTCCGTTGTTTAGAAGAAAAATGATAGATTTAACTTTATTTTCCCGTTTTCTGCTTTTTTCCCGTTCTTCTTTTGCTTGTTGGGAGCTTTCCCGTGTAAATAGTTTTCTTTTTCTTTGGGTCAAGGTAGAAGACCATGGTTAAAAAGTTTAGTGGCTCTCACATGCATATATGTTTATCCCTCAAAGAGCCATATTACTTTGTCTTCTCCTCTATGTTTGCTTGCAGATTCCAGCTTAGTCCAATGCACGAACACTCTTATTATTGTTCACATCATTCTGTCGTGCAAGTGAAAGGCAATAATGACGATATATGATGAAGTGACTGAACCTCAAAAAGCTGGTATGAACTCGATCTATTTTGTTTTTGTAAATATGACTAGCTCACCATTCCTAATTCAGCTTTGTTATGAGAGAAACATGTTTGCAATGACAACTTAGAGATCATAGTTTCTGATGCCATGCTTAATTAGCTAGGGGCTTATAATGGTTTGTCTTAGATGCCAACATGAATTTCAAGATGATTATGATGTAGTATGATAGGATGGTATCCTCCTTTGAATGATTCAAGTGGCTTGACTTGGCACATGTTTACGCATGTAGTTGAAACAAAATCAACATAGCCTCTATGATATTCATGTTTATGGTGATTTATATCCTACTCATGCTTGCACTCAACGTTGGTTAATTTCAATGCTTATTGATGACTCTAGTTGGTCGCTTCCGAGTCTTTTTCTAGCCTTCACTTGTACTAAGCGGGAATACTGCTTGTGCATCCACTTCCATAAACCCAAAGTTGTTCCATATGAGTCCACCATACCTACCTATATGCGGTATCTACCTGCCGTTCCAAGTAAATTTTCATGTGCCACTCTCTAAACCTTCAAGTAATAATATGTTTTGCATGCCCGAACCGCTCATGTGGTGACAAGGGGCGATCAGTATCTTCCATGCTAGGCGTGTTATCCTCGATACGTGTTTATTCACTATCACTCACAAGAAAGGGGCCGGTAATTGGAATGCCCAGTTCCATGCTCAAATCGAAAATATAATTGCAAACAAAACTCCCCCTGGATTGTTGTTGGTATGGATGGCACCCGAGGATTCGGCTAGTCGTGGAGTGTGATTGATCGGTGGTGGGGGAGTCAAAACTTTACTTTTCTATTTGGGAACTGCTATAGTATGTGTAGCATGGAAGATGGTGAAAACTCTTGGTCATCGCGTTGACAATGAAAGCATGCCACCCAAAATTATTTGTCTCTGTCTTCAAAGCTTGAGCTCTGGCACCTCTGCAAATCAATGCTTCCCTCTGCGAAGGGCCTATCTATTTACATTTCTGTTGAGTCATCCTCTCCTTATAAAAGCACCAGTTAGAGAGCACCTCCGTCATTTTATTCTTTGCTATTAATTGATATTGAGTATAACTGTGACTGGATCTTCTTTGCCATGAATTACAATGTTCAGTCAGCCCTTGGTCTTTGAAGGTGCTCTCCATTTATGTTTTGCGGTCTCAGAAATACCTAGCGAGTTACCACCTATCCATATTGCTTCATGATTGTTTTGAGTGAAGTGTTGATGTTTGAAACTTATTATTATTGCTCGCTAGTTGATTATGCCATTGATACGAGTACATCTTGAGACCTAAATGTCATTGCTTATGTGGTTAGCTTATGATCTTGTTGAAAATCTGAATATGAGTTAGACATAATTGCAACAACAAGATCAAACAGAGTTCGTAAAAGTTTTTCTTTTGTCTCTTTCAGTTTGTCAACTGACTTGCTTGAGGACAAGGAAGGCTTTAAACTTGGGGGAGTTGATACGTCTCCATCGTATCTACTTTTCCAAACTCTTTTGCCCTTGTTTTGGACTCTAATTTGCATGATTTGAATGGAACTAACCCGGACTGACGTTGTTTTCAGCAGAATTGCCATGGTGTTGTTTTTGCACAGAAATAAAAGTTCTCAGAATGACCTGGAAATTTATGAGGATTTTTTGTGGAATATATAAAAAATACTGGCGCAAGAATCACCTGGAGACATGGAGCCAGGAGCCCACAAGCCCAGGAGGCGCGCCCCTGGCCGCGCGTGGCAGGCTTGTGAGCCCCTCGTGGCTCCGCCGCCTCCAATTCGAACTCTATATATTCTCTCTCGCCCGGAAAAAAATCAAAGAGAAGAGTTCATCGTGTTTTATGATACGGAGCCGCCTCCACCACCTGTTCTTCCCGTGGAGGGCACATCCGGAGTCCGTTCTAGGCTCCGGAGAGGGGGAATCGACGCCTTCATCATCACCAACCGTCCTTCATCGCCAATTCCATGATGCTCTTCATCGTCCGTGAGTAATCTAATCGTAGGCTTGATGGACGGTGATTGGTTGGATGAGATCTATCATGTAATCGAGTTAGTTTTGATGGGGATTGATCCCTAGTATCCACTATGTTCTCAGATTGATGTTGCTACTACTTTGTTATGCTTAATGCTTGTCCCTAGGCCCGAGTGTCATGATTTCAGATTTGAACCTATTATGTTTCCATCGATATATGTGTGTTCTTGATTCTATCTTGCAAGTTGTAGTCACCTACTACGTGTTATGACCTGACAACCCCGGAGTGACAATAGCCGGTATCACTCACAGAGATGACCATAATATGAGGAGTTCATGTATTCACTATGTGCTAATGCTTTGTTCCGGTTCTCTATTAAAAGGAGAACCTTAATATCCCTTAGTTTCCATTAGGACCCCGCTGCCACGGGAGGGATGGACAATAGATGTCATGCAAGTTCTTTTCCATAAGCACGTATGACTATATACGGAATACATGCCTACATTACATTGACGAACTGGAGCTAGTTACATATCTCCCCATGTTATAACTGTTACATGATGAATGTCAAGCTAGTTACATATCACCCCATGTTATAACTGTTACATGATGAATGTCATTCGACATAATTATCCATCATCGATCCAATGCCTACGAGTCTTTTCCTACTGGTCCTTACTACGTTACTTTGCCGCTACTGCTGTCACTGCTGCTATTGTTACCGCTACTGCTGTCACTACTATTGCTGTTACTGTTGCTATCACGCTACTTTGCTACTGAAACTTTGCTGCAGATACTAAGTCTTTCAGGTGTGGTTGAATTGACAACTCAACTGCTAATACTCGAGAATATTCTTTTGATTTCTCTTGTGTCGAATCAACAAATTTGGGTTGAATACTCTACCGTGGAAAACTGTTGCGATCCCCTATAATTTTGGGTTATCAACCTCGCACATGATGATCAGGATTGGGCCGGCCTAGTTCACCGAAGCGCGTGTTGCATGTTGTTGATTTAGTTTTTTTGTTCGTTATTTGTTTTTTTTATTTTTTTTCTTTTTTCGTTTCGTTTTTATTTTTTATTTTTCTTGGCTTGTTATTTTTTCATTCGTTTTTATTTTTGTTTTTTGTTTTTTGTTCTTTTTTTCCTTTCATTTAAATTTATCTTTTTTGTTTTTCTTTTCTGGTTTTTTCTTTCGTTTTTTTCTGCTTCTATTTATATTTATTCTTTTCTTTTTATGTTTTCTTTTTTATTTTTACTAATTTCTTTTTTATTTTTTCTGTTTCTATTTACATTTATTTTTTCTTTTTATGATTTATTTTTTCTTTATTTTTGTTTCTATTTACATTTTTTTTTATGATCTGGATTTGCGTAGCAGTGATAGAGCATGTACATCGTATGTATACGGAGCGAGCCGAGGCTATGGCTGCGTGTGTTCATATATTCAGGCCCAGCGAATCAGTGAATAGATGCGTGTCTATGTTAGTGATTTTTTCCATCGAGAGATGAGAATGATTAGCAGCAAGTTATGCATAGATATAAAATGGACTTTTTCTCTGTAACGGTAGCGAGTAGTAGTAGTAATTTGTAGGTCGCGAGCTAGCGTGGCCGGCTATGCCGGACAGGACCGGCATACGCGCCATCAGACCGGGGCTAGTGCGGTGTCACGGGACAAAGTTTTTTTCCTTTCGTTTCAATTGTTCAACACATATATTTGTAGAATTTGGTTCATATAATTGTTCACTGGTTGATGACTTTTTCCTCACCAAAGTTCCGTCCATGAATGAAATTTACTGAAAATGCAATTTTTAGTTATCAACCGACTGTCTCTCAACCTGTATTATAATAACTATTAACAGGCCCATGCGTTGCTACGGGAAAAATAAAAATATTATATGCTTACACAAAACAAATGAAATATCGGATTAGTTCCCTTTTAGACAGGAAAGATGTGAAAAGAAAGTAGTTCAATATAAAAATAAATTAAACAGAAGCTAAACGAGATCGCAACAAAGAAAGAACGGAAGCGACAGGAAGGTCCGGTCCGGTCCGGTGGTCATTATTTGGCTGGGGAGCCAGCCAAGCCAAAGGGAAGCCAAGGACGGGGGAAAAGGTTCGACGCGCGGGATCAGGTCTGCCATCACCACCACCGGCTCTGCCCGCCGGCGTCGCTCTCCGGCCCCGTGCCGTCCCTCACCCGCACGCACGCCTCCTCGCCCGCTCGCTCGCCGGATTCCAATCCTCCCCACCATTCCTCCTCCTCTCCGGCCCCTCCAATCCAGCCCCCCTCCCGCGACCTCGTCTCGATCCGGAAGGAATCCCCCCGCCGATCGGCCGCCCAGCGCGAGACTCCCTGGCAGCAATGCACGAACACGCGGCCGGCGTCGTGCTCGTCGCCGCCGGTGCCGCAGCCTCCTCCCCCGTCGAGGATGTCGCGGAGCGCGCGGTAGACGATGCCGGGCTGCCTGGACCTGATGAAGCGGTGGTAGAAGGCCTTGAGGTCCTCCTCCTTTGGCCGTAGACTCTGCAAGGAAGGTGGCGGCGGTGCGCTCGCTCGTGCGTGGGTAAGAGGAAGGGGATCTGGCTTGATGTGTTTGTTTAATGGACTACGGCTTGAATTCCGAAAACTACAGGGACGTTTCTATAAAAACGAAACGTTTTTATGTTTGTATCACTTAAAAACGTACCGCGGGTTGAATACCGAAAAATTGAGGGTTGTTTTTGCAAAAATGCCATGACGGACGACAGAAGCGCTGCACGCTTTTATTATTAGGGGAGATGGGAGCTTTTGTTTTTTAATGATGGGTATAGTTTTGTAGTAGTAGTAGTTCAAGGCATGGGCTCGTTGAGCATCTCTAGTGGCTTGTCTAAATTTGGAAGTCTATATCTTCATATAGATAATGGTCTAAAAAAATTTAAATTTAGACAACCTCTGTTTTCCAGCGGATTGTCTAAATTTGATAGTTTATATTTCCAACGGCTCTATTTTCAACGGCTCTATTTCCAACTACTCTATTTTCAACGGCTCTATTTGCAACGGCTCTATTTCCAGGTCTATATATACCACCCCTCCCATCTCTCATCCACCAATCCTGGTCATTCCTCCCCCGAATTCCTCTGTCATCTCTCACACAACAGAATGATGAGTGAAAACATTGCTTCTGTGAATATGCTCATGAATTCGTCGTTGTCTTCATCCGACAACGGCGAACTCATTCTTGTAGCATTCGCAGAGCGCGAGGAGGAACAGTAGGGGAACCGTCGACGCCATGGTGGTTCCAAGCATGGACCTCAGATGATCAATCGACGAAGAGATGCGGGATTTGTTCTACTCTGGAATGACTACTTTAGTGAAAATCCTCGCTATCCCGAAAACTTATTTCCCTTTTGTGGAGGCTCCTGTTGTCCATTTTTTTAGTTGGCATCCTCACTTGTTCCCCGATTGGGCCGCAACTTGGTGTTCCAACCCAATTTATGTCACTCGATCCCACATTCATCATGTATAGAAATGAGGAGTTGTTGATCAGTGAGTCCATCTCATTTGAGTCCTCCATCTACACACAAACAATAATTCAGTAGGATATATACATGACAATAGCAGCAACATACACAAACAATAATTCAGTAGGAAGGTATTGGAGGAAGCAATCGGAGGAATCCATCCCGACCGAGCCCAGTAGGAGAAATCCATCTACAGGCGGCTCACCTCACGCAGGGTTTCGGCCTGCTGCGCACCTCATGCAGGGCTTCGGCCTGCTGCACGCGGCGTCACCGTAGTTCCCGTGGGGCGCGTGGCGCTGGTCTCCCGCCGGCCTCCCCCCGCCGCCGCTGGCCTGAGCACCCCCTGCTCGGTTGATCCACCATGCCGGCCTGAGCGTCCCCCTGCCCCCACGGCCGCCGCCGGCCTGAGCTCCCGCTGATACGTCTCCAACGTATCTATAATTTTTGATAGTTCCATGCTATTATCTTGTCAAACTTTGGATGTTTTGTATGCCTTTTATATCTTTTTTGGGACTAACTTATTAACTCAGTGCCAAGTGCCAACTCCTGTTTTTTTCGTGTTTTTGACCCTTTTCAGAGGAGGATTTTAAACGGTGTCCAAACGGAATAAAACTTCCGAAAAGATTTTTTCGGAACAGAAGATACGCGCCAGACTTGAGAACCAAGGCAGGGGCCAGCAGGGGACCCCAGAAGCCCCCTAGGCGCGGCTAGGGGGGCGCTCCAAGCAGGCTTGTGGGCCCCCTGTGGCACGTCTGCCCTACCTCTTCCGCCTATAAATCCAGAAAAATTCAAAAACGGCGCGAGAGATCCACGAAAATACTTTTCCGCCGCCGCAAGCTTCTGTCTCCGCAAGATCCCATCTGGGGCACGTTCTGGTGCCCAGCGTGAGGGGGGATTCGGATACGAGGGCTTCTTCATCAACACCATGACCTCTCTGATGATGCGTGAGTAGTTCACCATAAACCTTTGGGTCCATAGCTAGTAGCTAGATGACTTCTTCTCTCTCTTGGATTTTCAATATAAAGTTCTCCATGATCTTCATGGAGATCTATCCGATGTAATCTTCTTTTGCAGTGTGTTTGTCGAGATCCGATGAATTGTGGATTTACGATCAGATTATCTATGAATCTTATTTGAGTTTCTTCTGATCTCTTATATGCATGATTTCATATCCTTGTAATTCTCTTCGAGATGTGGGTTTTGTTTGGCCAACTTGATCTATGATTCTTGCAATGGGAGAAGTGCTTGGTTTTGGATTCATACCGTGCGGTGACCTCACCCAGTGACAGAAGGGGTAGCGAGGCACGCATCATGTTGTTGCCATCAAGGGTAAAAAGATGGGGTTTTCATCATTGGTTTGAGTTTATCCCTCTACATCATGTCATCTTGCTTAAACCGTTACTCTGTTCGTCATGAAGTCAATACACTAGATGCATGCTGGATAGCGGTCGATGTGTGGAGTAATAGTAGTAGATGCACACAGTATCGGTCTACTTGTCTCGGACGTGATGCCTATATGTATGATCATTGCCTTAGATATCGTCATGACTTTGCGCGGTTCTATCAATTGCTCGACAGTAATTTGTTCACCCACCGTATTATTTGCTATTTTGAGAGAAGCCTCTAGAGAACACTATGGCCCCCGGGTCTACTTCACACCATATTTTTAGCCTTACTCTTTTACTTCGTTGCACTTTCCGCCTTCAGATCTCACTTTGCAATCAATCTTGAAGGGATTGACAACCCCTTTATAGCGTTGGGTGCAAGCTCTTTTGTGTTTGCGCAGGTACTCTGGACTTGACGCGATTCTCCTACTGGATTGATACCTTGGTTCTCAAATTGAGGGAAATACTTACTGCTCCTGTGCTCCATCACCCTTTCCTCTTCAAGGGAAAAACCAACGCAAGCTCAAGAGGCAGTAGAAGGATTTCTGGCACTGTTGTCGGGGAGGATCAAGTCAAGAATAGTCTCCCGTCAACGTGCCAATTTCTGGCGCTGTTACCGGGGAGGATCAAGTCAAGAACTCATCCAAGTAAGTGTCGCAAACTCATCTCTTGCATTTACTTTTTTGCCTCTCGTTTTCCTCTCCCCCACTTCTGAAAAACAAAAACTTACAAAAATAGTTGCCTTTTTCGTTTGCCTTTCCTTTGCTTGTGTGCTATGTGCCTTCAATATGGTTGCATCTTCGCTTGCTGAAAATCTAGTGATATGGATCCTCACCCACTTGCTAATCTCTTTAGGAGATCCACTTATGTGGAACCAATTGCTAGTGAGTTTAGTGCACTTGACTTTCTCTATGGAGTTTTGATTGAGATGCATGAATCTGAAAATCGTGATGAAGAGATTTATGAAATGATTCACGAGGGCTCCTTGAATGAAAAGCATGATTGCAATGATTTCATTATAAATTCTATTAATGACAATCATGCTAAAAATATGCAAAACCCTAAGCTTGGGGATGCTAGTTTTGCTATGTCCACTACTTGTTGCAATGATATTTGCAATAATATTGAAAGTGGGTTTGGAGAAGTCATGACTTTAGTTGATGATAATATCACTATTTTTGAAGAGCGTCAACTTTGCATGCATGTGAATCATGAAAAGAATATCCTTTGTGATAGCTATTTTGTTGAATTTGATTATGACCCCACATGTAATTTCTATGAGAGAGGAAAATATTGTGGTAGAAACTTTCATGTTACCAAATTACCTCTCGTTATGTTGAGATTGCTATTGTCTCTTTCTGCTTCCTTGCATTTGGTAACTGTTGGTTGTCTTGATAATCTGTTTTCCTATAAAATGCCTATGCATAGGAAGTATTTTAGACTTAGATGTGATTTTCATATGCTTTATGATGCTCTCGTTGTGCTTCAATTCTTGTCTTTTATGTGAGCATCACTAAATTATCTATGCCTAGCTAAGGGCGTTAAACAATAGCGTTTGTTGGGAGGCAACCCAATGAATTTATATTTTTCCTTCTGTTTTGTTGCGTCCACACCATCATAATTCTGTTATGATTGTGTCTTTTGTGTTTCTTTTTGTGTTTGAGCCAAGCAAAAAATTTATGACTAGTCTTGGTGATGGTTGTTTGATCCTGCTGGAAAAGACAGAAACTTTTTGCTCACGAGATTATTTTTCATTTTTATTAAGAAAGAGATTTTGAGTTGATTCTTTTTCCTGCTGGTTGATATGCCTTTTTCCAGGCATTCGTAATTTTTCAGAATTGTTGAGGTATCAGAAGTATACTAAGTATACAGATTTCTACAGACTGGTCTGTTTTTGACAGATTCTGTTTTTGTTGAGTTGGTTGCTTGTTTTGATGAAACTATGGATAGTATCGGGGGGGGGGGGGGGGGTACTAGCCATGGAAAAGTGAGAATACAGTAATTTAACACCAATATGAATAGAATTAAAGTTTGCTACAGTACCTCAAGAGGTGGTAGTTTGTTTTCTTGTGCTAATGATATCACGAGTTTCTTTTTAAGTTTTGTGTTGTGAAGTTTTCAAGATTTGGGTGATGTTCTCATGGACAAAGGGATAAAGAGTGGAAAGAGCTCAAGCTTGGGGATGCCCAAGGCATCCCAAGCCAAATACAAGGACACCAAAAAGCCTAAGCTTGGGGATGCCCCGGGAAGGCATCCCCTCTTTCGTCTTCAATCCATCGGTAACATTACTTGGAGCTATATTTTTATTCACCACATGATATGTGTTTTGCTTGGAGCGTCTTGTATCATAGGAGACTTTTGTTTTTGTTGTGTCACAATCATCCTTGCTGCACACCTTTTGAGAGATACATGCACTCATCGTGAATTTGCTAGAATGCTCATCGTGCTTCACTTATATCTTTTGAGCTAGATAATTTTGCTCTATGTGATTCACTTAGATCTTTTATAGCACGACGGTGCGTAACTTGGTAGTTGGTTTGTGCTATGAAAGTAGTCCCAAAGGTGATAGGTACCCAAAGAGGATACAAAAACTTCCATCTTCATGTGCATTGAGTACAAAAAGAAGTTTGATTCCTCTCAATTAGTTTTGAGACGTGGATTTGGTAATATTAAGAGTTATGTTAGTAGGGTGTTGTGAATCTAGAAATACTTGTGTTGGAGTTAGTGATTCTCGTAACATGCACGTATGGTGAACCGCTATGTTAGGAAGTCGGAGCATAATTGATCTATTGATTGTCATCATTTGTGTTGCGGTCGGGATCGCGCGATGGTTAACACCTACCAACCCTTCCCCTAGGAGTATGCGTTTAGCACTTTGTTTCGATTACTAATAAAAACTTTCGTAACAAGTATGTGAGTTCTTCATGACTAATGTGAGTCCATGGGATAGATGCACTTTCACCTTCCACCATTGCTAGCCTCTCTAGTGTCGTACAATTTTCGTCGATGCACAATCCAACCATATGACTTTCTCAAAACCGCCACCATACCTACCTACTATGGCATTTTCATAGCCATTCCGAGATATATTGCCATGCAACTCCCACCGTTCCGTCTCATGACTTGTGCCGTCACTCTCATGTTGCCATTGCATGATCGTAAGACAGCTAGCGAGATGTTTCAACGTCATACGCCAAGCTAGATCGTTGCACATCCCGGTACACTGCCGGAGGCATTTCCTATAGAGTCATCATCGTTCTAAGCTTTGAGCTATGAGTAAATAAAAGTGTGATGATTGTCATTATTAGAGCATTGTCCCATGTGAGGAAATAAAAAAAGAGGCCAAAGAGCCAAAAAAAGAGAAGAGAAAAAAGAGAGGTCAAAGAGCCCAAATAAAAAAAGGAGAGAAAAAGAGGGAAGGGACAATGCTACTATCTTCTTTCACACTTGTGCTTCATAATAGCACCATGTTCTTCTTGATTGAGAGCCTCTTGTTTTGTCACCACCATATACTAGTGGGAATCTTTATTATATAACTTGGCTTGTATATTCCAATGACGGACTTCCTCAAATTGGCCTAGGTCTTCGTGAGCAAGCAAGTTGGATGCGCACCCACTAGTTCTCCTTTTGAGCTTTCACATACTTATAGCTCTAGTGCATCCCTTGTATGTCAATCCCTACTCATTCACGTTGATATCTATTAATGGGCATCTCCATAGCCCTTTAATACGCCGAGTCAATGTGAACATCTCCTCCTTTTTGTCTCACAACCACCACCACACTCTATTCCACCTATAGTGCTATATCCATGGATCACGCTCATGTATTGCATGATAGTTGTAAAAGGTTTGAGAAAGTAAGAGTGAAAAAACAATTACTTGGCCAATACTGGGTTTGTGCATGATTTAAGTTAGTTGTGTGAGGATGATGGAGCATAGCCAGACTATATGATTTTGTAGGGATAACTTTCTTTGGCCTTGTTATTTCAAAAGTTCATGATTACCTTGCTAGTTTGCTTGAAGTATTATTGTTTTCATGTCAATAGCAAACTATTGTTTTGAATCTTACAGATCTGAACATTCATGTCACATGAAAGAAGTTACAAAGGAAAACTATGCTAGGTAGAATTCCACATCAAAAATTCAGTCTTTATCACTTCCCTACTCGAGGACGAGCAGGAGTTAAGCTTTGGGAAGCTTGATACATCTCCAACGTATCTATAATTTTTGATAGTTCCATGCTATTATCTTGTCAAACTTTGGATATTTTGTATGCCTTTTATATCTTTTTTGGGACTAACTTATTAACTCAGTGCCAAGTGCCAGTTCCTGTT
Source organism: Hordeum vulgare subsp. vulgare (assembly GCF_904849725.1). NCBI lineage: Eukaryota > Viridiplantae > Streptophyta > Magnoliopsida > Poales > Poaceae > Hordeum > Hordeum vulgare. The sequence continues at coordinate 159,812,316 of NC_058521.1, read as the reverse complement.
TTTTCCGTGTTTTTGACCCTTTTCAGAGGAGGATTTTAAACGGTGTCCAAACGGAATAAAACTTCCGAAAAGTTTTTTTTCGGAACAGAAGATAGGTGCCAGACTTGAGAACCAAGGCAGGGGCCAGCAGGGGACCCCACAAGCCCCCTAGGCGCGGCCAGGGGGAGGGCCCGCGCCTAGCAGGCTTGTGGCCCCCCTGCGGCACGTCTGCCTTACCTCTTCCGCCTATAAATCCAGAAAAATTCAAAAACTGCGCGAGAGATCCACGAAAATACTTTTCCGCCGCCGCAAGCTTCTGTCTCCGCAAGATCCCATCCGGGCATGTTCTGGTGCCCTGCCGGAGGGGGGATTCAGATACGGTGGGCTTCTTCATCAGCACCATGACCTCTCCGATGATGCGTGAGTAGTTCACCATAGACCTTCGGGGTCCATAGCTAGTAGCTAGATGGATTCTTCTCTCTCTTGGATCTTTAATACAAAGTTCTCGATGATCTTCATGGAGATCTATCCGATGTAATATTGTTTTGCGGTGTGTTTGTCGAAATCCGATGAATTGTGAATTTATGATCAGATTATCTATGAATCTTATTTGAATTTCTTCTGATCTCTTATATGCATGATTTCATATCCTTGTAATTCTCTTTGAGTTGTGGGTTTTGTTTGGTCAACTTGATCTATGATTCTTGCAATGGAAAAAGTGCTTGCTTTTGGGTTCATACCGTGCGGTGAGCTCACCCAATGATAGAAGGGGTAGTGTCGAGGATATACCCCGCAGTGTAACCCGGCTTGGAGTATGACCCGCCAAAGGACTTGACGACTCACCGGCGACTCAGCAATGACCTGGCGGGCGACTCATGCTTGTCCCCACATGCGACTTAGATAAATGACGAAGGTCCAAGGCCCAACGTGCACCCTGGCATAAGGCGACTCATAGAGAGGCCAGGAGGGCCGACTCATAAGAGAAGGCCCAAGAAGAGGAAGGACTCCCACAAGAAGGAAACAAGACCCGGATTAGGATTCAAGAGAGACTAGTCCTATTCCTATACTTCTAGTAGGACTGTACATGTAAACCTACCCCTTCCACCTATATAAGGAGGGGTAAGACGCCCCAAGAGGGACAAGATAAACAACTTAGGTCTAAACAAGACAGATCATTAGATAGACAGATTAGACATCCACGAGATTAGAGGTGTCAAGTCTGCACCCTTGTAATCAAGATCATCATCTCCATCAATGGAACACAAGCAGGACGTAGACTTTTACCTCCATCGAAGGAGCTGAACCTGCGTAAACCCGCGTCTCTCGATTCCGACCAACCCCTTCAAACCGCCACATGGTTATGATGGCCTCACACCTAAGTTCTCTCATGAGAACATCTGCCGTGACAAAACCACGACAGTTGGCGCCCATTGTGGGGCCTATCGCACGATGATATTGTGTTCTTGGAGGGATTTCTTTGAGGGATTGAGATGCTCGCGATTCGTTAGATAAAAGAGCCGGCGCGGAAGGATCAAATCAACTCTGAGTTCGTAATTTAAGATTCAAAAAGAGTGATTATGATCAAAAAGCAACTTTGATGGCGACATGGCGTGGAGCACAGGATCTGTTTATAAATGACACGCGCGCACACGCGTTAATGGACAGCAGCCAGCACGACATGGTGACAGTTTCGAGATCAGCTGTATAATTGTGATTGAATCGAAGATCCAAACCAGGAAAAGAAATCGAAACACCACCCGTATGCGGTGTCCCGTGACTTGTCCAATCGAAAAGAAAACACCTTTGTCTACGAGACTGGAGATTAGACACTCCACGCAAGGATCCAAAGGAGAGGAATTACATTTTCCCTCGTACTAAAACAAAGGGGGTGTGATCAGCACGTGAAATACAAGAAAAAGCTGTACAAAGACTCATACATGGCGACCAGAGCTAGCTTCGCAGCAGTGGCTTGGCTTCGAGTCGGTGTCAGCCTCAACCCGGTGTCTGTCGCTCTGACAGTGGCTCGCGGCCACCTCGGTCTCGTCCAGAGCCGGCCTCGGAGACGACGCCATGAGCGCGCGTATCCGGACGCACCTGCGCAGGGCCGACTCCGCCTCCGCTCGCGCGTATCCGCACGCACCTGCGCCAGGCCGACTCGCCTCCGCTCGCCCCGTCCGCAAGCACCTGCGCCAGGCCGATTCGCCTCCGCTCGTCCGTCTGCGAGCACGTGTGCCATGCCGACTCCGCCTCCGTTCGCGCGTGTCCGCACGCACCGGTGCTAGGCCGACTCGCCTACGCTCGCCCCGACCGCGTGCACCTAAGCCAGGCCGGCTTCACCTCCGCGCTCACCCTGCCTCCGTTGCGCGTCCAAGTCGCCGACGCCCGCCGCACCTACCATCGCCGCCACGCCACATGACGCCGACTCGCCACGCCGCACCAGCCGGCTCCGCTGCACTGGATGCATCATACCAGCGCGCTGCACGTGAAGGAGGTCTTGGAAAAGTACTAATCGAAAGTGCTCCTATTAGTACTTTCACGGGTAATCAAAGAAGAAAGAAGAGAAGCTTCAAGACTAGCAAGGAAGCTACTACAATCCAAGGAAAAAGGAGGAAAGATAGATCATGTGGAGAAGAGAAAGCAGCTTGTTTGGTCAGAAAAGGAAAAGGAAGATCACACCAAAAGGAAAGTTTCAAGTTGTGTCGACTCTACCGCCGCTTCCTACGAGATTGACAGGAAATCCATCTACAACATCACCGCTTCCTACGAGATTGACAGGAAATCCATCTACAACATCACCGTCCGCTGCACCTTCGAAGTCGCCTCGCTTCACCTTGCACCGCTGCCCATCCGAGCCGGACTGGCCCCGTTGCGCCCGCCTCTGCCACCGCGTATCCGAGCCGGACTGGCCCTGTTGCGCCCGCCTCTGCCATCGCGTATCCGAGCCGGACTCCGCCTTGCTGCTATGCTTCGCCTCGTGGGATAGGGCGTTCTCCTGAGCCGCCTCCGCCGCGCACCTGCCGTGGCTCACCTTGCCTCGGCCGTGTCCGAGCCGCCGGGCTGTACCTCTGCCTCGGCCGCTCACCACCGAGCCACTGGCCTGCAAGTTCGCCTCGGTCCGAGCCGCCAACACACTCAGCAAGCCCCACGTTCAAGTCGCGATCGAGTCATGGTTTCCTTTCCCATCAGCAAAGAAGAAAACAAGAAGAAGAGGGCACTACATGCAGAAACTTGGAAGCTGTACATGAGCTAGTTCTACAGTTCTACTCACGTATGAGGCGTACGGCCACTCCATGCATATGGACGCAGAGCTTTGAAAATACTGCATGCCACTCATCAGCTGTCAATTCCCAAGGCAATTACTGCTAGTTGGTACTGCAAGCGGTGACGTGAAAATCGACATTTGATGGATCACCCAGCCCATCACCACGTGATGCAATGTCCAAGCAAAATAGTATCAAGGACTGATCATGTCATCAGGACATGTCCGAAAATTTGAAGCCAGAGGCAATACTTGCGTACAGAGAAAAAAATCAACCGGCCGCTACTTCAATGCGACGCTCAAGGCAGTCATCACTAACAAAAGATCACGTTGATACAACTACTACAATTAGAAATACGTCTTAGGCGGTCGTTTCAGTGTGTCCAGAATTATTCAACATCAGCGTCCGTGTTCAACCGATAAAATATCAGGTGATATTTATCCTATCTATTTATCCATAAATATTAATTTATTCGAGAACAAATTACTTTGACATGTAATATTTTACTACGCAGGACAATTACTCAGTACAAGAGTGACGTCATGTTGGGAGTATGAAGCTCGTGTTACTCGACGCTACGGGCGACTCACTATTTGTATTGGCCTACAATGTCATGGACGATTCTTCGTCCGCGTCGGTCTACAATGATGCGGGCGACTCGCAGTCGGCACCGGCTTACAATGACGCGGCAAACTATCACGTTCGTGCGACCAAAATGGTTTACAATGAGGCGACCAACTCTTACATCCGCGCGACCTAGGCCACTTACAGTATCGCGGCCAACTCTCACATCCGCATGATCAAAGGCGGTTTACAATGTCGCGGCCGATTCTCGAGTCCATGCCAAAACGCCAGACAACTCTCGCATTCAAGTCGCCGCCCTTACGGCCCGGATTACATCAACCTGCCGGTGCAATGCTCGCGTGTACGAGCCGCCCAACAGAAGGACGCAAGTCACCGCCCTTACGGCCCGGATTACATCAACCTGCCGGTGCAATGCTCGCGTGTACGAGCCGCCCAACAGAAGGACGCAAGTCGCCACCCTCACGGTCCGAACAACATCAACTTGCCGGTGCAGTGGCTTTATATCTCAGAGATGGAGCAAGTACCAGTATATTTTCTCTGCCGATTTATGCCACAATCAAGTATGGAGACTCTCAAGCCGCCTCCTTGAGTCGACTTAAGACTCGGGGGCTACATGGACATGGCTTGGCAGACTCAACTGGGATGAATAATTCAAGAACCCCGAGTCATTACAGAAAAATTAAGCCGGTCTCGGGGGCTGCTGCTTCTTTGACGAGAAGATTTAAGAATCGCCAAGAAGACAAGTCGCCATGATGCGACCGCCCAAACATGGGTGCCCGGCCTTATTGGCGGATGATTCATAAAGTCGTCCAAGCATGGACGCTATCAGTATCAAAGAGCATAAGTCGCCATGCTGCACTTATTTCAAACTGGATACTAGTAAGCCAAAGAGGACCAAAGTTGCCACGTTGCACGGTTCAAACATGGGCGCCTTATATGATTCTGTGGATTAGGCCGGCTTACTTGGGGGCTATTTGTTCCCAAGTCGTTTTGTGGTAATAGCGTATACGCTTCTACAATCCTATGACCGGTCTTTCCCCTAATCATAGGTCACTTGGGGGCTTCCTCTCACCGAGATCAGCCTTACTACCCATTTGGCGTGTGAAAAATTACCGCATTACAAATGGTTATATTGGACTGTGTGTTGGACAAATCGCCCCATGGTCCCATGTACTCTTGGCGAGTTATTCCGTTTCTAGACCCTGAACTTGCCTTGGTTAAAACATGAAAGGTACCGGCAAGAGCTAACACATGGAAAATAGACAAACCATTGGTTCACTGAACCTGCTTCACTGAAGCTTGACTCGAGCCTGATCAGCCGGTCTAAACACAGCTATGGCAGCTACAATAGCCTCTTGGTGTAGCACTAGAGCCGTATGAGCTCGTCCTACCCGCTGTGACTCACTGAGCCGGCTTATTTAAAATAGCTTGATGCCATACTTATCATATCATATACATGCATCATATTGCATTACATCATACATACATATCATGCCGGTCTTCAAACCGGGTCAAAGCATAAATTATTGCAGGCACAAATAAATCTTTGAAATAGCCAATTCGGCTGGATTTTCATCATGGTTTATCATAACCAGTATTAAATGATTGGGTTTTTTAAGCCAGCTCGGAAGAATTGACTATTGTCAAAGAGCCGCCCTATCACATATAATGCCGAGTCATCTAATTGACCGGCCCTTGGATTTCTTCAACTTGTGTTCTGTAGTAAACTACAACACTTATGGATTTCTCCGACATATGGATTTCTCAAGGATATATTTGCCGGGTTACATTGCAACCACGGTCAAGGATTTCTTTTATCACAAAGGCATCATCAGCTCACAGAGTGGATATGATTTTATTATACAATGGAAGGAATAGCCCCGAGTCGCTGCAGGCACACAACCCGACACTTGGGGGCTACATTATTCAAATCAAGATTACATCAAAGTATGAAAGTCCCATGTCGCTGCAAGCATACACCATGACACTTGGGGGCTAATGCAATCCGCTTTTCAAATCATCGCATCATCAACAGACCCAGCTACCTCAAGGAGATAAGCCGGCCTTGGAGGGCTACATACCGCTCTTTATTCAAGTATGGATTCAAGGAAGAACCGACTCATCATTTTTATAATGACCCGGCCCTTGGGGGCTACACATTGCTGCTCAAGGAGAAGAACGTGGAAGTCCCGAGTCGCCGCAAGCAATCGACCCGTCACTTGGGGGCTACACTATTCAGATCATAATTTCTAAAGTCCCAGGTTGATGCAGACAAGACAACTGGCCCTTGGGGGCTACATCACTAAGTTGTTTCATAGATCATGAGGTTCAAATTAGAGACCCGGGCCATCACACACTGATGACCCGACCCTTGGGGGCTACAGGTAATATGGATATATCAAAAAATTAAAGAGCACATTTCATTTTGTCATGGAGGTGAAGTATTGGGAGACCGGTTCAACATATTTTTATCTAGTTGAAGCATTGAAAGACCGGCTCAACATCACACGAACTTGTCAATTGGAGTTCAGTTGTTTGACGGGGCACTACTAATAATCATGACCCGCCATTAGCAATCATGACCCGCCATTCTCAATCATAACCCGCCGAAGCAGGAGAAGTTGGTTCAACATTGTATGGATTTCTTATTCCCCAAATTTTCATCAAGCCAAAGCATTGGAGGCCGACTCAATGGCATATGTACTTTATTGCAAAGGACACGTACCAACAAGATGATTGTGAAGACGACTCGTTATTATGAAGAAGAAATCCGGATTTTTCAAGGAGCCACTTCAGTAAATCAAGCCGGCCAGAGGAGCAAGCCGGTCCCTTAACTTATTTATTATTCTTATTTCAGGAGCTTACCATGAATAAATTCAAGCTAACCTTGGGGGCTAATGTCGGGGATATACCCCGCAGTGTAATCCGGCTTGGAGTATGACCCGCCAAAGGACTTGGCGACTCACCGGTGACTCAGCAGTGACCTGCGGGCGACTCATACTTGTCCCCACATGCGACTTAGATAAATGACGAAGGCCCAAGGCCCAACGTGCACCCTGGCATAAGGCGACTCATAGAGAGGTCAGGAGGGCCGACTCACAAGAGAAGGCCCAAGAAGAGGAAGGACTCCCACAAGAAGGAAACAAGACCCGGATTAGGATTCAAGAGAGACTAGTCCTATTCCTACTCCTAGTAGGACTCTACATGTAAACCTACCCCTTCCACCTATATAAGGAGGGGTAAGGCGCCCCAAGAGGGACAAGATACACAACTTAGGTCTAAACAAGATAGATCATTAGATAGACAGATTAGACACCCACGAGATTAGAGGTGTCAAGTCTGCACCCTTGTAATCAAGATCATCATCTCCATCAATGGAACACAAGCAGGACGTAGGCTTTTACCTCCATCGGAGGGGCCGAACCTGGGTAAACTCGCGTCTCTCGATTCCGACCAACCCCTTCAAGCCGCCACATGGTTGCGATGGCCTCACACCTAAGTTCTCTCATGAGAACATCTGCCGTGACAAAACCACGATAGGTAGCGAGGCACGCATCATGTTGTTGCCATCAAGGGTAAAAAGATGGGGTTTTCATCATTGGTTTGAGTTTATCCCTCTACATCATGTCATCTTGCTTAAAGCGTTATTCTGTTTGTCATGAACTCAATACACTAGATGCATGCTGGAAAGCGGTCGAGGTGTGGAGTAATAGTAGTAGATGCAGAAAGTATCGATCTACTTGTCTCCGACGTGATGCCTATATGTATGATCATTGCCTTAGATATTGTCATGACTTTGTGCGGTTCTATCAATTGCTCGACAGTAATTTGTTCACCCATGGTATTATTTGCTATTTTGAGAGAAGCCTCTAGTGAACACTATGGTCCCCGGGTCTACTTCACACCATATTTTCACCCTTACTCTTTTACTTCGTTGCACTTTTCGCCTTCAGATCTCACTTTGCAATCAATCTTGAAGGGATTGACAACCCCTTTATAGCGTTGGGTGCAAGCTCTTTTGTGTTTGCGCAGGTACTCTGGACTGATACCTTGGTTCTCAAACTGAGGGAAATACTTACTGCTCCTGTGTTGCATCACCCTTTCCTCTTCAAGGGAAAAACCAATGCAAGCTCAAGAGGCAGCACCCGCCCGGCCCGAGCGCTGCTGGCCTGAGCGCCCGCACGCATCGACTCAGGGGGCGGCCGTTTCTAGGTAACGCCAGAAGTGTCGTGCATCGAGCCGGGGCGGCTCCGACGCCAGCGCGCCCTCCCCTGTCCCCCTCCCTCTATCCGAATCTGAGGGGAAAAGGCCATACCTCAGCGACAACGGCAAGCTCGGGGCAGTGGCGCAGGCGTCCTCCTCGTCTTGAACTGGTCCAGATGGGTGCGGGAGAGACGGCGCGAGAAGCAGCTGGGGTTTTCTCGTCATCGCTCGGTCGTCTATATTTGGACAACGGGTAGCGATTTTGTTGGATGTGTATAATTTAGACTAGCTGATAGACGAGTCTGTGGAGGCATTTTTGGACCTGTGATAGTCTATATTTGGTTTAGACTACCACATACACTAGCCATTAGAGATGCTCTTAGTCGTTACTTTGTTTCATTTTTTCACCGAATTCACCTCAGTGTGGTAATGATATATTTCATTTAATACTTTTCTAAGATGCAAAATGAAATAGTATAGCGTGGCGTGCTAGCACACACTACTCGCTAGTAATTTTCTAGACTGAAATGGTCCATGTTCGGGTTAATTTCTCTTTGCTCTACAAGCGTGTATAATTTATATCTCATGGTACAGATTGATGGGCCGGCCCAATCGTGGTATATGTCCTCTGTATTTTTTATTTTTAAACGAAAAAACTAAAGCGGGCCGGCCCATTAGATGAATCCCGGTTGAAATTTGCTAGGGTTTGATTTAGATCGGGATTGCATAGTTTAAGATACAATCGACTGGGATTTTGAGTTAGGGGTTCATTCTACCGTACCTTTACCAATTCAGGGTTTAAAATAGATATTTTCCCCACCTCCAGCGAAGAACTCCAAACATCCTGCATAATGCCACACTCCAACATAGAAAGACTACTACTACGACTACTACTATATACATCGAGATCCCACGCACCTCTTGTTAGAACCGGTAGATCAACTAGGCTAGAGATGTCAGATCGAGGGGATGCGCGATGTGGATGATTATCTTCTCCTTGATGCGATGAGCTGCCGCCGGTGGCCATGGTGGGATGGTGACGACGGAGTCGGTGTGTGTGCGCGACGATGATGCTTCCCGTGAACACTGCGCACAACCTAGATCGGTAGGTTTGTGGGTGGGGAGTGCAGCGGCGGTAAACCTCGTACCTTGTGCTCCGCCCCCACCACTCTTTATATGCGCAGGTCACAGGGGCCCACCAACCATTAAGGGGTTGGGCGCCCCCGATCAGGGCGCGTTGACCAAGGTCCCAATAGGCCGTTGGGCCTATTGGAGGAGATCAACCTAACATTCTCCTCCTTGATCTCAACTTTTACTTTTAACCTTATACTTTCTAGTTTATTTGTTTCATCATATATTGATACATAGAGCATGTTCAATCGTCACAGCTTAATTGCCGATAGAATCATACAGCTACAACATACGTTTTGTTTAGAAACAAATTATGTTCCTTTTGGGTCTCTCATGATCCAGGAATAATAAGGCTTTCCCTTAAACCCATGCCGGCTAAGTGTTCCTTGAACACATTGGGTGGTAAGCCTTTCGTAAGCGGATCCGCAAGCATATCCGTTGTCCTTATATGCTCGAGACTTATAGTGTGATCCTGGATTTTATCTTTCACAACATAATACTTTGTCTCTATTATTTTGGCAGCATTAGTCGACTTGTTGTTGTGAGCATAAAATACCGCGGCTCCTTGTCACAATACATCTTTAGTGGCTTGTGAATATAATCTACCACTTTCAAGTCAGGTATAAATTTCTTTAGCCATATCGCCTGCCCCGTGGCCTCGAAGCATGCCATGAATTCTGCATACATCGTGGATGATGCAACTATTGACTGTTTGGAGCTTATCCATGAAATAGCTCCCTAGCGAGAGTGAATGCGTATACACAGATAGATTTTCTATCATCTCTGTCCCCCGCAAAATCTGCGTCTGAATACCCTTTTATCTCTAGGGAATCACATCTCTCGTAATATTAGCATGTAGTCCTTCGTGCCTTGCGCATAACGCAATGCTCTCTTTACCATTTTCCAGTGCTCTATGCCTGGATTCTCTTGATATCTACCGAGTACCCCGGTGATAAAAGCTAAGTCAGGGCGAGTGCACACTTGTGCATACTGTAAGCTTCCAACAGCTGAAGCATGTGGTACTCTTTCGTTTGATCGATCTCGTACTGGTTCTTGGGACATTGGAATTTCCCAAAACTATCGCCGTTGACTATAGGAGCAGGTGTGGCTTTACTCGCATGCATATTATACTTTTATAGAACCTTATCTAAATATGCCTTCTACGATAGCCCTAAGACTCCATTGTTCCTATCTCGGTGAATTTCTATGCCCAAAACATATGATGCTTCACCAAGATTTGTTATATCAAAATTTGAGGACAAGAACTTCTTTGTTTCTTGTAGTAGACTAACATCACTCCTAGCAAGCAGGATATCATCCACATACAAGATTAGGAAAATAGATTTCCCATTTTTAAACCTTGCATAAATGCAGTTATCCTCAATATTTTCTTTAAATCCAAAACTTTTAATCACTTGATTAAACTTTAGATACCACTTTATAGAGGCTTGCCTTAATCCATAAATGGATTTCTTTAGGCGACATCCCATATTTTCCTTGCCTTCCATGATAAAACCCTTGGGTTGTTTCACGTAGACCTTTTCTTTTAAATCACCTTTCAGAACTGCCGTCTTGACATCCATTTGATGTAACTCTAAATCAAAATGTGCAACTAATGCCATTATGATTCTGAAGGAGTCCTTACATGAGACCGGGGAAAACGTCTCATTGTAGTCTATCCCTTCTCTTTGTGTAAATCCTTTTGCCACAAGTCGGGTTTTATACTTTTCTACATTCCCATTAGGGTCATACTTAGTTTTGTAGACCCATTTGCATCCTACTATCTTGTCTCCTTTAGGAATTTCTTCTAATTCCCTAACATCTTTGGAAATCATCGATTTCATTTCATCTTCCATTACCTCTAGCCATTTTGATGAGTTAGGGATTTTAATGGCTTCTTCATATGTAGTGGGATGACCTTCCATATGAACAATTTTTGTGTTATAAACTTTATAATCAGTAGAAATAGCTGATCTTCTTGTTCTATTAGACCTTCTAAGGGCCTCAGTTTCAACCACATTCTGTGCCTCAACTTCCGACAAATTGTATAAAATTGGCTGCTGCACCTCCCTTTCATGCACAACAACGGGTTCAGTCGGCTCCTGACGGACAGGTTCCGGGTCTACCCCCATAGTTGTCATGGGTGGAGTTGCAGTTGGTAGTGAGAAAATGGCTCCTGAATCATCGGATTAGGTGCATGCACCCTCTTCTCCTCATGGTCAATTTTCCGAGCTACCAAGCTCCCCCTCATCATTTCGTCCTCCAAGAATACTGCATGTCTTGTTTCTATAAACTTTGTATATCTGTCTGAACAGTAGGAACGAAAACCCTTTGATCTGTCTGGGTATCCAATGAAGTGGCAACTCACTGTTTTGGGATCTAACTTTGCAATGTTTGGATTAAACATTTTGGCCTCAACAGGGCACCCCCACAACCTTAAGTGTTGTAGGGAGGGTGATACGTCTCCAACGTATCTATAATTTCTGATGGTTGCATGCTATTATCTTGTCAAACTTTGGATGTTTCGTATGCCTTTTATATCTTTTTTGGGGACTAACTTATTAACCTAGTGCCAAGTGCCAGTTCTAGTTTTTTCCGTGTTTTTTACCCTTTTCATAGGAGGATTTTAAACGGTGTCCAAACAGAATAAAACTTCCGAAAAGATTTTTTCCGGAACAGAAGATACACACGGGACGTGAGAACCAAGGCAGAGGCCACCAGGGGAGGCCACAAGCCCCCTAGGCGCGGCTAGGGGGCGCCTAGCAGGCTTGTGGACCCCCTGTGGCTTGTCTGCCCTCTTCTTCCGCCTATAAATCCCCGAAAAATCCAAAACCACGAGAGAGATCAACGAAAATACTTTTCCGCCGCCGGAAGCTTCTGTCTCCGCAAGATCCTATCTGGGGCACGTTCTGGTACCCTGCCGGAGGGGGGATTCAGATACGGAGGGCTTCTTCATCAACACCATGGCCTCTCCGATGATGCGTGAGTAGTTCACCATAGACCTTTGGGTCCATAGCTAGTAGCTAGATGGCTTCTTGTCTCTCTTCGATCTTCAATACAAAGTTCTCCATGATCTTCATGGAGATCTATCCGATGTAATCTTCTTTTGCGGTGTGTTTGTCGAGATCTGGTGAATTGTGGATTTATGATCAGATTATTTATGAATCTTATTTGAGTTTCTTCTGATCTCTTATATGCATGATTTCATATCCTTGTAATTCTCTTCGAGATGTGGGTTTTGTTTGGCCAACTTGATATATGATTCTTGCAATGGGAGAAGTGCTTGGTTTTAGGTTCATACCGTGCGGTGACCTCACCCATTGACAGAAGGGGTAGCGAGGCACGCATCGTGTTGTTTCCATCAAGGGTAAAAAGATGGCGTTTACATCATTGGTTTGAGTTTATCCCTCTACATCATGTTATCTTGCTTAAGGCGTTGCTCTGTTCGTCATGAAGTCAATACACTAGATGCATGCTGGATAGCGGTCGATGTGTGGAGTAATAGTAGTAGATGCACACAGTATCGGTCTACTTGTCTCGGACGTGATGCCTATATGTATGATCATTGCCTTAGATATCGTCATGACTTTGCGCGGTTCTATCAATTGCTCGACAGTAATTCATTCACCCACCGCAATATTTGCTATCTTGAGAGAAGCCTCTAGTGAACACTATGGCCACCGGGTCTACTTCACATCATATTTTCAGCCTTACACTTTTACTTTGTTGCACTTTCCGCCTTCAGATCTCACTTTGCAATCAATCTTGAAGGGATTGACAACCCCTTTATAGCATTGGGTGCAAGCTCGTTTGTGTTTGCGCAGGTACTCTGGACACTTGGCTTGATTCTCCTACTGGATTGATATCTTGGTTCTCAAAATGAGGGACATACTTACTGCTACTGTGCTGCATCACCCTTTCCTCTTCAAGGGAAAAACCAACGCAAGCTCAAGAGGTAGCAAGAAGGATTTCTTGCACCGTTGCCGGGGAGGATCAAGTCAAGAATAGTCTCCCGTCAATGTGTCAATTTCTGGCACCAGGGATTATTCTAGGTGAAGCTCATCCAAGTAAGTGTCGCAAACTCATCTCTTGTATTTACTTTTTTGCCTCTCGTTTTCCTCTCCCCCACTTCTAAAAAACAAAAATTTACAATTTTTTTTGCCTTTTTCGTTTGCCTTTCCTTTGCTTGTGTGCTATGTGCCTTCAATATGCCTGCATCTCCGCTTGCTGAAAATCTATTGATATGTATCCTCATCCACTTGCTAATCTCTTTAAGAGATCCAATTATGTTGATCCAATTGCTAGTGAGTTGAGTGCACTTGACTTTCTCTATGGAGTTTTGCTTGAGATGCGTGAATCTGAAAATCGTGATGAAAAATTTTATGAAGTGATTCACGAGGGCTCCTTGAATGAAAAGCATGATTGCAATGATTTCATTATAAATTCTATTAATGACAATCATGCTAAAAATATGCAAAACCCTAAGCTTGGGGATGCTAGTTGATGGGGTTATAGTCCCAGGGTAGGGTCATATGTCTGCCCTATAGGTCCTACCCAAGGACTACCCTTCATAGAGGACAAGGCCCTTAGACAGTTCCAACTAAACTAAGGATGCCCCCATCATCCAGTCGGCGACGATCCACTCGGAGCATATCTAACGTACCGACTGGAATCCACTTTGTACGTCGTAACCTCCCAGGAGGGCAACGGTCATATGTTTTCATACACCATAACTAGCATTTAAGGCTTACATTACTAGTAACGCCAGCCTTTACTCGCCACTACTCCACCCTTGTCCACCGGGCCATTATGAAGGGCAACGCACTCTATATAAGCCGCCCTTCACCACTGGTACAGGGGATTGGCACTTGCTGTAATCCCTTGATACACTCGACACAAAGCTCCCAAGAGCACTCAGACGTAGGGCTTTTACCTCCACTGTAGAGGGGCCTGAACTCATACATCCTCGCCGTAGCTAAGGCTCTGCCCATATACTTTCGTACCCCGTACTTCTACTGTCAGACTTATACCCACGACAGTTGGCGCCCACCGTGGGGTTGGCGTCTAAGCGACTTCCGACGAGTTTGCGATTTCATCTCTTCGTCATGTCATCCGGCGGAGATCTGTGCATGGGTCGTGAGATCCTCTTCGGTGCACTCTCCTTCATCGTCGATGATTCGGCATGGCTTCAGGATGCGCCCCTCGACATCGAGACGCTTACGAGTCGCGGGGCTACGCACTTCCGTGCCAGTTCCTGCAGCGTTCTGCTTCTCTAGCCATCGACCCCGGTGTCGATCTTCGCCCCCGTCACGCGCCATAACAAGCGATCCGGTCGTTCGCGGCTCTAGCGTTGGGTGCGACACGCCCTAGCGCGACAAAACATGTCCTCTCAAGTGGCGGTGCTTGAATCGGTTGTGGTCCCGCCGTCATCCCAGTGCTTGAAGTCAGTTTCGACCGAACTACCTTCTGAGTATCAGGGTCACGGGCCTGCAGCTGAAGTACTCATGGCCGATTCCCATGAAAGTCCCCCCGGGACTGGTCGGAACGAGCGTGAGATCGGAGAATCATCCAACGCTCGTCGTCAGCACCTTCGTTCTTCCAGTCGACGCACTCGCCAGAGCAACGTCGAGGTGTTCCGCACACCCATCCTCAACTTGGCTGCACCCGCCAGGATCGCTGATTCTCTCCAACCGACTGATTCGGAGGCTGGTAGAGGAATCGAGCAGATCCGTGCCTTGTTACATACGACGCAACAGCAAAACTCGGCGGTCTCCCAGTCGCATAACAAGATCCACAACAGTTTCGTTCAAGCGAACACACATCGGTCGGTTTTCAGTCCTGATTCTCACCAGCGACGCAGAGGGGGCAGCCGTTCCAGGGACCCGAGTCAGAATCCGCTTTCCATTCGGTCTCATCCCGAAGATCGTCGCCGTTCGTGTACTCCTCCGCGGAGTGGGCCTTACGGACCCCGGCATTACGATGATCATCGTTCGGGCGGTGGCGCGCATGATCAAAGGCCTGATGCAAGAGGGTATATCACTCAGAAGAAGGTTGGTAGAAGTCGAGCCCACCGTGATGGTCACGATAGAGACCGTCCGAGTGGAAGCAGGACCGTCATTTCTGGTCCCGAGTGTTTCAGTCGGGCCATTCGCTCGGCTGACATCCCTCCCAACTTCCGATTGGCGACGGGAATTAGCAAATCCACAGGAGAGTCCAAACCAGAAACTTGGTTAGACGACTACAGAGTGGCAGTCCAGATCGGCGGCGGAGATGACCATGTTGCCATGAAACATCTCCCACTGATGCTCGACGGTTCGGCTCGAGCTTGGCTAAACCAGTTAGCTCCATCAAGCATTTACAGTTGGGCAGATCTGTCCCGAGTCTTCATCAGGACCTTCGAGGGTACGTGCAAACGCCCTGCTAGTCTCACAGAGCTTCAGCACTGTGTCCAGAAGCAAAACGAGGCCTTGCGCGATTTCATCCAGCGCTGGACAACCCTCTACCACACGGTGGAGAATGTTACAGAACACCAAGCGGTCTGCGCCTTCAAGGCAGGCGTTCGGTACGGAGATCTATACCTGAAGTTTGGTCGGACAGGCGACATCTCCATGAGCAAGATGATGGAGATAGCCGCGTGCTATGCGAATGGCGAAGAGGAGGACCGCATACGTAGCGGCAAGCATAAGTCAGTCACCGACGGAGATGGGAGCAACAGTCGGAAGCAGAAACAGAAAGCCCAATCCACTCCGCAAGCAGAGGCGGCAGTCGTTACAAACGCTAAGTTCAAAGGCAAGGGGAAACCACAGTACACCCCCAAGAAGAAACAGTCACGAAATTCCATCCTAGATCAATCGTGTCCAATCCACACGAATACGGATGAAGAAGGCAATGTCATATTGCCGAAACATACCACTCGGCAGTGTCGCCTCCTGATCCAAGGATTCGGTGAAGGACAGCCGAGTGAGAAAGACACCGAGCAAGATGATGAGGACAAGGAGGATTCGTTCCCTCAAGTCCATGCGATGTTAATGATTTTTGCTGATGTAGAAAGCAAAAGTCGACTGAAGCTGGTCAACAGGGAGGTAAACATGGCAACCCCATCCACTCCCACGTTCCTCAAGTGGTCACAGACTGCAATCACTTTCGATCAGTCAGACCACCCAGCACACGTGCCCACCCCAGGGAGGCAAGCTCTAGTTGTCGACCCGGTGGTGGAAGGAGTTAGGCTGCGCCTCCATGAGTGTGCAAGCTTTCAAGCCCTAGTCAACAAGGCGATCAGTGCCGAGACTGGTCATACTGACTTCGAAACCACAAGGAAGCACTCCCGTGACTTTGGCTCGTCTTCTGGTTCCGCGTTTCCAAAACGCAGGCTGTGGGTTCCAAACAATTCTCTGCCGCCAAGATATACTCCGAGGCCATCCTACGTGGCGCCTCAGACGAATCAGGCCAACCCTCCAGCAAAATCTTATGGTGGTCCAGCTAGCAAAGCTGCACCACGTGCCAACCAGGTGATATGCTACAAGTGTGGAGAACCAGGGCATTATTCCCATGAGTGTCCTCAGAATGTGGGTGCCAAGCAACCCGGAAAGTCCGTCGGGCAAGCCAAGTCGGGCAAAGCTTACTATGTGAAGCCAACTCCTGCACGTGGCCGTGTGAACTATGTGTCAGCAGAAGAAGCCGCAGAGGATCCCGACGTCATGCTGGGTACGCTTCTTGTTAATCATCACCCAGCGTCCGTTCTCTTTGACACTGGGTCTTCTCATTCCTTCATTTCAGAAAGTTATGCACAGTTGCATAACATGTCATTTTGTGATATGCCAATCCCATTGGTTGTCCAAACCCCTGGTAGTAAATGGCAAACCTCTAGGATAACCTATGACAATGAAATTCTAGTAGACAGGCTAGTTTTTCTAGCCTCTTTGATAGCTTTGAAATCTTCGGATATTAATATCATCTTGGGCATGGACTGGATGTCAGCTCACTATGCCAAGATTGATACTCATTCTAGAAATGTCCAGCTTACCCATCTCTCGGGTGAGATAGTAAATGTCTCCACTCGAGTTGCCAAATGCCAACTCTATTCCCTAAATGCCAACCCTCTTCCGGAACTTGAATACATTCCGATAGTCCGTGACTTCCCGGAAGTTTTTCCAGAGGAACTGCCAGGAATTCCACCTGACAGAGATGTAGAGTTTGTGATAGATCTTGTTCCGGGAACTGTTCCAATAGCCAGAAGACCTTATAAGATGGCACCCCTGGAGCTAGCCGAACTTAAGAAGCAATTAGATGAGGCTTTGAACAAAGGTTTCATTCGTACTAGCTCTTCTCCTTGGGCTTGTCCCGTCCTCTTCGTCAAGAAGAAAGACGGAACGGATCGGATGGTTGTAGATTACCGACCAGTTAATCTGGTCACCATAAAGAACAAGTATCCGCTCCCCAGGATCAACGATCTGTACGATCAGCTCGCTGGATCCTCAGTCTTCTCCAAAATGGATTTGAGGTTGGGATACCATCAAATCAAGATTAAGAACGGGGACATTCCAAAAACGGCCTTTGTTACTCGTTATGGCCAATATGAGTACACCGTCATGTCCTTCGGTTTAACCAATGCCCCAGCCACCTTCTCTCGACTGATGAATTCAATCTTCATGGAGTATTTGGATAAATTCGTCGTGGTATACCTCGATGATATTCTCATCTACTCGAAGAATGAACAAGAACATGCCGAGCATCTAAGGCTGGTATTGATGAAACTTCGAGAGCATCGCCTTTATGCCAAAATTTCAAAATGTGAATTCTGGTTACCGGAAGTGACCTATCTAGGCCACGTAATCTCTGGTAAGGGTATTGTTGTCAATCTCGAGAGAGTTCAAGCTGTCCTTGATTGGACTCAACCTGAATCGGTTAAGCAAGTTAGGAGTTTTCTTGGTCTAGCGAGCTATTGTCGCCGCTTTGTCGAGAATTTCTCCAAGGTTGCAAAGCCTCTAACTGAACTCCTCAAGAAAGATAAAAAGTTCGAGTAGACACCATAGTGTGAGCATAGTTTTCAGGAACTGAAAAGACGCCTGACTTCCGCACCTGTGTTGCTACCACCAGATTTTTCTAAGGACTTTGTTATCTATTGCGACGCCTCGCGACAAGGATTAGGTTGCATTCTCATGCAAGATCGTCATGTGATCGCATACGCATCTCGACAGTTGCGTCCACATGAGGATAATTATCCCACACATGACCTTGAGCTTGCAGCTGTGGTCCATGCACTAAAAACCTGGCGACATTACCTTCTGGGTAATCGTTGCGAAATATTCACTGATCACCAAAGTCTGAAATATATCTTCACCCAGCCGGATTTGAATCTCAGGCAAAGACGGTGGGTTGAGTTGATCTCGGATTACGACTTAGGGATAACTTACACCCTGGGGTAGGCCAATGTTATGGCCGACGCACTAAGTCGCAAATCTTATTGTAACAATTTGATGCTACAACAAGGTCAACCACATCTCCATGAGGACTTTCGGAAGTTAAATCTTCATATTGTTCCTCAAGGATTCCTATCTACCCTGGTGGCGAAGCCTATTCTTAAGGATCAAATTATAGCTGACCAAAAGCGTGACAAGGGTATATCACGGATCAAGGAGAATATTTTTAGCGGAAACGCTAAAGAATTTTCCATGAACGATCAAGGTGTTGTGTTCTTCCAGAATCGGTTAGTGGTTCCTAAGAACCCACATCTAAGGCAGTTAATCCTTAAGGAGGCTCATGATTCTCCTCTCACCATTCGTCCCGGTAGTACTAAGATGTATCAGGACCTACGCCAGAGGTTCTGGTGGACTAGGATGGAGAGAGAAATTGCTGAGTTCGTTGCTAACTGCGATGTTTGTCGTCGTGTTAAGGCAGAACATCAAAGGCCTGCTGGCACCCTTCAACCTCTAGCTATTCCTGAATGGAAATGGGATAAAGTTAGCATGGATTTCATTACCGGATTTCCCAAGACCAAGAAAGGAAATAATGCTATCTTTGTGGTCATTGACCGTCTTTTCAAAGTGGCTCATTTTCTTCCCGTTCGTGAGAGTATAACAGCTAGCCAGCTAGCGGAGTTATATATCTCTCGAATAGTGTCTCTTCATGGTGTTCCCCTGGAGATTAACTCGGACCGTGGAAGTATCTTTACTTCTCGCTTCTGGGAAAGTTTTCAGAATGCCATGGGGACTCACCTATCTTTTAGCACTGCTTTCCATCCCCAATCAAGTAGTCAAGTAGAAAGAGTGAATCAAATTCTAGAAGATATGCTCCGAGCTTGTGTTATATCGTTCGGTATGAATTGGGAGAAGTGTCTTCCATTCGCCGAATTCGCTTATAATAATAGTTATCAATCAAGCTTGGGCAAAGCCCCTTTTGAAGTTCTCTATGGACGAAGATGTCGAACACCTCTTAATTGGTCAGAAACCGGAGAGAGGCAACTCTTTGGTCCGGATATGATCCAGGATGCAGAAGAGCAGGTTCGCATTATTCGTGAAAAGTTGAAAACAGCCCAGTCTCATCAAAAGAGCCAATATGATCGTCATCATAAGGCTGTGACCTTTGAAGTTGACGAGAAGGCTTACCTTCGGGTTACACCTTTGAAGGGTACCCATCGTTTCGGTATCAAGGGCAAATTGGCTCCTCGTTACATTGGTCCTTTTCGCATTCTTGCCAAACGAGGAGAAGTTGCCTACCAGTTGGAACTTCCTCCGCATCTTTCCAAGGTTCATGATGTTTTCCACGTCTCGCAACTTAGGCGTTGCTTTTCGGATCCTATCCGTGAAGTGGACCACGAAACGCTTGATCTCCAAGATAACCTTTCATACCGAGAATACCCCGTGCGTATTCTTGATCAAGCTGAGCGTACCACTCGACGTCGAAACCTCAAGTTTCTTAAAGTTCAATGGTCAAATCATTCCGAAAAGGAGGCAACTTGGGAAAGAGAGGATCGTCTCCGACTTGAATATCCGACGTTATTCCCGACGACTTCTAAATCTCGGGACGAGATTCTTTTGAGTGGGGGTGAGTTGTCACATCCCTAACCCTTAAGCAAGATAGCCTTGTGCTCATGTCTTCTTTGCATTTGCATCTAAGATTTTTTTCAACAAGAACAACAAGTGGCAAAGGAAAAACTCAAAACCCTAGCTACTACTTTAAATAAAGGAAATCTCAAAGTAGTCAAAATCAATGAACCCAAAATGGCCTCAAGAAATGTTCAAACTTTCTGATAAATGATGAAAGTAAATGAGCATTGGAGAAAACTATTTTCTTGACACTTCAAGCATTTTAAATAAATGCAAAACGCTACTGGTTTCAAGTTTTAAATTTGAAATCAGAAACTATAAATTTTCAAAAATGTTGAAAACTTTGGAAATGGTTGGGAATATTATAACAATATTTCAGGAGGTCTAAAATAGTTTTTACTTTTTGTTTTGGAGCTGAAATAATTAGCAAAACAATAGTTAGCAAAACAGAAAAAACAAAAACAGAAAAAAATGGGAAACCCTTACCTGTCGCCTAGCCTGGCCCGACCCATCTCCCTCGCTCGTCCCCTCCCTCGCGCCAGTAGGCAGCACGAGGTGGCCGCCGCCTCCTCCGGCGCGGCCACGCACCTGTGCGTCTGCCTGGCCGCCGCCTCGCGCTGGCAAGGCCGGAGATAAGCCCCCCGAGGCCTCCCCTATCCATTCCCAGCGCTAACTCTCTCCCTCATCCCGGATCTCTTCCTCCTTCTTGCTGCCGCCATTGGAGCCGAGCTCGAGCTCGAGCCGCAGCACCTCTAGCCATGGGAACCCTCCTCCGAGTAGTCTGTTAGCTCCGCCTCGTCGCCCTGGTCATCTCTACAGAAGCCGAAGCTTCCCCAAGCTCTGCATCGCCCCCAACGCCGTCGTCTTCCACCTCCGGCCGCCGGACCTCTCCCGTCGATTCGTCGCCCCCAGGCCTTCCCCGAGCCGTCTAAGCCCTGCTCTGCACTCCCCGTGAGCATGCGGTCATTTCCCCTAAGTTTTCCCCGTCGACCCCTTCCTCTAGCCCTAGTTTCACCGGAGCCCGACGAGGACCGCCGCTGCCGCTCGTCGCCGGTAGCCCTCCGAGGATCAGCTGGTCCTTCCGAGGGCACCAGCAGCTTCAGGTCGACGCGTAGATGCCGTAGGAGCTAAGAACCGAGCGTAGTTCCCTCTGAATCAAAGACCCCAATGACGCCCGAGCCTTGGCCGCCGCCAAGCTCGTCGCCGGCGTCATCTCCGGCCAGATCAGCCCCGGCTAAGAGCAGAAATGGAGCTGCGGGAGAGGTGTCATTCTTCTGGTGCTCTCCGCGCAGCAGTTGGCCCCTTGTGTGCCGTTTCCGAGCCCCTCCGCCGTGCTGGTGGTCGCCGGAGGCTCCCCGCCGGCGAGGACGACCTCGCCGCCGGTCGATCTCAGCTGGCCTGAGTCACTGACTGGTGGGGCCAGCCTCTGGCAAGTTTAAAACTAATAAAAATAAATCAAATAAATTAATCAGTCACTGACATGTGGGTCCAGCAAGGTTAATCTGTTAATTAAGTTTAATCTTAATCTAAAATTGACCAGAGAGACTGACCAGTGGGTCCCACTGGTCAGGTTTGACTTTCAACGGCCAGATGGACCTGCTGATGTCATGCTGATGCAATAAAAGTATTTCGAGTATAGAAATAGTTCCAGGAAATTGCTAAAACTTGTAAAATTCATAGAAATTAATCTGTAACTCCAATGAAAATAATTTATATATGAAAAAGTATCAGAAAAATTCAAGGATTCTGATTATGCTAGTTTTAACTATGTTTGAAAAAGTTACAGAATCCTAAATTGTGGAATAAGGAATAATTCAATTCTTATAATCACTTTTTAAATGGAATTTGCAAAAATATTCAAATTTCATTATGATTGCAATGATCACACACTGTCCTAGCTACAAATCAGTACCATAACATGACATCTCATGCAAGCTAACATCAAGTTGATCTGAGCATCAGGTCGAATCAATTAAAACGGTATCCGAGAATACCCCGTTTGAATTGATATTCGAATGTGATTCAAATCAACCCTAAACCTAATACATATTGATTATAATAACTTATCACCTTGCATTCTCATGCCATGCTCATGCATCATTTTGATTGCATATGATTGTTATTGAATGCTACCATTTATCTCGGTAGGCTCCGCACCCCCGGATTCCACCGAATATCCGTCTGACGGATATCGTTCCTCCTCTGAGCAACAAGGCAAGCAACCCTTTTGATCATCCTGATAAATCCCATGTTCTTGCTCCTGCACCTATTTATTGCATTAGGATCAAATGCTTCAACTGTTTTTGCCACGATAGTTGAACCCACTTCCTTTGCATGACCTAACCTTGTCACAGTAAATAGTCGAACCTTGCAACCTAGCATACCTGGTAGTTGCTTGAGCTATGATGTGCCTTATCCTGCTATGCATGCTATGCTTAGAGTTGTGTATGGTCTGTCATCTGGGAGATGAACAGAAATGTGGAATGTGTTCGGTGAGCAAAGGTTGTGTGTTGAACTTGATTTGGTAAAGGTACCGGTGAAAGGCTGTGTAGGAGTACATGGCGGGTTGTTTCATTGGAACCGTACTTAGGAACTGAGTTCCGTGTATGTAATCCAAGACTAGATACTACCACATGCTGGGCCCTGAAATATGACCCCGCTCGGCCTATTAATCGCGTAGTACTCGGTCCAGGAGTTGCAAGTAGTTTCTGGTGTTTATAGTAATGCTGGAGGCCGTGCATGGTGCTGACCTGAGAGGTGGACCGTGATGCGGTAGGCAGTGGCACGGTGTACCAAGTGGCACCCGGATGGTGGGCTTGGGAACCGTGCGCACATCGTTTGAGGCCGTGGCGGAAACCTCGGCCGGACTTCCGTACGGGTTACTCTCAGATAGGCGATAAACCTGGACTAGGTACTAGTGTGGTTAACGGTCGTGGCCGACTCCCTCGCTAGGCTTCCGCTTGAAGGTTGCCGAGGTGCATGACGTGCACATGGCGATAAGTGGCGAGAGCTTGTGTGACGAAGTACACCCTGCAGGGTTATGATCTATTCGAATAGCCGCGTCCGCGGATATGGACTACTTGGAGACATATGTTGTTCATAGATAACTTCAATGGCTACTCATAAAATTGCCAAGATAAGCGTGAGTGTCGTGGACGGCATTTCCGTACGGAGACGGAATGATTCCACGATAGTGTATTGTTGTGGTGTTAGTGGACTCGTGTGCGAGAAATCAAGTTGTCAAAATTATTTAAAAATGCAAGTTGTCTAGCGACGAGTCAAATGCTGGGTTTCCGCATGAAACCCCACAATACCTTTTGATACCTTGCATGAGTAGTTAGTCATCCTAAAGTCTTGCTGAGTACCTTCGTACTCATGTTTGCTTAATAAAGTTGCAGAGGTTGCTAATGACCCTAATGGAGGGTTCTTCGTAGACATCGACGACGACGAGTAGCTGGTGTCCCAGCTACGATCTGGCCCTACGTCGGCTCTGTAGTATAGTCAGGCCATGTGCCTTCTAGTTGCCCTGTCTGTACCCAGACAGTTTATAACTCTTCCGCTGGCTTGTATTTGTATGACTGCTATTATGGGTCGAGAGACCTTAATGTGTAATATTATGTGTGTGGCTCTTCCGAGCCTCTTAAATAAAGGTTGTATGTTTATGGTTATGTTGTGATGCCATCGATGTATCTATACATATCGGTATGCCATGCGTACGTGTGTCATACTTGATATGTATGGGGTTCGATTACCTAGTCGTGAACTTTAGTAGCACTCCTTACAAGGAAATGCCCCTTTGTGATCCGATGAGCCTTGGTAGTTCGCTACTGCTCCGGACACATTGGTTGACCGGCATGTGTCCTTCTTAGCTGCTGTGTCTGTCCTCTTTGGGGAAATGTCACGCGACGTAATGGAGTCCTTGTAGCTTGCTACGACTCGTCTACGTTCGCTGATGACCGACACCTGCTTTGTTGGGTCATGTATGCCTGTCCTGGTGCGGTACTGCCACTTTGGTTTATGACTAGACATGTCGATCCGGGTTCTTTGACATTGGATTGCTAGCGACACTATCGCATACGTGAGTCAAAATACGCAAACGGTCCCGGCTAAGGTAAGGCTGCAGCCGTGGAGTTAACCGTGCGTGAGACCACAAAGGGATGCGATGTGTTACAGGCTGGATTCCTATGGCTTAGGATCGGGGTCCCGACACCCGTCCATGTTATGTATATTTGAAGCTGAAGATGCCTGGTCCCATAGGCGTGATTACTGTCACAGGCAATCGACAGCGGGCCGAGGAGTGTCTGCAGCAGGGGTCGAGAATTGCAGACCATTAGATGGATGTACTCGAGTTGGATGAGTACAAGGAGATTGCCGACCCCGCCGACCTGATGCGGTCAAAGAAGTCAGCTTCCGAGTCCGCATTCCAGTCGGCGGGAGACACGAAGAAAGTAAGCATCCACGCGACGGATGACACCGCCGCCCCAATAAACATCTCCACCACCCTTGATCCAAAATAGGAAGCCGAGCTCATCCAATTCCTCCGTGAGAACTGGGACATTTTTGCATGGAAGCCTGCTGACATGCCAGGTGTACCCAGGGAGTTGGCTGAGCACCGACTGCATGTGGATCCTGTTGCTCGGCCCGTCCGAGAACGCCTGCGTCGGTCCGCCGCGCACAAGAGAAAAGCAATCGGAGAGGAGGTAGCTAAACTTCTGGCAGCCAACTTCATTCGCGAGGTACACCACTCCGAGTGGCTCGCTGATGTTGTCATGGTGCCCAAGAAGGACAAGTCTCTCCGTATGTGCATCGATTTCAAGCACCTTAATAAGGTCTGTCCGAAAGACCACTTCCCGCTCCCCCGCATTGATCATATCGTTGATTTGACTGCGGGTTGCGAGCGCTTATCCTTCCTTGATGCCTATTCGGGCTATCATCAGATCCGTCTGTATGGTCCAGATGAATTAAAAACATCTTTCATCACCCCATTCGGGTGCTTCTGTTACATCACTATGCCATTCGGTTTGAAAAATGCAGGAGGAACTTTTATGCGAATGATCCAAAAATGCCTCCTAGACCAGATTGGTCGAAATGTGGAGGCATACATGGACGATATCATAGTCAAGTCATGCAAAGGTTCCGACCTGCTGACTGATTTGGCAGAAACATTCGCCAACCTACGTAGGTACGATATCAAGCTCAACCCAACCAAGTGTTCATTCGGCGTTCCCAGCGGGAAGTTACTCGGTTTCTTCGTTTCCGAACGAGGGATCGATGTCAACCCCGAAAAGATCGGGACCATTGTTCGAATGGAGCGGCCGGTAAGAGTACATGACGTACAAAAGCTCACAGGTTGCCTAGCAGCTTTGAGCAGGTTTATCGCTCGACTCGGCGAGAAGGAGTTACCTCTGTACCGACTCATGAAGAAGTCGGATACCTTTGAGTGGACAGACGAAGCCCAAACCGCATTCGACGACCTCAAAGCCCTGCTTTCCACCCAGCCGGTTCTTACTGCCCCGCTTAGTAAAGAGCCCCTTCTTCTGTACATCGCGGCTACAAATCAAGTCGTCAGCACCGTTCTTACAGTAGAACGCGAAGAAGAAGGCAAAGCATACAAGGTTCAGCGGCCAGTATATTATGTTTCCGAAGTCCTGACTCCTTCCAAGTAGAGGTATCCCCATTATCAGAAGCTTATTTATGGGATCTAAATGACTGCAAAGAAGGTGGCTCATTATTTCCAAGACCACTCGGTATCTGTCATATCTGATGCTCCGTTGTCGGAAATTCTCCACAATCGGGACGCATCAGGCCGAGTGGCAAAGTGGGCAATGGGGATGCTATACTGCGACATCAAGTTCGAAGCCAAGAAAGCTATAAAGTCTCAAGCTCTTGCTGACTTCATAGGAGAATGGGTAGAACAACAGCAACCGACTCACATCTACTCGGCTCATTGGACCATGTTCTTCGATGGGTTCAAGATGTTGAATGGCTCCGGCGCCGGCGTAGTGCTCATATCCCCGAAAGGTGATAAACTCAAGTATGTGTTGCAGATCCATCTTGATTCTTCCAACAACGAAGCAGAGTACGAAGCTCTCCTTTACGGGTTGCGCATGGCCATCACACTCGACGTCCGTCGCCTGATGGTCTATGGCGACTCGGAGCTAGTGGTTAATCAAGTAATGAAGGAGTGGGGTGTATGGAACCCCACCATGACTGCATACTGCAACGCAATAAGAAAGCTCGAAAAGAAGTTCGAAGGTCTGGAACTTCACCATGTTCCCCGACTGAAAAACCAAGCAACAGATGAATTGGCAAAACTTGGATCCACACGGAGACCTGTCCCGAGTGATGTCTGCCTCGAGCACTTACACCTCTCCTCGGTAAAAGACAATCCTTTTACAGAAGAACCTGTGCAACCGAAGAGCTCAACAGATCAGACTGAAGTCGAGGTTCCCGCTGTGGTCGACCTGGTCATGGAGATTCTAGCTTTCATTCCCGAATGGACTGTGCCATTCATTGCGTACATCCTGAGGCAAGAGTTACCGGAAGACGAGGTCCAAGCTAGGCAGATCGTTCGCAGGTCGAAGTCCTTCACCGTCATTGATGACCAGTTATACAGAGAAAGTGTTTCACGCGTCCTTCAGCGGTGTATCTCTCCTGAGGAGGGTCAGTTAATTTTGGAAGAAATTCACTCGGGAACTTGCGGCCATCATGCCTCCTCAAGGGCAATTGTCGCCAAAGCATTCAGAGCTGGTTTCTTCTGGTTGCAGGCGAATGAAATGGCAAAAGATATAGTCGACCATTGCGAAGGTTGTCAGTTCTATTCAAACAAGTCCCACAAGCCAACGTCTGCGCTGAAGATAATTCCCCTTTCTTGGCCATTCGCCGTGTGGGGATTAGATACGGTCGGTGATGGGGTTATAGTCCTAGGTTAGGGTCATAGGCCTGCCCTATAGGTCCTACCCAAGGACTACCCTTCATAAGGGACAAGACCCTTAGTCAGTTCCGACTGAATTAAGGACTTCCCATCATCCAGTCGGTGACGATTCCTCCATCATCCAGTCGGAGATGAGCATTCGTAGCGTATCAAACTTACCGACTGGATTCCACTTTGTACATCGTAACCCCCCTGGAGGGCAACGGTCATACGTTTTCATGTACCTTTATTAGCATTTAAGGCATACATTACCTGTAACGTAGACATTTAATCGCCACTACTCCACCCCTGTACACCAAACCGTTGTGAAGAGAAGCGCACTCTATATAAGTCGCCCTTCCCCACTGTTGCAGGGGTTAGCAATTCACTGTAATCCATATTCCACTCGACATCAAGCTCCCAAGAGCACTGAGACGTAGGGCTTTTACCTCCACCGTAGAGGGGCCTGAATCTCATACAACCTCGCCGTAGCTAAGGCTCTGCCCATCCTTTCGTACCCCATACATCTACTGTCAGACTTATACCCACGACAGTTGGCGCCCACCGTGGGGCAGGCGTCTAAGCGACTTTCGGCGAGTTTGCGACTACATCTTTTCATCATGTCGTCCGGTGGAGATTTGTGCATGGGTCATGAGATCCTCTTAGGTGCTCTCTCCTTCATCGTCGACGATTCAGCATGGCTTCGGGATGCTCCTCTCGACGTCGAGGCGCTCCCCAGTCGCAGGGCTACGCCCTTCCGTGCCGGCGCCCGCGACATCCTTCTTCTCCAGCAGTCGGCTCCGGTGTCGACCTTCGCCCCCGTCACGCGCCGCAACAAGCGGTCTCGCCGTCCGCGGCTCCAGCGTTGGTTGCAGCACGCCCAGGCGCGTCAGAGCGCGTCTTCACAAGTGGCGGTCCTCGAGTCGGTTGTAGTTGCGCTGCCGTCCCAGCGCTCGGACTCAGTTCCGACTGAGTTTCCTTCCGAGTACTTGGGTCGCGGGCCTGCAGCCGAAGTGCACATGGCTAACTCCCATGAAAGTCCCCACCAAACCGGACGGAACGAGCACGAGGTCGGCGAAACATCCGGCGCTCGCCGTCAGCCCCGCCGTTCTGCCAGTCGGCGCACTCGTCAGAGCAACGTGGAGGTGTTCTGCACACCCGTCCTCAACCTGGCTGCCGCTGCCAAAATAGCCGATTCCCTCCAGCCGACTAATTCAGAGGCTGGCAGGGGGATCGAGCAGATCCGTGCTGTGCTGCACACGGCGCAACAACAAAATTCGGCGGTCTCCCAGTCGCACAACAGGATCCACAATAGTTCTGTTCGCACGAACACGCATCGGTCAGTACACATCCCCGGTTCTCATCAGCGACACACGGGAGGCAGCCGTTCCATGAATCCCGAAGATCGTCGCCGTTCACGCACCCCTCCGCGGGGTGGCCCCTACGGGCCCCGACATCATGATGATCGGCGTTCGATCGGTGACACTTATGATCCAAGGCCCGACGCAAGAGGATATATCGCCTAGAGGAGGGTCGACAGGGGCCGGGCCCACCGCGATGGTCATGATATAGACCGTCCGAGTGGAAGCAGGACCATTGTCTCTGGCCCCGAGTGTTTCAGTCGAGCCATCCGTTCGGCTGACATCCCTCCCAACTTCCGATTGGCGACAGGAATCAGCAAGTTTACAGGAGAATCCAAGCCAGAAACGTGGCTGGACGACTACCGAGTGGCAGTCCAGATCGGCGGTGGAGACGACCAGGTCGCCATGAAACATCTCCCCCTGATGCTCGACGGCTCGGCACGAGCGTGGCTAAACCAGTTGGCTCCTTCAAGCATCTACAGTTGGGCAGATCTGGCCCGAGTCTTCATCAGGACCTTCGAGGGGACGTGCAAACGCCCTACTGGTCTCGTGGAGCTCCAGCAGTGTGTCCAGAAGCAGAATGAGCCCCTACGCGATTTCATCCAGCGTTGGACAACCCTCTACCACACGGTGGAGAATGTCACAGAGCACCAGGCAGTCTGCGCCTTCAAGGCAGGCGTGCGGTACAGAGATCTGTACCTGAAGTTCGGTCGAACACGTGACATCTCCATGAGCAAGATGATGGAGATAGCGGCATGCTATGCAAATGGCGAAGAAGAGGACCGCATTCGTAGCGGCAAGCACAAAGCAGTCGCCAATGGAGATGGGAACAACACCCGGAAGCAGAAGCAGAAAGCTCCGTCCACTCCGCAGGCAGAGGCTGCAGTCGTTACCAATGCCAAGTTCAAGGGCAAGGGGAAGGCTCAGTTCACCCCCAAGAAGAAGTAGTTCGGAAACCACATCCTGGACCAGCCATGTCCAATCCACACAAAGATGGATGAAGAGGGCAACGCCATATTTCCGAAGCATACCACTCGGCAATGTCGCCTCCTGATCCAGGGGTTCAACGAAGGGCAGCCGAGTGAAAAGGACAATGAACAGGATGAGGAGGACAAGGAGGATCCGTTCCCCCAAGTCCATGCCACACTGATGATTTTTGCTGACATTGAAAGCAAGAGTCGACTGAAGTTGGTGAACAGGGAGGTGAACATGGCCACCCCGACCAACCCCACGTTCCTCAAATGGTCTCAGACTACGATCATCTTTGACCAATCGTATCATCCAGCACACGTACCCACCCCAGGGAGGCAGTCCCTGGTCGTCGACCCGGTGGTGGAAGGAGTCCGACTGCGCAAAGTCCTCATGGACGGTGGCAGCGGCTTGAACATCATGTACGCTGACACTCTCAAGGGGATGGGCATTCCGATGTCCAAACTTAGCGAGAGCAGCATGCAGTTCCCTGGAGTCGTCCGTGGACGAAAGGCCAAGTCACTCGGCCAGATCGCGTTGGACGTCGTCTTCGGCTCCGACAAGAACTTCCGCAAGGAAAAACTGACGTTCGAGGTGGTGGACTTCCAGAGTGCGTACCACGTGATTCTGGGCCGCCCGGCGTATGCGCGTTTCATGGCCCGTCCATGTTACGTGTACCTGAAGCTGAAGATGCCAAGCCCAAAAGGTGTGATCACTATCACAGGCAATCGGCAGCGGGCCGATGAGTGTCTGCAGCAGGGATCGAGGATCGCCGATCAGCAGATGGCTGTCCTCGAGCTTGACGAGTACAAGAAGACAGTCGACCCCGCTGACTTGATGCGTTCGAAGAAGCCAGCTTCGGAATCCGCATTCCAGTCGGCGGGAGAAACGAAGAAGGTCAGCATCCACCCGACAGACGACGCCGCTGCCCCGACGAACATCTCCACCACCCTCTATCCTAAATAGGAAGCCGAGCTCATCCAATTCCTCCGTGAGAACTGGGACATTTTCGCATGGAAGCCCGCTGACATGCCAGGTGTACCCAGGGAGTTGGCTGAGCACCGACTGCATGTGGATCCTGCTGCTCGGCCTATCTGAGAACGCTTGCGTCGGTTCGCCGCGCATAAGAGGAAGGCAATCGGAGAAGAGGTGGCTAAGCTTTTGGCAGCCAACTTCATTTGCGAGGTACACCACTCCGAGTGGCTCGCCAATGTTGTCTTGGTGCCCAAGAAGGACAAGTCTCTCCGAATGTGCATCGACTTCAAGCATCTCAATAAGGTCTGCCCGAAAGACCATTTCCTGCTCCCCCGCATCGATCAAATTGTCGATTCGACTGCGGGTTGCGAGCATTTGTCATTCCTTGATGCCTACTCGGGCTATCATCAGATCCGTCTATATGGTCCCAATGAATTAAAAACAGCCTTCATCACCCCATTCGGGTGCTTCTGCTACATCACTATGCCATTTGGTTTGAAGAATGCAGGAGCAACCTTTATGCGCATGATCCAAAAATGCCTCCTTGACCAGATCGGTCGAAATGTGGAGGCGTATATGGATGATATCGTAGTCAAGTCACGCAAAGGTTCCGACCTGCTGACTGACTTGGCAGAAACATTCGCCAACCTTCGTAGGTACGATATCAAGCTCAACCCAGCCAAGTGTTCATTCGGTGTTCCCAGCGGAAAGTTACTCGGTTTCTTCGTTTCCGAACGAGGGATCGATGTCAACCCCGAAAAGATCGGGACCATCGTCCGAATGGAGCGGCCGGTCAGAATACACGATGTTCAACGGCTCACAGGTTGCCTAGAGGCTTTGAGCAGGTTTATTAGTCGACTCGGCGAGAAGGCACTTCCTCTGTACCGACTCATGAAGAAATCAGACACTTTCGAGTGGACAGACGAAGCCCAAATCGCATTCGACGACCTCAAAGTCCTACTTTCCACCCAGCCGGTTCTTAGTGCTCCGCTCAGTAAAGAACCCCTTCTTCTGTACATCGCGGCTACAAATCAAGTCGTCAGCACCGTTCTCACAGTCGAACCCGAAGAAGAAGGCAAAGCATACAAGGTTCAGCGGCCAGTGTATTATGTCTCCGAAGTCCTGACTCCTTTCAAGCAGAGGTATCCCCACTATCAAAAACTTATCTACGGGATTTACATGACTGCGAAGAAGGTGGCTCATTATTTCCAAGACCACTCGGTGTCTGTCGTTTCTGATGCTCCGTTGTCTGAAATCCTCCACAATCGGGACGCATCGGGCCGAGTGGCGAAGTGGGCGATGGAGATGTTATACTGCGACATCAAGTTCGAGGCCAACAAAGCTATAAAGTCTCAAGCTCTGGCTGACTTCATAGCAGAATGGGTAGAACAACAGCAACCGACCCACATCTACTCGGCTCATTGGACAATTTTCTTCGATGGGTCCAAGATGTTGAATGGCTCCGGCGCTGGCGTTGTGATCATATCGCCAAAGGGTGACAAACTCAAGTATGTGTTGCAGATACACTTCGATTCCTCCAACAATGAGGCAGAGTATGAGGCTCTCCTTTATGGATTGCGCATGGCCATCGCACTCGGCGTCCGTCGCCTGATGGTCTACGTCGATTCAGATTTGGTAGTTAATCAAGTGATGAAGGAGTGGGACGTAAGGAACCCCACCATGACCACATACTTCAATGCAGTGAGGAAGCTCAAGAAAAAGTTTGAAGGTCTGGAACTCCACCATGTTCCGCGATTGAAAAACCAAGCAGCTGATGAATTGGCGAAACTTGGATCCACTCGGAGACCAGTCCCGAGTGACATATGCCTCGAGCACCTTCACCTTCCCTCAGTTAAAGAAGATCCTTTCACAGAGGAACCAGTACAACCAAAGAGCTCGACAGATCCGACTGAAGTCGAAGTCCCTGCTGTGGTTGATTTGATCATGGAGATTCTTGCTATCATCCCCGATTGGACTGTGCCGTTCATTGCATACATCCTGAGGCAAGAATTACCAGAAGACGAAGTCCAAGCCAGAAAGATCGTCCGCAGGTCAAAGTCGTTCACTGTGGTTGATGGCCAGTTGTACAAGGAAAGCGTTTCAGGCGTCCTTCAACGATGCATCTCCCCTGAGGAGGGACAGTTAATCCTGGAAGAAATTCACTCGGGAACCTGCGGTCATCACGTCTCCTCAAGGGCAATCGTCGCCAAAGCATTCAGAGCCGGTTTCTTCTGGTTGCAGGCGAATGAAATGGCAAAGGATATGGTCGACCGATGCGAAGGCTTTCAGTTCTACTCTAACAAGTCCCATAAGGCAACATCTGCGTTGAAGACAATCCCTATTGTTTGGCCGTTTGCACTGTGGGGATTAGATACTGTCGGTCCATTCAGGACAGGCCAAGGGGGATTCACACATCTGTTGGTGGCAGTCGACAAATTCACAAAGTGGATTGAAGCCAAGCCCATCAAGAAGCTCGACGCCCTTACAACCATCAAGTTTGTCAGGGACATCATCTCCAGATTCGGGGTACCGCACAGCATAATCACTGACAATGGCACAAACTTTGACTCGGATAGATTCAAAGGTTTCTGTACGGGCCAAGGTATCCGAGTGGATTTTGCATCTGTGGCGCATCCCCAAACAAACGGGCAAGCAGAGCGGGCGAATGGACTTATTCTACAAGGTTTGAAGCCTCGACTCCTGCGAGAAGTGGGACATGCTACCGACGCGTGGGTCACCGAGCTGCCTTCGGTGCTGTGGGGTCTCCGCACAACCCCAAATAGATCTACAGGGCGATCTCCGTTCTTCCTCGTTTACGGAGCAGAGGCAGTCCTTCCGAGTGACTTGCTTCACAACGCTCCACGAGTTGAACTCTTCTCCGAAGCTGAAGCAGAGCAAGCAAGGCAAGACGGAGTGGATCTTCTAGAGGAGGAGCGCGAGATGGCACTGACTCGCTCAACCATTTATCAACAAGATCTGCGGCGTTTTCACGCACGACACGTTAGGAGTCGTACATTCCAAGCAGGCGACCTGGTGCTCCGAGTGGATTAGCAGAGACCTCACAAGTTAGCTCCCGTCTGGGAAGGACCCTTCATCATCTCCAAAGTGTTGAACAACGGAGCATATCGACTCTACAACCTCGACGGGGAAACGGACGAGCCGCGAGCATGGAACGGAGATCTCCTGAAGCGCTTCTACACGTGACCGTCGACTGAAGCAACGTAAAGAACAAGTATCGTTGAAGTAATACAAAGCAGGTTGAGTTTTTGCAGATTCAAAATTCTTCCGCGTTCGCAGACTCCGGTCTCAAAAAAAAACTTAGCTGCTATCCAGAATCGCCTAAGTACTAACTTTATTCGAGTGTGCACTAAACGTCGCACTCGGGGACTTAACTACGATCCAGAATCGCCTAAGTACAATCTTTCTCCGAGTGTGCACTAAACGTCGCACTCGGGGACTTAGCTGCGATCCAGAATTGCCTAAGTACAATCTTTCTCTGAGTGTGCACTAAACGTCGCACTCGGGGACTTAGCTGCGATCCAGAATCGCCTAAGTACAATATTTCTCCGAGTGTGCACTAAACGTCGCACTCGGGGACTTAGCTGCGATCCAGAATCGCCTAAGTACAATCTTTCTCCGAGTGTGCACTAACGTCGCACTCGGGGACTTAGCTGCGATCCAGAATCGCCTAAGTACAAACTTTCTCCGAGTGTCACTAAACGTCGCACTCGGGGACTTAGCTGCGATCCAGAATCGCCTAAGTACTAACTTTCTCCGAGTGTGCACTAAACGTCGCACTCGGGGCCTTAGCCGCGATCCAGAATTGCCTAAGTACAATCTTTCTCCGAGTGTGCACTAAACGTCACACTCGGGGACTTAGCTGCGATCCAGAATCGCCTAAGTACAATCTTTCTCCGAGTGTGCACTAAACGTTGCACTCGGGGACTTAGCTGCGATCCAGAATCGCCTAAGTACAATCTTTCTGCGAGTGTGCACTAAACGTCGCACTCGGGGACTTAGCTGCTATCCAGAATCACCTAAGTACTAACTTTCTCCGAGTGTGCACTAAACGTCGCACTCGGGGACTTAGCTGCGATCATGAATCACCTAAGTACAAACTTTCTCCGAGTGTGCACTAAACGTCGCACTCGGGTTCTTAGCCGCGATCAAGAATCGCTTAAGTATTAATTTTCTAAACGTCGCACTCGGGGACTTAGCTGCGATCAAGAATCGCCTAAGTACAAACTTTTCCCGAGTGTGCACTAAAACGTCACACTCGGCGACTTAGCTGCAATCCAGAATCGCCTAAGTAAAAAGCTTCCTTCGAGTGTATCTTAGAGATCCACTCGGAGGCTTAGGAGACCCTCATTGAGACTCATGTAGATGTCAAGACAACTGACAATTACATGAGTAGAAGACCCTAATTGAGGCTCATGTAGATGTCAAGACAACTGACAATTACATGAGTAGCAACTCGCTCCGAGTGCGACCATACGGTCGCGCTTTAAGACTTAGCTGCGATAACGAATCGCCTAAGTAAAGAACTCCCTTCGAGTGTATCATAGAGATCCACTCGGAGGCTTAGCAGACCCTCATTGAGGCTCATGCAGATGTCAAGACAACTGACAATTACATGCTCCGCATGTTTGCCATTGGCTTCACCAAGAAACGCCAAACAAAAACCACGAGCCAAAATCGTGTCAACAATTATTTGGCAAAGAAAGAGCAAAATATTAGATTCAAATTCAAAGTTGGTTTAAAGATAGTCGGTTCGGTGTAGATCAAGCTTATCCACACCGAACCACGAACGTGACGGCCAACAGCAGTGGCCAAAGTTTGATACAACTACCACTCGGCATACCGAGGTAAAGTTTTTTCAAGCGTCGTCAGGACTGGCACTGGGACTGGCAGGCTCCACGAAAGTGTCGAGGTCGATCCCGTCTGCGATGCGAGTGGCGCTCTCAAGGAAGGTCTCCATGAAATCTTCGAATCGAAGCTTCTTGGTGTTGGCAACTTGCAACGCCTTCAGCTTCTCTTCGCGAGCCTCCTTGCAGTGCACTCGGACCAGCAACAACGCCACGTCCGCACCACAGCGAGCAGCGGACTTCTTCCACGCCTGCACTCGGTTCGGGACGTCCTCCAGCCGAGTCATCAACCCTTCCATCTCCCGTCGGGACTCGTCTTCGGGCCACAGCTCCTTGTCGATTCGACCGACGACCTCTCTTAGGCGACCGACGAAAGGTCCCACTTTGCCCAGGCGAATGTGCGCTCGGAGCATGTCTCGATTAGCGTCTTCGCCAAGTGGAACGTTCGGAATAACCGATCGCTCAACGTCAGCTGCTTCAGCCTCAGCGTCCATACAAAAATCTGCAAAGACAAGACGAGCAGAAAGTAAGCGCAGAATGAAATACACAGTCAAGAAGCACTCGGAAAAACAGAACTTACCACCGAGAAGTGCAATCATCTTCCTTGCCCAGTCACTGACGTACTTCTCCTGTGATATACACCGCCTGTTCATCACCTTCATCTGTCGCATCAGCTCGGTTCTTTGTTTCTCCATTTTCTCCCTTTCGGCCACCAATGCCTTGTTTGCCTCACGGGACTCCTCCAAGGACTTCTCTCGTTCAGCTAGAACGCCCTTCACACCAGCCAAGCCATGAACAGCTGCCTCCAGTTCCGCAGCAAGCTGAATCTTTTCAGCCTTCAGAGCGTTGTACGCTGATCCCATCTCGCAAGTCTTCTGCAAATTAGCACAAAGAGAAGATCAGACAAATTCAACAAGGAAAACAATAAAAGCTAGAAGTTCTTCAGACCCCTGCCGACGCAAGCAGTCGACAGCGGCCTCGGGGACTACACCCAGTGGGTTCACTACGAGTGACCCCACTGCCATGAAGCTCAAACAGGTCCGCCCTATTGAGCTAAATAACAAAAACAAGCCTATGAGGCTACTACTATCCGACCCGAGTAAAATTACTCTCGGGGACTACTTCCAGTAGGTGCACTCAGAGTGCCCCCACTGGTAACATTCAAACAGATTAGTTTTGATCTGATCAAGTTAAAGAAAATGTATATAAAGACAGCTTCCGGTGCAAGCACTCGACAGAAGTCTTGGGGACTACACCCACTGGGTTCACTAAGAGTGAACCCACTGCAAAATAATCATACTGCATCCGAGTATATTGCTTAAACACCCACTGGGTTACAAGAGGAAAGTAAATACTTACTAGCCCACTTACTCGGAAATCGTCCCGGAGTTCCAAGCTTCGCTTGTACACAGACGCGATGGAGTCGTACGCACTCTTGGCATCACCCGCCATCAACTCCGCCTGCACCATAGCCCCCTTGGCAGCTCCCACCTGATCTTCCGAGAGGCGTTGGGCGTCGTACTGGACGGTCGACGGACCTGACACCACAAGAGACTCATTGGGCATCCCAAGTCCTGTTCCAGTCGGTTCAGCAGCGATGAGTGCCGTTTCAGTCGACGGCATCGTTTCGGTTGGCGGTGCGTCCATGGAGGGAGTAGTAGCAGATGGAACAACTTCAAGGACAGGCACCGAAGCTTTCTCGGACCTCTTCTGGTCGTCCTCCTCCACATGAATCATCTCTGAAGGAAGCCCAACTGAACGACGTGAGACCACAGAAAAAAGGGCAAGATCAAAGACAGAATTCGCGAAACAATAATTTGGGCTCTCGGAGTCGTCACGACGTACCTTGCTGGGATGTGGCAACGTTGTCCGTATCCATGGGATCATCTTCCTGGCGTGGCGGAGAAGTGGCGGAGGTAGCAGCTCTGTCGAGTAAAATCCACTCGACCAATAAACATGAGTTCAATCAAATACTGAAAGAAGATAGGAGAACAAGACACTTATGCTGAGGTAACGGGAACGGCGATCCTCATCCGAGGCAAAGCCTTCCGAGGTTTGGATCCACTCGGTTTAGCCACCTTGGGAGGTTGGCCCGCGGGCTCAGCATCAGCGTCTCTGGTTCTCTTTGTGCTCCGAGCACTCGGAGCCACGAGAGTAGCTGGCAAGGCACCCGGAACCGCAGGAGGAGCTGGCAGGGCACTCGGAGCCGTTGGGGGAGCCAACGGAGCCACAGGTTCGTGGCGGCGCTTAGTTCGAGGCTCTGGTGGCGGCGGTGGCGAGCTCTGCTCCTCATCTCCCCCTCCTCCTCTCCGGACCCCTCCTCCGTCTCCCCACTGTCGGAGACGTACTCGGCGCTCTCCATGCTGCCCTCCTAGCTACCTTCCTCTTCCTCAGCCGGATTCCCGTTCGAGACGGGAGAAAACCAGTTGGTCCACGCCTGCACGAGATACAGTCGACAACATCAGACGTTAGGCAGTGATATAAGAAAAAGCGATAAATCTAAGACAATTGTGAGCACTCGACAAGTTATACTCACCTCATTCGGAGGAGGGTTGTCCGCGCGGAAGGGCTTCACTCGCCGGGCTCCTCTGGGGTTATCGCAGGCGCCTGTGACGCCGCGGACCCACGCCGTCACAACCTCCTCGGTCACGCACTCGTGATGAGTCCGAGTGGAGTCCTCAGGCCCCGTGTAGTGCCACATGGCGTGGTGTCGAGCTTGCAATGGCTGGATACGCCGACCCAGAAAAATCTCCAGCAAATCTATGCCGGTGACTCCCTTGCAGACGACATCTACCAGCGCGTCGACCTGAGGCTGAATCTGGATCTTTTCCATCTTTGTGAGCGCAAGCTGCCTAGGCGGAGCCAGTCGGTCTAGGCTAAAAGGTGGCAGTCCAGTTGCGGCATTCGGACAAGCGACGTCTTGGCAGTAGAACCAAGTCGACTGCCAGTTCCTAACGGATTCAGACAACTGAAGAGCGGGATAGCTACTTTTGCTTTTCTTCTGGAAGCCTAAGCCTCCGCAAAGCTGGAGGAGATGAGTTTTGTCGTTCGACTGACTAAGTCTTTTGATGGTTTGGGATCTAGCGGAGAAGATGTGTTTAAAGAGCCCCCAATGAGGAGGACAACCGATAAAACACTCGCAAAGCACGACGAAGGCAGAGAGATGAGCTATTGCGTTGGGAGGAAAATGGTGGAGCTGCGCCCCGAAGTGGTTCATTATACCTGTGAAGAAGGGATGAGGAGGCAGAGAGAAGCCTCGGTACACGTGACTGAGCAGCAAGACGCGCTCCCCCTCCTGAGGCGCCGGCTCTGTCTCGCCCTCCGTCGGCATCCTCCACGTCTTGTTCTCGAGGCCTTGCTCCACCAGCTCCAGCATGTCGCTCTTCGTCATCGTGGAGGGGAGAAAATCCCCCTGGATCCAACCGGCCGGCAGCGCCCGCTGTCGCCGTTGAGAGGGAGCCGCCGTCTTCTTCTTCTTCCGCGCCTTGAGCTTGCTCGTCTACCCCTTCGTCATGGTGGAGGCTGCAGATCCGCGGAGGAGGAGAAGAAGGAAGGGGCTTGGGGTGCGCAGGAAGCCACGGGAGAGCGGGGCGAGTGCAAGTTATCAGGCGAGTGCAACGAGAAACCCTCGCTGGAGAGGTTTAAATAAGGTTCCGACTGGGTCACTAGCAGGTGGCCCCGAAATCTTATCCCCCGACCGGTTGCTGCGATATTAGTGGAGGAGATGAAGGCGCAGAAACCGAGTCGGCAGATACTACTCGATGAAGATGTCGTCATCCCCGCTGAGCGCGCGGCAACCGAAATTTGAGGATCCCAGAAAATCCGCCGCTGTCAGTTGACCGGTCACGTCAAAAGATTCCACGGAAGCACTCGGTCTCTGACGGTTCGTTTCACAGATATATCCACTCGGATCACTGGTCAAGAGGATAAAATGGATCGAGCCAAACAACGCCAAAGTCGCATCCATACCAGTCGGATCCGTACTCCAAGCATCGCTTCGTCGTTCCAACCCCGATCCATTCGGGGACTAATGATGGGGTTATAGTCCTAGGGAGGGTCATAGGCCTGCCCTGTAGGTCCTACCCAAGGACTACCCTTCATAAGGGACAAGACCCTTAGTCAGTTCCGACTGAATTAAGGACTTCCCATCATCCAGTCGGTGACGATTCCTCCATCATCCAGTTGGAGATGAGCATTCGGAGCGTATCAAACTTACCGACTAGATTCCACTCTGTACATCGTAACCCCCCTGGAGGGCAACGGTCATACGTTTTCATGTACCTTTATTAGCATTTAAGGCATACGTTACTTGTAACGTAGACATTTAATCGCCACTACTCCACCCCTGTACACCGAACCGTTGTGAAGGGCAGCTCACTCTATATAAGTCGCCCTTCCCCACTGGTGCACGGGTTAGCAATTCACTGTAATCCATATTCCACTCGACATAAAGCTCCCAAGAGCACTGAGACGTAGGGCTTTTACCTCCACCGTAGAGGGGCCTGAACTCATACAACCTCGCCGTAGCTAAGGCTCTGCCCATCCTTTCGTACCCCATACATCTACTGTCAGACTTATACCCACGACAGTCGGACCATTCAGAACAGGCCAAGGAGGATTCACCCATCTGCTGGTAGCAGTCGACAAGTTTACCAAGTGGATTGAAGCCAAGCCAATCAAGAAGCTTGATGCCCTTACGACCATCAAGTTCATCAGAGACATCATCGCCAGATATGGGGTTCCACACAGCATAATCACCGACAATGGCACAAACTTTGACTCGGACAGGTTCAAAGGTTTTTGCGCAGGCCAAGGTATCCGAGTGGATTTTGCATCCGTTGCGCACCCCCAAACAAACGGACAAGCGGAGCGGGCGAATGGACTCATTCTTCAAGGGTTGAAGCCTCGACTCCTGCGAGAAGTTGGACATGCCGCCGACGCATGGGTCACCGAGCTGGCTTCGGTGCTGTGGGGCCTCCGAACAACTCCGAATAGAT
Source organism: Hordeum vulgare subsp. vulgare (assembly GCF_904849725.1). NCBI lineage: Eukaryota > Viridiplantae > Streptophyta > Magnoliopsida > Poales > Poaceae > Hordeum > Hordeum vulgare. The sequence goes on along the minus strand of NC_058521.1, from coordinate 159,772,033 downwards.
CGACATGACGATCCTCGTTTTTCCTCGTTTATGGAGCAGAGGCAGTCCTTCCGAGTGACTTGCTTCACAACTCTCCACGAGTCGAACTCTTCTCCGAAGCCGAAGCAGAGCAAGCCAGGCAAGACGGAGTGGACCTTTTAGAAGAGGAGCGCGAGATGGCATTGATCCGTTCAACAATTTATCAACAAGATCTGTGGCGATTTCATGCGCGGCACATCAGGAGCCGCACGTTCCAAGCAGGCGACCTGGTGCTTCGAGTGGATCAACAGAGACCACACAAGTTGGCTCCCACCTGGGAAGGACCGTTCATCATTTCTAATGTGCTGAACAATGGAGCATATCGACTCTACAACCTCGACAGGGAGACGGATGAGCCGCGGGCATGGAATGGAGATCTACTGAAGCGCTTCTACACATAACCGCCGACAGAGACAATGTAAAGAACAAATGTCATCGAAGTAATACAAAGTGGGTTAATTTCTTGCCGATTCGAAATTCTTCCGCGTTTGCACACTCCGGTCTAAGAAACTAACTCCGAGTGTGCACCAAAAGTCACACTCGGGGACTTAGCTGCGACCCAGAGTCGCCTAAGTAAACAACTTGCTCCGAGTGTGCACCAAAAGTCACACTTGGGGACTTAGCTGCGACCCACAGTCGCCTAAGTAAACAACTTGCTCCGAGTGTGCACCAAAAGTCACACTCGGGGACTTAGCTGCGACCCAGAGTCGCCTAAGTAAACAACTTGCTCCGAGTGTGCACCAAAAGTCACACTCGGGGACTTAGCTGCAAGCCAGAGTCGCCTAAGTAAACAACTTGCTCCGAGTGTGCACCAAAAGTCACACTCGGGGACTTAGCTGCGACCCAGAGTCACCTAAGTAAACAACTCGCTCTGAGTGTGCACAAAAGTCACACTCGGAGACTTAGCTGCGACCCAGAGTCGCCTAAGTAAACAACTCGCTCCGAGTGTGCACTAAAGGTCACACTCGGAGACTTAGCTGCGACCCAGAGTCGCCTAAGTAAACAACTCGCTCCGAGTGTGCACTAAAGGTCACACTCGGAGACTTAGCTGCGACCCAGAGTCGCCTAAGTAAACAACTCGCCCCGAGTGTGCACCAAAGGTCACACTCGGGGACTTAGCTGTGACCCAGAGTCGCCTAAGTAAACAACTTGCTCCGAGTGTGCACCAAAAGTCACACTCGGGGACTTAGCTGCGACCCAGAGTCGCCTAAGTAAACAACTCGCTCCGAATGTGCACCAAAAGTCACACTCGGGGACTTAGCTGCGACTCAGAGTCGCCTAAGTATACAACTTGCTCCGAGTGTGCACCAAAAGTCACGCTCGGGGGCTTAGCTGCGACCCAGAGTCGCCTAAGTAAACAACTCGCTCCGAGTGTGCACCAAAAGTCACACTTGGGGACTTAGCTGCGACCCAGAGTCACCTAAGTAAACAACTTGCTCCGAGTGTGCATCAAAAGTCACACTCGGGGACTTAGCTGCGACCCAGAGTCGCCTAAGTAAACAACTTGCTCCGAGTGTGCACCAAAAGTCACACTCGGGGACTTAGCTGCGACCCAGAGTCGCCTAAGTAAACAACTAACTCCGAGTGTGCACCAAAAGTCACACTCGGAGACTTAGCTGCGAACCAGAGTTGCCTAAGTAAAGAGCTT